>NW_010972972.1:241629-363225 GCF_000737465.1 Haliaeetus leucocephalus | reverse complement strand
GGGGGGGGGGGGGGGGGGGGGGGGTGCACAGGTAAAAGGGTTATCCTCTTGCAATTTTACCTGAATCATCTTGCTGGCCCCAACTCCTTTCTTCCCCTATAGAAGCAATGATTAAGAGCTAATAACCCATAGCAAAGGTTTCATGAGATAATGCCAAAATCTCTTTGAGCTAACTATGATTGTAAAATATGAACTGTCTAGTTATTCTCCAGGTTTTAAAAGTCTTATGCATTCTCATCTGTTTATACCTCATTTTTAATCCCAAATCCAAAGATAAGATACAAAGTATTACAGAGGGTGTGATATTTGCAGCTGATCAGCTTTTTGTGTCTCACTAAAAAGGTGTTTAAGAAAGCTCAGCAATACAGTTGACAAACCTGTTAGCAGGGATAGCTAAAGGATAATCCTTTCAAAGGCCCAAAAGCTCCTCTTTTTCAAGCCAAACTTGGGTGCATTATCTCATGCAGAAAATTAGTTCAGCATATTTTAAAAATGTGATTTAGAATATTGGTATCACTTTTAATTCATTTCATTGGACTCCTCCAGTCCATGGCTTGTGAAATTAAAGTCTACAAAATCGGGATGGATACAAAAACAGGGAATGTGAATCACAATTAGGGAGCTCCAGAGAAATCTTCTGGTCTCAGGTTTAAATCAGGCAACAGATAGTACCTTTCTGTACAATGCATAATTAAATTCTGATGCTCATTATTACAGGATATTGTATAAAAAATAAATAAGTTAAAAAGGAATTAGAGAAGTTAGCAAGCAATGGATCCAATTACAACTTTTAGCACTCTTGTCATGTAGCTCAGGACACACTAATTGTTGATTTCAAGAAGCAGAGAGGTTATAAAATGGGAAGGATCATGTTTCTTCTATTTTTTCTTTTAAACATCTGCTACTGGACAACTTCAGAAGAAGCTACTGGGCTAACTGGATCTCTGGTTTAACCCAATAGGGCTACTTTTCTTTCATGTTCTGTTTATTTTGACCAAAAGAAACATATTTGTTCAGGTTCAGAGACATCAATCATCACAATCCTAGGTCCTATTAACATTTTTAAAGATAGCAAACCAGTTAGAGATGCTAACACCTGTGCAATAAGGAAAAGAATACAAATACTGGTAGAAACAGCTTCATTTCACCAGGCAAAGACTGCGCTTCAGTTGAGTTGACCAAGTTCAGTCTCTAGCTTCATTCATATAATTGTAGTAATGATCTTCACCAGCTTTTCTAATTGTTACTGAAGGTGGCTGGAGTATCAAAGCAACCAGTCCACCCCTCCGGTTCCCTGTGGCTGCTCCGTGCTACTGCAGCAAAGGGCAGGTTTCCAGGACACTGGCTACCTTAAAGTTTCAAACACAAGAAAGATAAATGAAGATAAGATAACACAGGTACGATTTCCTAAGCATTTGCTGTCTCAGCCTATGGGGCCCACTGATCTATGGATAATCAATGCAAAATAGAGCAGCCCAAAGGTATATGTTTGATATTTATGCTGGAGGAAGCTACAGGAGTTATGTGAGCACAAACTTAATTTAAAAGTATGTTTTATGCTATGTTGAACTCAAGATCATATCCCAAGTATCCTCTGATTCTCACCTTTGCACCAGAAGGAGAATATGTTAGTAGCTGTGAGCAGGGTTATGTATCTGCCAAAGCAGCATACTGAACTCGTGGTAATTCTCCCTACCATAGGCTTCAGGCTGAACAAAAATAGCCTTTCCTTTTCTAATCCTAAAACCCACAGTGGTCGAGGGCTTTTCAGATTTTTTACTGAATCAAAAAGAATGTCAAACAATGATGGAAATATTACAGAGGAAAAAGAGATGAGCCACTAATCTGCTTTTTTTCTCAACTGTTGTAATTACAACCAGTCTTTCAGAAGGCAAAAATAGCATCTCTTTTGCTTTGCTCCCTGTCAGATCATATACTCCTTCTTGACTGTCTCTTGAAAATATTTTTATAGTGGAAACTGTAGCTCTTGGAAAGACCTTTTTCAACATCTCACTGTTTT
The DNA here is from genome assembly GCF_000737465.1 of Haliaeetus leucocephalus. Taxonomy (NCBI): domain Eukaryota; kingdom Metazoa; phylum Chordata; class Aves; order Accipitriformes; family Accipitridae; genus Haliaeetus; species Haliaeetus leucocephalus. The sequence goes on along the minus strand of NW_010972972.1, from coordinate 361,205 downwards.
TTCTAACATTCATGGATGTTGCCTGTTCCCAGAGGAGTGTTGCACTATCATGAAGCATAATGTGTAGGTAAAACTTGATTTTATACAGAGAACTGGTTTTTTATGCCATATGCCTTTTCATTTCACACCTATTTGGCCAGTGACTCCAGAACATTGTCTTTTGGACAAATCCCCGATTTCAGTTCCCAGTGAAATAAATGTCATGCCTCTCACAAGCTCTCAGTGTTTAATGCGTGTGTCGGGGTGCATGGCAGGTGTTCGGTCCGTGATTACGGGGATGCGTTGGCAGATGGGTGCCTGCCCTAGCGAGGCTGCTCAGCAGGGTGCCAAATGGGGATGGGGTGCCTGCCAAGACAAGGGACTGCCCCATCCCTCCAAAATCTCTCCCAGCAGCTCTGCTGCTCATCAGCAGTGCAGGTCCTGGGCTGCGACCCACACCATATTGCTCCATCACTATCCATTAGGGGTTTTTTTTTCTATTCAGTTAGCTTGTCGTCCACGGTTCTTTTCGTATTCCAGTCAGATCACCTACCCTGCACTCAGCTTGCCCCTTCAGATGCCTCTGAATGTATTTATTATGACAGTCAGAAGCTTGATAGCATTTAATAATATTTCTTATGAGCAGATTCTGTTTACAGATCCCACAGCCCTGCCTGCAATGGAAGGTCATCCTCCTGCTTTATTGTCATTTTAGCAACACTGCACTGACGCATGAAAGGAAAAAGCTAAACTTGACTGAGATAGCAAATTCTGTATTGTGGTGTAAATAAAACCCTCTACGTACTCAATGCACTTCTCCTCCAAATGTCAAAATTCACTCACTGTCAGGACTCAATACATAGGACACGTTTTGACAGCATATTATTTGAAAAAAAAAAAAAAACCCAACAAAAAAACACCAACCCACCTATTTCCAAACAATTGATGCTATAGAAAATCATGGTATTTTCAGCCCTAGTCATCAAATCAGAGAAAAACTGTTCTGTAAGGAACCTCAGGTGGTCACCGAGTCCAATCCCTGCCCTGAGGGCGTCTTCTGTACCTTCCTCCTCTCTCGCAGATTTATCTAATCTCTACTTAAAGACCTGCCACAACAGAAATTTCATATTATTCCCAAACAGCCCACTGCAATGTTTAACTCTCCTCATCATTAGAAATGGCTAAACTGCTGCAGTTTAAGCCTGTTGCTATTTCTTCTCTTATCAATGTATATGGAGACTGGATTATTTGTCTTCATCTTCACCAAGCAGAACCTGCCTTGATCTCAGGTACACTGTCTGTGCTAGTGGTTCACTGTGGCACATCTGGGTGTATCAATGCAGAGAAAAAGGTGATAATCTCAAATGAATCCCTGCTTCTCAGAAATTACAAAGTATAAAGATGTATTAGACTATCTATCTTCTCTCACTGCCTATTGAAGATTGTTTCTAACATCAGTGTTTTACTAGGCTGAAGTTTTCTAAGTATAAAGTTTCACCACTTCTAGGGAGAAACTGTTTTGTAGTCCATAATCAGAAAGTTTTCATCATATTCAGTGTATTTTGACCAACTTTTCTTTGCACTTCTCTTCTAAAAATATTTGACACAATGACTGGATTTCCTAAAGTGATTGGTACTGGGACAATAATAGAAAGTAGAAGAAAATCCACAAGCTGAGCATGTTCAAAAACCTGCATCTTTATTGTGGAGCTGGCTGCTGATTTGGAGAGCCTGGTAACACACAGTCTCCAGTGGGTTACTTTGCACAGACAGAGAGTAGATTCTCTGTCATGCCCCAAAAGTTGCAGTCATTGACTCCTCCATTTTCCTTATAAAATAATCCACTCGATTGCTTAATCATGTTTGCTTTCTGAATTCCCTCTAGTTGGTAGCAAAATGGTAGTGAAAGGAGAGATACGGGGCTGGGAATAGCATTTCTGTCCATGCTGGTGTGTATTTGTCCATGTGTATGTGTATGAAAAGAGAAAAGGAGGGGCCTCTGCCTTTTTCCCCCCCCACTACATTTGGTGATTAGAAAATAGCAACAGACGCCGAGTAAAAGATAATGGAAGTGTCAACCACCAGAACATGTGGGATCACAGGTGGAGTGATTTCCTAAGAAGAAAAGAGGTTGAACATAAATTAAGCAGCATACACCTACCCGCAAGGATGATACGGAGGAGGGTTAGTGAAGGTGGCGTAGGCACTCACACACAATTAAATATTCTTTATTCTTGATCTCAGCCAAATTTATCCCTCCTTACTGATCTAGCCTGGCTTTTCTCTGTTCTCCCAGTCTTTCTAATTTCTCATTGTTATTTAATGGGAACGGCTGCCTGTGGGGTGTTCTCCAAAGAAATCTGAGCGGTCTTACTGGAATAAGTGCTCAGCTCAGCTATAAATTGGCCTCCAGCTGGTGTTCTGACCATTGCTTAGAAAAATGATGACTTGTGTAGCTGTAATCTTCAGGAACTGGAGGTACATATGCCTGGGAGCAACGTGCCTGGGAGCAATCTGCCTGTGTGCACTTGCCTGCGTAATCCAACCCTTTTATGTTTTTTCTAGCCTGTCACTACTGTAGTTTTTAAGGAGCAGCCAGTGAACGATGCAGCTGCAGTGTTGCTATTCTATTTCTATACTTACCGCTATTTTTGAAGACACTGGATTAAAGGGGGCAGCGTGAACTGCAGTCAGCTCTCGGTTGCCCACGATAGCAGCTGGAGGACAATAACCTGGCTGCAAACTGATGGTGACAGGGAGCAGCAGGAGAGGGCTGCTCCGCGGGGACGCAAGGGGGACAGCAGCCTCACAACAAGGGGTGCAGTCCCAGGGCACGATCGGCCGGTCTGGTGGCAACAACCAAGGTTGGTCCGCAGCCCTGTGCCTCCCAGAAATTCCCTAGCGATGAGTCGGGTCCAAAAATCAAGCCAGGTCAGTAAGGTGAGGTGAGATGGGCAAGACACCAGGCAGGGCACAGGCAAACCGACAGCGTGGCCCTGGCAAGGACCATGGGCTGCGGGAGTTTTTGAACCTACTTGTCCTGCAGACACACGTCCCACCGATGTGATCCCAGGCGAGATTGTGAACAACCAGGATGAACTTGCTGTTTGCTTTGCTCTGTGACTATCAAAGCACTTCAGTTTGGTCCAAAATTTTCTAGCTTGCCCTTCCTATGACTATTCAAACAGCATTTGCTAGCAGTAGGCTGCAGAAGATAACATTTTTCCTGTAAGGCTTATACTACCAATTCTGATTAATTTTGACCATTAGGAATAAAATGTCAGTCTTTGCTTGTAACTAAATTTTAGTTTATAAATCTTTTTCCATTCCTTGGTGCTACTTCCACTTGCAGTATCAATTGAATTGAGTATTCTCTTTTACTTCCCTTACATCGTGTTTCTAACGTGCTGAAGGCAAAGAGGTTTCCCATTAAATGTGGTAGAAGCTGAGCTAAGCCCCAGTATGTGGTTTTTGCTAAGAACTGTTATATTGTTTCAGTCACATTAAAAATAGCAGACATGAACCAGAGTAAAAAGTTAGAATATGAATTCAGTCCCCTAGTTTAGAGATATTTGAATTGAAACTTTGGTTTAGGCAGGCCCTCAACAAAGAAAAAAGGAGTATTTCTACTCTGATCTGATCTGGTTCCTAATAATGTTTTAGCATTCCTAGCAACGTTTAGCATCCAGAGTGGTTCACAGTGTGGCCTCAGCTGTGTAAACAAAATGACTCTTCAATAACACTCTAACAAACACATTGCAATTTGCCCAAAACAAAAATGTTTTATTGTCTCAGTGCCAGACAATTATTGGACACCCACTAATATTAAAAATAATTTGCTTAGAGTGAGAATTCCTAGCTAAAATATGCTTCCGTTAGGCATTTATTTATAAGCTTCTGGAAGATGTCAAAGGAGCACATGCAGAGAAAGATGGGTCGTAATGTTCTAGCTTGCCTTTTACCTGCCACAGAAATATTTTACCTGCACAATTGGAAAGCCTGAAACATGGCTTCCTGCAGAAATATTATTTACACATGATGTTGGGACAATTCTGTAAATGTTGTAAAACATTAGCTGATTTTTTTAATATGAATTTGCTCTCTCTTAAATTAATATTTCTCCACCTCAAAAATCCCAAAGTGAACGGCTCTTCCTTTCTTCATGGTCAAGAGCACCAACCTGCCACTGTTGTCTAAAAGAGATGTGATGAATCCATCACTGACTGTAAAGGGAGCCTGGGGTCACTACCTCCGCCCCAGGCACCTACGGGGTAAATGTTTAAAACCAGATGCAGTGAATCCCATTTCTGTGAGCCGTAACTGGGTGCAGCTTCTAAAAACATAGCAGCTCTTTCAAGGCACAGTGAGACAGGGTTATGGCCCTTCCGTGCTTCCCAAGGCTATGGTGCGACACGGATTTGCAGTTCTTACCTGCTCTGTCTTGATCAGACGTGATAATCTAAACTTTATGAACCACAGGGCCATATTTAAACTGTGCAGTTTAAAAGCCTAACTTAGACATCTCAGCCATTTCTTTTGGACTAATCTTTGTGCTAGTGGTTGCAGTGACTATACTAGGCACTTGTAGCAGATATGCTGAATATAGTCCTCCGGTACCGCTTTGCCAAGTGCAAAATATAAATACTTGGATAGGTTAGGTTAGGTTAGGTCAGGTTGGGTTAGGCTAGATTAGGCAGAGCTACCTAGAAATGTATAGGGGTAAGCCCTCTGCTCAGCCCAGCATATAGCTCCTGCGGTGTCAATACAAATTACGCTGTTGCTGTGGAGATAGTGCAGGCTCCTGAACTTCTTTGCTTGTATACCTACAGGTGGAAAAATTACAGACAAGAAAACCCCCTTCTACTCAGAACTGAGCTTTTTATAGAAAATAATTCTGCATGTCATTTATTTGCAAGAGTTGTGAATCAGTATTTTACTGTACACTCCCCCGTCTCAGAATGATTGAAATGTGCTTTGCTGTAACCAGAGAATAAGAACGATTTTTCATGTGTGCAACTTAAAATAAGCTTTGGAAATCATTCATGTCATAAAATTCCTGGTTTTACATCTCCATTACTAATTGACAGAAAATCTTTTACAAAACCATTGTTTCTGCAATATTGGAATTTAGTTGTTAGCAATCATTCAAGAATACTTCCTCTGTCATAAAATGGAAATTAATGACAAGGATAAAAAAGTCACGTGAAATCATGTTGCAAGAATTCCTCACCAACTCGTTCTTATAGATCTTTATAAGAAGTCAAAAAAGCTGTTGCATATTATTAAAAGAAAATTGCTGAGCAGAGGTATTTTCTGCACAAGGCCTTTTTATAGGCATAGGGTATTAGTAGGTCTGAAGAGACTCTCCAGAGCTTTGGTGCGAAACTTCCCAGCGCAGGGAGGAGGAATAAATTGCTCTTCTCCATCTGGCTTTGTTGCTGTCTTGCTTCTGGTTTTCTCTCTATTGGATTTAAGTTCTGGCAAAGGCTGCAAGACCTCAGAAACGGGGGTAGCATTGGGTGTCATGGAAGAATCAGATGTCAGCATCATTCCTGCCCGTGCAGCCTCTATCTTGGAGGAGACATCTTCTCCCCATGCCGGAGGAAAAGCTGGGTCTCATTTGTCCAGCTGCTCTTGCTCTTTCATGCATTTTCACGTCCTCCAGTCCTGTCTTCACGTTTCACGAGGGCTAGAGCTGGTGCCAGGCAGTGGACGCTGGCTGCAAATCTGTTTTGACCTGAGCCCATATGATTTGGCTGCCCTGACTGCTCCCCTTGAGCTGAACACATTTCGCTCAGCGTTTCTGCAAGGTACATTAGAAATACTGCTGTCATCAGCATCTAGTTCACTCATGTGCTGAAGTAATCAAGTGAAATTCAGGTGATAAAACAGCACATAGCCAGGAAAATTTAACTGTACAGTGTCTCGTTGCTCCAGGATATCTTGAGGCACTCCACAAAGACATGCAATAATTTAATAATAACACCTGTTGGGCCCAGGTCACAGTCGAAACTAAAGGAAAACAAGTGAGTCTTCAGTTTTAATTTATGCCATGGTAGCAGTGCTGTCTCTAGCAGGGAACTGGCATGCCTTAAAGGAACCTGGTTTTTTAGAGAGGTGAAACAGTTCTAGAAACTGTGAAAAATACTGTCAGATCAAATTTGAGGCTTTTACTCAGCTGAAGCAAAGAAATGTTTTCATAGCCTTCTTTTAAAAATCCGGTAGAAGTTTTTCTTCAAGTTAAAAACCATACTAATGTAAAAAATCTTTGGGACTGTTTTCCAGTTTAAAAAAAAAGAAAATACTGATGGAGTCATTTCTTCAGTTAATGAGCAAGTTAAATACATGTATTTCATAAATTTTCCTGCTTCTTCAGACTGATAATTGTGTGGAGTTTATTTATAAGATAATATTGTTTCTTAGGTGGCCATAATGTTAGGGACTACAGTATCAGTGTTTTCTATCCCACAACAAGTGTGTGCCATCCCTGCTTAGGTAAGAGAAATGTTTAAGAGAGTCACTGACATAAAGATATGTAGTGTAATGTTTAAATTGGTCGCAGATTAAATATAGCACGGTGAAAATTTGCTAGCACAGGTAAAATACCAAAGTTTGCAGCTGAGAGTTAATTGCTTTTTCTTCTAAGCTGTTCCAGCAGAAATTTGTGCTGAGTTTAACTTCATGTGTGTGCTATTTTTATAACTCGTTGTCTAATGCCCTGAATTAAATGGTAGGAAATTTGCATGTATGTATAGATAATGTCATAGTTACTTGGCTTTTCTACTAAGAAAAGTGGTTGAAAAGAAAAATGTATAGCACTGGCAGTAGATATTGTCAAAGAATTAGAATCAGACCAAAATTTTCTTCTAGTAAGGTTTCCCACAAAGCTCTAGAAGAGTGGAGTTAGCATTAGCACTCATTAAGATGATACAGTCTCTATATTTCACATCTATATTTCTGGCAGTTCGGTTACGCTTGACTTAGTGACTCACAGGCCATGTTTGGGAGGTTATAGGGACGCAGGAACTGCCAACCTGGGTCAAAGCTAAAGTCCATCTAATTTGATATCCCGTCTGTGAGACTGATAGTGTGAGATGCATTACTGGAAGATGTAGGAACATCACCTCCTACACAAACCTCACACCACTCTCTTAAAGATTGACTTTGTTTTTGTTTGCCCATGACTTTATTTTTTAATAATTTTAGCTGTAAGGCCTAAATAAATCAATGTTTTAAATGAAAACCATGAGCCTGGTATGATTCACTGTCTCCTGAGCCAGATCTTTGCCATAATTCAGCCTGCTACAAGTCACCTGTGAGTGCAAACACTCTTCCTTTAACTCAAAAGGGCAGTTCAAAAGATAAGTCTGCTCCAGTTATCTTTCAGTCAGTAGTTTGAAGACATGTAGGTATTGTAAATCTTTCTCCACTACTACTTCACAAAATAAGAGTAATAAAGGTCTTTATGCAACTTATTCTTTTTATGCAATGGTCCATTTTATGCAGTAGTTTACACTTGCACTAAGTCAAGTGCACAGCACTTGATTGCACAAATAAATGATTCCACAAAAAATATGATAAAGGAGCAAGTTGGGTTTTTTAGCACAGTTAACTAACACCTTCTCCAGCTTTATTTATTAGGGAGATTAATTCAAAAGATTGCATAGAGGAGACCAAAACCCTCAGTTCCATTTGCAGATCTAAAGAAGCACCAGCAGTCAACTGGGAATCAGAGTTAAGAAAAAGATATGAGAAAATATCTGATCAAAACTGAGGAATGAAGATCAGGGTGATAAAGGTCCTACAGTGTACACTGTAGGATAATCTGTGGGTCTGGGCCAGTAATCAGACAGTCCCAAAACTTTGCCAAGCGCACACCAATGTTACTGTTGATCTCTGAGGCTCTTTCGTCATCATTGTTGCACAAAGGATGCGGAGACAGATTCACATGCGCTAAGATTTATTAGCGGGATCAGTAGCTGATGGCATACATCAGCTCTAACAGGGAAAGTTCCTTTTTGGAAAAAAAACAATTAAAAAGAGTAGAGGAAAATGTGGGACAACATTGCCAAACATCAAATACACTTTCTAAGTCCAGAGGCGGCCTTGAGAAAGAAGAGGAAGACCTTCACACTGCTCGTGTGACGGTAGTGAACCCGGCTAGGTCAAAGCCCACGCTGGACCCCAGCACAGCCCTGGGATGCTGGATCTGTGAGCATCTCGTCACAGAAACACAGGCATTAGAACTGGGAGAGCCTTACTATTTAGTTCCTTTCCCTTCACCGCCTCTTTCTCTCCCAGCACTGCAGTGTTATTCCCCATAGTACTTTAGATTAGCAGATTTGTTTTAAATATGAAAAATGATCTAGGCTTTTCCACTTCCCTCGGGGCAGATTATTCTACATCCAAATTGATTTCACTGTCAAGGAGCTTTGCCCTTTCTTATTTTCACACTATTAATTTCAGTGTTGCTGCTTGAACAAATCCTTCCCACCCTCTTTATGTACAACCTTCAGATATTTGTAAATGACCTTGGCCGTCACATACACAAGGTTTTTACATTGGCATTTCAATCCTGCCAACAGTGACGCAATGTAAATTAGCACAGATGAGTACTCCCTTTTTAATGGGATTCGAACCTCACACCAAGTTAAATACATGTTTGCAGAATTGGCAATGCTACTTTTACATGCTTTCTTGAAAGTCTGTTAGTCTTTCTGTTCCCCTGGTAGATGGTGTTGGTTTTAACTGTTGTTAGGAATTAAAATTGAGTTGCTGGCTGACAAGTGGCACTAAGTCAGTCTTAAAAAAAGATTAGTAATATTTCATATTTATGAATACTAAGCAACACTACCCTTGTCTGTAGAAGCTAGACAGAATGGAGTTTTTAATCAGGCTTGTACTTTGTCATTTTGGATTTCCAAGATCCAAATCTCCCTGCAGCTTCGTGGGAAAACTAAGCAAGCAGAGTTATCTTCATCTGAGCTTCTTCTCACCCAAAGTTTATTCTCACTTATCAAAACAGATCATAGTGCAAAACTTCAATATGGAATGACTGTAGCCCAGGTTTTGTTTTGGGTTTTTTTTTTCCAAATACTTGCAGTATGTAAGAAAATTTAAGGTTGAACTCAACAGAATAGGGACATGCTTCCCCCTGCATCTCATAAAAGGATATAGAGAAGTTGTCAAGTGTTGCTTGCTAGCATATAACTGTGTCGTCAGACTGTGAATGAAAGATGTATGTCTTAAGGAATATACTGTGTGGTCACTATACAATGAGGTTTATAGTTGCCACTAATGACTTCTTAGTTTATCTTCTGCATGTCTGCACAGACATCAGTAGGAGCTTTCTGTGTGTGTGAACCCAGTCCATGGCCAAGTTTGGGGTTACTCCAGGAAAACAAGAATAGCTCAGTAGCATTGACTTTCTTCCAGACTTGGTCAAGTCACTTAACCTGAGTATACTTCATTATCTTAATACAAGAAACTGCCATGGCCTCAGTGCTAGTATCCACCAGGTCATAGTGTTGTCCTAGTCCCCACAAAGTGCCTGTAAGGAGGGCACTGCAGATGGGACAATGAGACAGAAGATCCCAAAGTGCCGTTAGACCCATGGTCCCCAGACCATGCTGCCGTGCTAACTGCAAAACCACTTTTCACATAAAGCCAATATACTAACACAGGATTTTCTTCAAAAGTTTGTTCTGGAGACTTCGTATTTATCATGCATTTCAAATTGCTAAGTGAGAAAGCCCCATTATAAAAGCAGAGGTGATATATACGTTTGAAAGCAGAAATGACACTGACTATCTGTTACAGTCCAAAAGTTTTCTTTCTGATATCAGTGCAACTTTTCAGTAAGATGGAGAGATTTAACATGTAGAAATTTAACAGCGTTTGAGTGCCCAGACCTTTATTAAGGTCAGTGTTCAAACAGAATAAAAGAATGTCCCTAATACAAAAAGTGTGGATTAAATACAGAGAAAAGGATTGCAGGGATATAACGTTGCTGATACATTTTGTAGATTTTTTGTAGAATGCTGTATAAGCAAGGGCTTTTCATTTAAGTTGCACCAAAAACAGGTATTAAAGGAGGACAATCAAAAAAACCATGGCGGATGAGAAGCAGCAAAATTAATGAACTTATTTACACTGCTAGACCAATCTCAGAACGAGACTGATACAGATAATCACGTAAATAAAAACTAGGCTAAAGCTTAGCTCAAAATTGCCTTTTAGGTGGTAAATGAAATTCATCTACAGCCTGTATAAAAGAATTTCACAGCCAGTGCTCTGTAACAGCTTTTTCTCAGGTGATCCCCAAACACTGGTTCCCAGCTCATGACCAAGGATTAGCACTGGTTGAATGAAATAATAAAATAAAGTATTCCCAATGTATTTGGGAGTTTAATGGCTTTTAGAAGATGTAGTTGCCTGTAGAGCTTTTAGAGCATCAGAAGAACTCTTTCCCCAACACATTAGGCTCTTCTGCAAAGCGTAAAGACGACAACCTCTATCAAGAGCACATCTGCACTAGACAGTGTGGGCTGGATCAGCTACATTGTGAAAGAAAATTGGGAAGAAGCTCAAAGTACACAGTGATGTATTTGCCTACTGCAGTATGGTCCAACTATCAAATTACTGATACACTATTCTTTGTGATGTTTGCCACTATAAAGCAAATTTTGAAATTGGATTGTTTATTTAATATTACATGAAATTTTCCTTTAAAAAAACACTGTCCTATTAGCTGATGGGTAACATATATATGGCTGCTGCACCTAGGGAAAAGCATTTAGAATACAAAAATGGTGTTGACACAAAAGAAAGTACCGAAGGGAGTTCTTACAAATGAGAAACACACAGTGTCCTAATGTCTGTCACAACCAGGGAGGGTTGGTATGTGTAAGCCAGACTTACATAACTGGGGATATTTGGGGATATTTGGTCAAGCAAGAGTGCACATCACAATTTTTTTCTGGTTTCTCCAAACCACAGTCTCTGCCTAAGTAGTATCAAACAAAAATTCAAGCCAGGACATCAGTGAAAGCTTTTCTCCCCTTTTTTTCTGAGAAAATACTCTTTTTTCATCACAGTTCAGATGTTGTGAAGAATGACCTCACTGTTCAGTTGTCAGACAGTACTCGAAAATTTTATTTGCTTTTCAGTCTTAGGCACTTGTCTATATAAAGTGCCTATTAATGCCAATTCCTAGGTTAGTGGTAGTCTGTGTGAACTGATGGCAGTGAGGTATAAAAGTAATCTATTGTACAGGTTTTTCGCTGCGACTGAAATGCCTGGGTTATTTGCCATTACAGGATCTTACAATATTCATGGCAAAGAAATTGTGACTTATACAGAAATCCATTTTCAGGCACTTTTTCACTGACTTTCAGAAACTCTGCCTGCATAAATACTGTTGAATCAAGCCTAAGCTTGATACCACAATTTCAATTCCAGTTGGGTGCAACTTTTGCACCGAACTGAGAGATGCAGGCAAATACATCTCTTTCATTTATCCTATGGCTATTTCACAGCTCTCCAGCAGCATAGGGAGCCCCTGTGAAAACTGGCTCCAGAATATTTGTCAGGTCTCAAAGTTTTCATTTTATAGATGTAAAATCTCTCAAAAACATGCATCTGAATTTTGCAGTCTAACCTTACCACCATTCCTCACATGCATGATCCTTTCTTAGAAAAGAAAATATGTGTTCAGTGTGGGTCTCTACTCCTCCACCAACAGAAAAAAATCTGGAATTAACACAGTGTGTCCAATGAAAACATCATTTTATTCTGCATGAGTCTCCCTCTCCTATCTTTGCCAACCCCCTTATCTCTATACATTAGAGATCTATATCGTGGTATCTGTAAGAAGATTTTTCTGGGTGTCTGCAGGATTTCATATCCTTAAGGTGGAGACCATCAGCCTGAGCTTAATCACATTTATATTGGATACAAACCCAAAATCAAGGCTCCTGCCTTTGGTTTCTTGTGAAACAACATGCACTTAATGTACAAGAAAATAAATACTTGGTAAACCCATTCAGTTAGTACCAAGGACTAATTATTTCTATAAGTTTGCAGGATCAGACCCATTTTAGTGTTTTATAATATTTTACAGTTTCTGTTATTTTCAATACAAACCATCTGACTACATTATGCTAGTATATATGGTCATTAACAAGAATATACACATTGGTTAATCTATAGAAATATGAACACGTGCATAAACATATTTGCTTATGGATATTAATAAACCAAGAGCCAGCTTTATTTTAGGAACAAGGCTTTTTACTGGTGTACAGTGACACAGTTGGACATAATACTCACCAGCTAAACATTGCCAGATTTTGATTGTCCAAACTGAAGTGGAACAATATCTTATTAAAAAGGGAACCCAGTACTTGAAATTGCAAAAGGAGAAAAAGTTTATATAACTCTACAGTATACCTGTCTAATTTGGAATATACTTTTAGATCAAAGCTTGAAAAAAAATATATGCTTTTCTGGTGAAAATGAACTTTCTGAAGTTTTTGCTCTAGACTGTTGTGGAAAAAATTGAAAAAGAATACTTATAAGTTTTACATATTGTATAATCTCTGTGAAACACAGCATATTTATTTATCAATTTAATAACATTCTCTTTAATTCCAAAGTGAAATGGCATTTGGTAATGAAGTGACTGTAATTTTAAAACCCCTTTGGTTTTGGAGGTGCTATTGTGTATATATTTTTTTCCCCTTTTAAAGTATAATGCCTATACTGTTACTATGTCAAATTCAGATGAATCGTGACAAATAATATTTTCACAATGGGAAATGTTAACATGCTACATTCCTTTCTTTGGAAAAATAAAAGAAATTATCACAGAAAACACATTTTAATTTAATTATATCCTTTAGGTCATTAAAGTGATGTAATGTGCATGTCAGTCCTCTTTTCATCCACAGATTATTTTAATCCTTCATGTGCATTTTTTTTTTTCTTCTGGCTTTCTTTCATATTTGCTTTGTTTTGAAATTGCATGCTGTCTGGATTATTTGTGCATGACCTCCACATTAATTTCACATTGAATGTTGACATACTCTGAGAGATTTTCATGGATCATTTATTCTATGTGTGCATTTTTTTTTCCTTTGTTTTCAGTTACTGAACTTTAAATATGCTTGAAATGTAAAAGTGGCATGAAACTTTCGTGACACAAGTAGACAACTATTTTAGTAGAGATTTTCAGTACCTAACTTTACATCTTTCAGAAATACATATTCTAAACCACATTTTATGCTGTGCTTCCAAAATGTAAGAAAATGAATTATGTTCTGAAACTCTAAATATATTCCATTTCAGAATTGGAGCCAAATACTGGTTATATTTCATTCGAGCAATGACAAACACATGAGATATTAGTCCTTTAAATGAGCTAAGAAGGTCTCTGCTCTCTTGGAGGTGATCACTTGCAAAGTCGTGTAGGTATTGCATATGTTGAGTGTAGGAAACAGCGTAGGACATTGTCAGACCAACAGCACAGATCATTTCAGATAAGCACTATCTGCAGCTCAGCGTAGATGCCCTCTGGAAATGCCAGCTTCTCTCAATCGACTGTATAGGGACCCTAATTCCTCATGTAGTATCTGAAATAAATGTCCCAGCTAAGCATATCCTGCTTTTACATAGTACACTGCTATGAGCCCTTGTGACTGTCTATAAAGTCAAAGGTTTTATTGTGTGAAAAAAACAATTTTTTCCATATTAACTCCCCATTTAAAAAATTAAAGTAATATATGTTGCTCAACATGCAATGAAATACTGCTTATCAGCAGAATTCCATCTCTAAATCACATAAAACTACAAGCATTTCCAGAGGAACCTAATGAGTAAATATACATGTATAAAATAAAACAAAGTATTTTTTTAATTATGCAAAAAAAGCACATTAAAACAGATTTAAGAAGTTGTCGATTAAGAGGCCAAATAAAACATTATGAAACCAGCAGCAGTTACCAGAAAAAAATATTTGATTTTAATTGGCACAGGGCTGAATTCACGTACCTACTACAAGCAAATCAAAGGCTTCCGCTTTCCTCTTTGCAGCCTATTCTTTTTCAGCCAGTTAATTAATCCTGTGCACAGTCTGCTATGATTAAAGATGAGTGGCTTGATCTGAAAGCGTGCTGAGCCATCTGTAGCTCTTCATCTGAACAAGCCAAATGCAATAGTTTCCAAGTAAGGAGCTGAAGGTTGTGATTTGAGACCTCTGTAATCAGATCGATCTAGTCTCCAGGGGCTTTGCCTTCAACCTGCAGACCTCACCGCAACCACCTCTGATTCTTTGCAGCCACTTGGTTTGGACTGATTTGAGTCACTACAGTTCTCTCCACTTTTACAAACTAGTTGTTTTGTCAGCATGAGTGTGACAACAATTAGACGTCCCTGTTTTTGCCCCATGCCTTTTCTCCTTCACAGTCATTCAATGACAAGCGTAAAAAGAACTTCATCTTTTCACGAAAATTCCCATTCTACAAGAGCAAGGAGCAGAGTGAGCAGGAAACAAGTGATCCAGAACGTAAGTAACCTCTTGGAGACGATGTCACATGCAGCAGCACAAAAAATGGGTGACACGCATGATACCAGTATCCCACACATCTAGGCAAATATCTGTCGTAGGCAGGCAGGAGAGGTATTACTACTGTGACCAATGTGTGACTGCAGTTTGGATCCAGCTGGTCCTTCCACCCCTGGAAACATAACTTTCAGAAGAATAAAACAGTGACCTTAACTTTTGGAAGAGCAAATCTGGCTCCTCAAAGTTGTTGTGGCACCTGTCATAAATCCAAACTTCTCTCAGATTAAATATTCCCAGATCAGAACTGGCTCAAAATAATGCAAATGTGGTTTCTTTCACAATACTAAACTAAATTATTACTTTTTTAAAGATCTGCTATAATCTCTTTTTTGCCTTTGACATTCTCCAAGTTGATTGCCATGGGCAGCTTCACTGAAAGTTTAACGATTAAATGAAGCAACCATGCTAACAGCTTAAAGAAGTAAATCAGATCTTGGAATGTGTACCTCCCCGGGCATTTACTGCTTGCTTAAATTGTACAGAGAACCAGCACTATTGAAAATACGTGCTAGTTCCAAGCCCGAATATTCACTTTTTTTCGTAATAATTCTCTCCTAAATTTATCCGGTGAGGATCGTTTCTGGAACTTTATTTATCTGGTTGTTCCTTTCTCACAGCTCCAGAAGCCATGTATCGTGGTCACTGCCTCTTTCATTGGCTGCATTCCCATAGAATATGGGTCTAAAGTTGTTTCAGAAAGAAAAAGCAGGGATCCAGATTGCTCAATCAACATGGTCAGTCATGGTAGTATCCATTTCAACTCCACTGACTTCTTCCTTCCTCTTCTGCGGCTGTTCTTCCTTTCTCATTGCTCTCTCTGGGGACTTCCGTGCAGGACATCCCCGGATTAGGTGACGACGGTTATGGAACAAAGACTCTGAGTAAGTTCCCAGGAATGGTCACTGTAAATCTTTTTTTGTTTTGTTTTGTTTTGGCTTCTGTTCCTTCTCTGAGGACCCTCCACTCCTAGCATGCACAAGATAGAGTTTTATTTGTTACCCAGCTGTGAATGCATCAAAAATGTTTCGATCATTTTGTTCTGCATGACGATATTAAATAACATACAGTGTATCAAGCAGACACTTTCACTTCTTTTGTAATAACACTTTTTGTTTCTGACAGTATGTTATTGTTCCCATCATGGCAGTTCTGTAGAGTAGCATACCTAGAACTCGTTTTGCTGCCTAGACTGTTCTTTTCAGCAACAACCCCTCCCTCTCCATCTAAAGGGAAAGTTGAACATTTTAACCTGATCATATCCTGAGGAGATCAATAGACAATTATTTTATGCTGTTGCTTCTGCATTTTCAGCTTTTTGCATGGGAGTGTTTGTTACTTTGCTGGATTTTAGATTAGTATTTGTTATTAATGGAAGAAGTCATTTGCAGGCTAGAGAAGACCATGCCTTCTCCAAAGCTAATTTTGGACCCATTTCACCATTAGTAACCTATTCTCTGTTATGCTACCTTAATCAATTTCTTTTTCTGATGCAGCAATCCTGTCTCAAGACTTGGCATTGCAGAATGTGTAATGTGTCAGATATTTGTTCAGAAACAATTTTGCTTCCTTGAAAGTTAGACCAGAAAAAGTTGTATAGAATGAAATATTTGCAGCTGATTTCTATATAAATAGCAACCTTATATTCTGTATCCAGATCTAAATAATTTAAAGAAAATGCCACTTGCATGTGTTTGGCTGCTTCTTCCTCAGTTCTTATCCTTTCTCTTAAGCGCCAAGTAATTGGAGCAAAATGTGTGTGAATGCTAACACTGCATTGCCTACTGTTTTGTATGTGCTTTTTAATTGCAGGAATGCACATCCATGCACACAATTTTAGAGATTATTCCATTTCTGACTCATTTGTTGAAGGGACTTTTTAATGGTTTAACTTTAAGCCATACAGTGCCTCTCAATTTAAAGATGAAAGCTTCATCTCTTGTACAAAGAACAGTTCTGCAAGACTAGTTTTGCCAGTGATAGACAGCAAATGTCGCTGCCACCTGCCTTTTAACAATTCTGCTGCTTTAAGTGTCCTAGCAGCTCATTAGCAGCAAACGCAGATCCTTCCCTGCCTAAAGAGAAGTAGAACATTTACGATCTGATAACCCTCCTGAATATCTGTGTCCTTACAAAGGCAAATCTCCATAATGTCCAACCATTTGAAAGGAGATAACTGAATTCTGCAAATTGCTAAGGGAAAAGTGGCATAGAGGTATTATATAGGCTCTAGTTTCTCTATTAATACTGGACCTAGCTTTCAATTACTGACACACCTCTAGACATTCCCGCCCATCCAAATTTCGCTAATATTCGACTCAGATATGCCTTTTAAATGACAGTTCTTACTATGAAGGATATTTTTTTCATGTTTAATAAAGTTCTTCAGGGTCCTGTATAGCAGATCAGTTTGAAACAACCCTTGTTAACTTGCTAAGAAATGTCCAAAAGTCAATATACTGTTTTCTTCAAAATGTAAGTTTAATTCTTTAAAGCTTCTTACTAAGCCCAAGATCAAAGTTTTCCATTACTGTTTTTATCAGATATCATCACCTCTCATTTCTGCTGTTCCAGTAACCCAGTCAGGCCCACTCTATGAACCCTAAGCCATTAGATTGGTACGTGGGGGACAAGCAGCACCTTGCAGAGAAGAGGTGGTCTTGGCACTGTTCCCATAGTCATCTTTCATGACATCTATGCATGCTCTACTCTGGGTTCATCCCAGGGGATTCTTGGCTTTTATGAGTTCCTTCTTTCACTGGGAATGTTTAGAGGCAGTTGCAGGTGAGTGTTGTGGATCACCCGCAGCCTAATCTGCCCACTGGTTTAATGACAAATATTGGACAAATTTTGGCTCCTGGGGTTTGTCAGGAGGTGACTTATTTGTACCCATTTTCCATTTAACCACTGTGTCTTTCTCATTAAGCCAGTGTGGCTCCCAACTGTATAGCCATTATAGCATTGGCTTCTAAATGTCCTGGACCAGCTGAAAAGTTTCAACTGTCAAATGATCTTTCGGGTGCAAAGTAATCAGCATTTCTACCAGAGATAGTACTAAAACTAGCATTTAATGTGGTTCTGCAAACCTCCTGGAGACCATATAGCATGGTCTGACTGACTGTAAACAGTCTGCTGGCTACAGTTTGGGAACAGCAACTTCACATGATATAGGTTGCACCTTCCTTTAAATAATATGATAATAGAAACAGGACACCAGGCTTGCCAAACCACAAGCCTGATACCATCATGATAGTTAGTATATCCCTATTCACCCATCCAGACTGCTCTGGTAAAGGTTTTCATACTCCAGCTCGAATCCTGAGGCTAGACGATGTCTGAAAAAATATTTATTCCATTTATTTTCTTACTTTTGTCATTGGCTTTGTCTTCTCTTTTTGGACAGGGTAAAATAGTTACGGATACAATATTTGATATCAAGACCATTTTCATGTTAATTTTTAACCCTTTGGGATAGTGCAGGTGATTGAAGATGGACACAGGTTAGATGTTTAACAGGAATAGTTCCAATGCATTAATGATGCACGTTACTGATAGTACAGAATAATATGAGCAGACGGTCAGGTTTCATGAAATTACTCAAGACTTCCAGTGAGATGCAAGTGGACCATAATATAATTTGAAATTAAGTTATCTGAGATGTCATTAACTGTCTCATCAAGAAAAGACCTGGCTTTGCCATGACGCATATCACTAGCTAATACATACAGTCTCTTTCTGAAATGCTACAAGAGAGAAAGCTTTCATTTTACCTGTGTACTAAATTATCTGAGAGTTTTCAGGTGATGCCACTGCATAGTTTTTATTTCCTCTCTGCACAACTACCTTTGCATGACTGTGGCAGTTCTTTTAAGTTTCTGCAGCTTTGTGGTGCTTGGTTATGTTCTTTAATTTGCTGTACTGTTCTTGCAGAACATGTTTCTTCTAATGCCAGCGATAGTGAAAGTAGCTACAGTAAGTTACTGCTTTCATTAGAGTCCTTTTACTTTGCATTGCTTGTTCTGTTTGTTTCTTTTATTTTGTTTCTCTCCTTGCTACTCTTTTGTTAATGTTAAAAAGATGGTTGGAGCAAATGGCTTGGAATTCAAATTTACGACCACGTCTTGAGTACAAAGCTATAAAAGAAAACTGGCAACCTTTATAAGAGAAGGAAGGAAGGTTGTTATTTGGGATGTATTCTGGGACATAAACCCAAACCTGGCTCTGGGTAGCCTGTGAAGTCAAGATTATTTAGTTTAGTGACAAGAAGTTTATTTCAGCAGGGAGGGGCAGTTTCTTGATGATCTTTTAAGAGTAAAATTACTCCACAGCTCTAGTCAAATCTGCAAAAGACATCCTCTTTACAAGGTCACAATTTTTACTTGCATTTCTGCATGCCTGTATGAATGTATAAGAAATAGTCCCAAAAATCCTGTTGAGCCCTTAATTTTGGCAGTACACATTTCCTAATGCATATTGAAGTCTTCAAAAAAAGGTAAGATAGACCTTCAGCCCTTAGGCACTGACACTGAATGTCACTGATTCTCTGTAGGTAGAGGTCCCAACCCTGCAACCTGATTTGGTTAGAATTACAGACTCCATGTGGTCATATAGCTAAGAGGCAGATTGTACATTCTGGGTAATTATTAGTCATAGCCCAAAATTGAACCAATATAACTATTTTTTCTGGAAATGTTGAAAAGCAAAAAAAAAAAAAGGCATTAAATAAATGACTGGAAACGTAATAATAGGTAATTAAAATCATAGATTGCTTACTAAATCATCCAGTTGTTTAATTTTTTCAAGCCATTTGCTTAGCAAATCAAGTTTTCCACCAGTCACTCAGCACTTGTGCTAAGCACCCGCATACATTCAGGTAATCATTGGTATCATACCTCATATTTACTAGCCTTGATATAGTGCATAGCAGTTGAGCTCTGTTAATAAACACTGGTTTGTTTCAGTAAAACAGCTAATCTTATGCAATTCAGAAATGGTAAATTAGTTTGTATTCTCTTGTATTGCAAAGGTTTCCTTGGAAAGCAATTGCCAGAGTCACAAGAAAACAGTAGGTGCTCTTGAACTACCAAAATCCAATTCTGAACTGCTTTATTTTTAATGTGTCCTCTACTGAGGAGGAGAGGAGGATTTTATGTTTGAAATATAAGACGCTCTTTCCCCAGACTGACTTCACAATCAGGAATGAGTCAATAGGTTAAATTTTCAAAAGTTTGCATGAGTCAAATCCTCCAAGTGTGTTTGGAGTTGGTGAGCTCAGGGTGAAAGCCCAGAGGAGAATCTAGGCCGGTGGCGGAGCACATCCCATGCCTGATGAACTGTCCCAAACAGGAGACTTAACAGGGGTGCCCAGTTGCAGCTAAACATTTGGGTCAGATCCACAAAAGCTAGTTCCCAAATTTCCTCATAAGACAGGCCAGGTAGCCAGTTCCTCGATGCTGTGCAATAGCTTGAAACAAAGTGCATGTTTTGAGGTGCAAGAAAAGGGATAGAAATGGTTTGAGGAAGTTAGTTGGGACATAGATTCCTGGAAGGAAAAGTAGTGTCGGGGTAACAATTTCCCATGGTAGGCACTCTCCTTCTAGAGTGGTTTCCATCTGGGCAAGCTCCTGTCTCACCCCAGCAGCATCCAGCCTACATCCTGTTGGCTGGAGCTCCCCACACGTTTCTGGTACGTCCAACAACTGCTGCCTGGTGGAGAAGATGCAGGCAGCATCTTCCTCCTCTGCCCATGGGAGAGCTATGCCATTTAGCAGCAGAGGAAGCCAATCTTAGGTTATGCCAAATGAAAGTGGCTTTAAAATCCAGGACCTGGTGCCCAAAGGGCCTAATGCCATTTGCTAAGGATTCATTGGTCTGTGCTGACATGACATTTGAAGGCATGACCTTGGGCAACTAGCAACTTCAGTTACCAGCTGGAAATTACTGTTTCAGATGGCCACAATGGCATATCAACACTAACCTGACTGTGTGTTCCATTCCTACATGGCCATGGTATATCAGCATATCTCCTGTGGGGACTTAAAGCCCTCCTGAGTCCAGCTGCTTACTCTCTGGATCTCCAGGCTACCCTATGTCAACAGTACGTCCCATCGCATGTTCATTGCAGCAAATCTCCCCTAGAAAAATGATGACTCAGGAACAGAGAAGAACCAGACAGCGGAGGGTGAGAGGTGGGTGGTCAGAGAGAGCAGTCAACAAATTGTGAGGGCATGGAGATAAGAGAGATGAGGCCCGTCATGAAGAAGTTGTCTTATTTCACTGCAATTCTGACCCTCTGGGACTGTTGAGAGAGGACATTGCACAGTAGAAGCCTACCAATACCCCTCGTGGGAAAAGTAATTATCAGATCTAGTCTGTGAACATTTCCTAAAGATGTATTACTCACTGCCTTCTAATTTATTAATTCCTAATGAAAGGAAAAAAATAATAGGTGCTGAGGGTAAAGCTCATTCCTGGTAGAATAAGACAGCATGCAGTTATTATTTCTGCTCTTCTTGTTTGCATCTGGGTAGCTGGGAATGGGGCCCAACGTCAGTCACTGCCACAGAACCAAGTTTGTTTTAACTCCATTTGGAGCCAGCCATGTTGCAAAGCTGTTCTTCGGTGTGATGTAGTCCCACTTTGAGGAAAATTGTGTGTTCAAGGTGATGCACTACAAGTTATTTTACCAGGACACCATGTACGTTGACCTGCAAACTCATCTAGCCCTCAGTCTGTGCACTGGTGAAATGGGGCATACTAAGAGCAGGAAAAAAAGTGAAGCTGAAAAAATTCATGGGGAGCAAACAAAACTGCTGGAGAGCTCAGAGGTTTTGCATGGGGTTGTGACCCTGCCCCAGTGCCCCTTTTCTCTTCTGTTTCCCCAGCAAATGAGCAGGAAGAAAGGGACTGCCTGCCCCACTGCTTTTTGAATTGTGGGAAATTGGGGAAGAGTGGCTGGAAAGCTGCCTGGTGGAAAAGGACCTGGGGGTGTTGGTCAACAGCCAGCTGAATATGAGCCAGCAGTGTGCCCAGGTGGCCAAAAAGGCCAGTAGCATCCTGGCTTGTATCAGAAATGGTGTGGCCAGCAGGAGCAGGGAGGTGATCGTCCCCCTGTACTGGGCACTGGTGAGGCCGCACCTCGAGTCCTGTGTTCAGTTTTGGGCCCCTCACTACAAGAAAGACATTGAGGTGCTGGAGCATGTCCAGAGAAGGGCAACCAAGTTGGTGAAGGGTCTGGAGCACAAGTCTTATGAGGAGCGGCTGAGGGAGCTGGGGTTGTTCAGCCTGGAGAAAAGGAGGCTGAGGGGAGACCTTATCGCTCTCTACAACTACCTGAAAGGAGGTTGTAGTGAGGTGGGGGTCGGTCTCTTCTCCCAAGTAACAAGCGATAAGACAAGAGGAAACAGACTCAAGTTGCACCAGCGGAGGTTTAGATTGGATATTAGGAAAAATTTCTTCACCAAAAGGGTTATCAAGCATTGGAACAGGCTGCCCAGGGAAGTGGTGGAGTCACCATCCCTGGAGGTATTGAAAAGACATGTAGATGTGGTGCTTAGGGACATGGTTTAGTGGTGGACTTGGCAGTGTTAGGTTAATGGTTGGACTCGATGATCTTAAAGGTCTTTTCCAACCTAAATGATTCCATGATTCTGTTAAATCAGCAATTCATAACTTGGCCAGCACAAACAAAAGCGTGTGCGTAAGAAATGACTGGCAAGTGCCAAGTGTTTTCCTGCAGACGTTCGTATTTGTTCTTATAAAAACAGGCCAGTTGGGGTCCAGACTGAGGTGTTCTGCATTTTTTCTAGTGGGTCTCTGGCAATTGTTTTAACATGTTTCTCTAACTTTTGCTTCTCATGATGAGCATTTAGTGAAAAGTAGCTAGTGTCGAAACCTGTACTACTTGATCATTCCTAGAACCATTCCAAACCAGGTGTACAAGTACACAAAGTGATGTTGAAGGCTTCTGAGAGCTGTCCCTGGACAGTGATTAATAGAGGGGTTACAAATTGACTGGGTTTTTTCTAGGAGATATTCTGATGCATTCATATTTATTTATAAAAATATATTGCTTAAAAATTCGAGTATTTGGCTGAAGTATTGCTCATGTCTTGGGCTTGGGCATTAAAAAATCAACTTCTCAACAGAAATCAGATACTTATTATTATTTCAAAATAATGATATAATTGAAAGTCCTCCTATGTGGTCTCAAGAGAAAATTCTTTGACCATTTCTTAGCAACAAGGCTGTTGCAGATAGTAAACCTGATTTTTCCTGCCAGTGCTTTCAACATGGGGTTTGTAATAAGCAAAAGAGTTGGAGCCAACGGTGGGATTGTTTTTATCCCAACAGATAACCTTCACCTCCATTAACTTCAGGGGGAACCACAAACACATTTGACAGCAGAACCTGGCCCTTGATAAAAAAAAAATTGAAAGTATTTTTGAGCCAGGAACAAATGCTGGCCTGATCTAAAAGGGGCTGAGCTGCCACACAGCTGCTGCTGCATCACAGTGGCCATGCTAATATGAAGGCTACAACTATGTTAGTTGATTTGCACCTGTTCTCAACAGTAAAACCAATTTTGCAGAGTCGTATATAAAGTCCTGGTCTAGCAGAAAGTTGTTCTGTTTGTGATAAGGATACACACAGCCAACTTTGACTTATCCCTGAACCAGCTAATCAAACCATGATTGAAAGTTTATTTTGAGCTCTGTAACTTAAAATGTTCTGATTTCTTTTTCAAACCAAGCTTGTAAGAACATATTTTTTACCGTGGACTCATCAGTTTTTATTTTGTAAGACATGATTTTCACAATGGCCATGAATTTCAAGTCCCTCTATTGCATATGTGTTGTAGTGCTCTTACATGTAGTTCAGTAAAGGTTTTTACAGCTGTCATCAAAATTACATACACATTACCACATCTATTCAGCCTAATTGCATAACTGGTGGTGATTGCACCAATTACTTAGGGAGGCAATACATGACTAAAAATTAAAAATAAGGGAAATTGTTAGAAACAATTAGAAACCCCCTGTCAGCAAGTCAGTCTTGTAATGAGATTTGAAGACTCACAACAAGGTTAAGGGAGTCCTGATTATTATGTTAGGCCACTGATTAATTAGGACACTTATGTTGGCTCTTTCTTACACTCCCCAAGGACTGCTGTATTATTCAGGCACACTCAGATTGGCACAAGTATTGAAGTCTCATTTTATGCCCTCATAAGCTATATTGATCTTAAACATACAGTGCTGATAGATCACTTTTTGGTCATAAGTTCATTCTCAGACTACTGATGATCTTTTTATGTATTGGATTCCCAGCCTTTCATAGCTATCAACATACTTCCAAAAATCGTGTGTTTATTTACATAAATAGAGGTCCAGGAAAGGGATTTTGAGGCTAGGATATTGACTGTCCAGTGCAGTCTGTGCAGATGAAACAAAACAAGAAATTGATTTCTCCAAGATCTTGCATGTATGACTCAGGCAATCCATACATTAGCCCAAAACCTAAATGGATGGTGACAGGAAAATAAAAAATAAAATGAAATCTTTGATTTTAGATCCAGCTGAACAACAAAATTCAGGCAAGAGCTAAAAATAAAATTAATTTGGCTCATCTACATGTGTTTTCACGTGTGTATTGATGGTACCCTCCACCATTAGTCCAAGAAATGTTAATGAACCCAAAAACTCTCTTTGATTTTTCTAAAATCTTAAATAATTTTAGCCGTCTTCATAAGTACTACTTTTTTGTTATTCACTGCCTTAGATCGCTTTACAGATTTTTTTCATTCACAGCCATTAATAGCATGCCAAAATCCATGGATTCCCACTGCAGAAGGTGCTTGATGAGGGTAGGTGTTTAGTTACCTGGTGGCTGCACCACGGCAGCTCACAGCAGCTCTCCTGCCCCATTACTCACATGCTGGGTGCAGTTACACCAGCACTGTGGAAGCCCTGGATGCTCTGGCAAGAC
Source organism: Haliaeetus leucocephalus (assembly GCF_000737465.1). NCBI lineage: Eukaryota > Metazoa > Chordata > Aves > Accipitriformes > Accipitridae > Haliaeetus > Haliaeetus leucocephalus. The sequence continues at coordinate 336,619 of NW_010972972.1, read as the reverse complement.
AATAGGAAATGGGCCCTTTTTATGGGTTACATGAAAAATGCCTGATATCTGCCAGGTCTACGCTGAAATTGGTCTTGAGTCTCACAGACTTTCTGCCATCTAATCAGAAAGGGAAAACAGAGGCAACACCTTACATCCATTTTAGGGCTACCCCTCTGAAATACTACAAACACTTTTAAACAGATTAAATTGGTAGTCTTTATGAAACTCATCTGACTCCCCAGGACCTCTCTGCCCAGCTTATAGAGGCTACGAGTTATAACAGTCTCCAGGTTATTCTTCTCTTCCCAAGCATGAGAAATCACCAACAGGCAAACGAAGAACAAAGGGAAGCAGAGCCATAGCGATCCTGGGAAAGTGAAAGCCCTCCAATAATTTTACTCATAAGTATATTACATTTAGGAAAGCTTCTTTTTCTTCTCTCCTTATTTTCTTTCTTCCCTCCTTATTTTCTTTCTTCTCTTCTCTTTTTGACTTGATGGAATTTTACTGAAGAACAGGGGATCATGGCAATTTCCAACAGGAAGGGCTTTTTCTTTTTTCTCCTTTTGTTTTGTCTGTTAAATTTCACAAAGATTTTCCAGATCAATAGACCTAATCTGTGCTAATTAAGCCATTAATGTGGGTGGTAAATGAGGCTTAGTCAAATGATAAATAAGAGCCCGTGTCCTGCCGAATTTCACACTGTCCCCCACACCTCAAAGCCATCGCAAGGTTATAGCAATCTGATTATTGATTGACTCTAGAACTCTTCATTATACTTAATACTTTATGGACTACTTCAAAACCATGCAGTACTGACTGAGTAGAGATCATTAAAGAATACCATCTGGTAGAGTTGACATGCGTATTAGCCTTTGAGGAATTACAGGATTTTGCCTGGACAGTACTTGCAAGGATTTTATTCACATCATAGAAACTTGAGCTTCCTGAGCCCTTTTTCCAGAAAAGTAAAGTAGTGGAAATGGTGCAGCTTTCCTCAACGCTTGCACTCCGTGTTGAGTCTGAAACTCAGCATCAGGAAGATGTCTATCTTTAAGTCCCTGTGCATCACAGCCAGCCTCAATGTTTCGCCTTGCTGCAACCCTTTCCAATGGCTTAAGCTTCAGCACAGTTTGAGGGGGCTGGAATTTTTTCTTTGCTTTCAGTCTGGCCAGTTGTCGTGGTTTAACCCCAGCCAGTAACTAAGCACCACGCAGCCGCTCACCCACTCCCCCACACCCAGTGGAATGGGGGAGAGAATCGGAAAAAAAAAAAAAAGTTAAACTTGTGGGTTGAGATAAGAACAGTTTAATAGAACAGAAAGGAAGAAACTCATAATGATAATAGTAACAATAATAAAATGAGAATAATAATAAAAGGATTGGAATATACAAAACAAGTGATGCACAATGCAATTGCTCACCACTCGCTGACTGATGCCCAGTTAGTTCCCGAGCAGCGATCCCCCCCCAGGCCAGCTCCCCCCAGTTCATATACTGGGCATGACATCACATGGTATGGAATACCCCTCTGGCCAGTTTGAGTCAGCTGTCCTGGCTGTGTCCCCTCCCAACTGCTTGTGCCCCTCCAACCTTCTTGCTGGCTGGGCATGAGAAGCTGAAAAATCCTTGACTTAGTCTAAACACTGCTTACCAACAACTGAAAACTATCAGTGTGTTATCAACATTCTTCTCATACTGAATCCAAAACAGAACACCATACCACCTACTAGAAAGAAAATTAACCCTATCCCAGCCGAAACCAGGACACCAGTTTCACAAGACTCTTGTGAAACAACAGGCTTGTTTGTCTCCATAGCCCATACCCGACTGATAGCGTGGCTGTAACGACAGCTTTAGCGTGTGGACATGTCTGCCAGAGACTGGGCAAAACAGAAGGTAAAATCTGTACTGCCTTATTTGTGCTGGTTATAATTCTGTGCCAAAGCCAAATATTAGCCCACAGAGAAATTTTTAAACAATAGTGTTAGAATTACTGGTTATTTTCCTTCAGTTGCTCCTCACAGCCACTCCCATGGGATTCTACCATTTAAATGCAGATGTCTGCATCTGACCTTGCTGTTTAAATGCCGTTATGGGACAATGGAGACAAACACACCCTTCTGACTTTTTCTTTCATTCCAAAGTAGACATCTAAAACAGGTCAGATGACTCATGTCTTAGAATAAGCACTTGCCTATTTGTAGGCACCTATTGACTCTTAAAATGTACCTAGGGACCAGCTCAGACATAAGCACTCACAACACAGGCTTCTGAAATCAGCTGAAATGAATCCCCTTCTGCAGATCTGTATGCCGTTGAAACAAGTATTTTCAAGTTTAAGAGTCTATTCGTACAAACAGGCTGCCTTCCCTCTGCCTAGTACATGATGGCTTCGTCGCCCACCCCAAGGTCGACTTTCTCGGGCTGTTGAAAAGCATAGATAGCCTTGGCTCTGGGGGCTGGAGGGCAGGCAGTGCAGGAGCACGCTCGTCCAGCCTGGAGAGTGAATTGTTTTATCTCCAGGGGAACGGGACATCCTGAGTTTTATATCACCCCTAAAATTCCCAAAGAAAATAATACACCTGATGCATGAAACCTAGTGGAACAATAATTCTAGGTTTTTAACTTTGCAAAAAGCCAAAGTTAAGCAAGTGATTACAGTATCAAACATTTGCAAATAGAGAAGAAAATCCATTATCCACACTCCTCATATGTTATGTTGCCTTGTCCTCAAAAGCTGTCTAATTTCTTCCTTTTATTAAAAATGATGTTTTCTCCTTTGCTGCTTCAGCACCATTGCTAGGTTGGAGTTGGTCCCTCTCTCCTAACATATCAGTACATTTTTTAATTTGCTTTTTCTGTCATTGTCCTTAATTACAACATTATTTTTACTTGAAAAGCTTTCTTACACATTTCTCACAACTGTCTAGATAATATTTCACAAAAAATACCTATCAACATATTAGATTCGTGAGATGGGAGTCAGCTTAAGACTAAACCACAAAAAGTTTTGTACCTACTTGGGAGCTAGGCATTGCATCCAATACAAATCTTGTTAATATAGTTAATGGAACCTCAAGAGTGACTCAGATAGCAGTCAGACTACTTCAAGGTGAGGTGTAGCCCCTTCTAAATCCTACCTATATCATCTATCAGGTGTCAGGCAGCGCTTTTCCTCTGTATGTGCACACTTTGGTTTGGCAGGAGCCCATGAGAATAATGTAGCACAGACTCATGTGCATGCAAGCAGATGAAATGAAGGCAATCCTGTCTATTTTACAAAGCCCTGGTACTCCTTATGGCACTCTTTCTTCTGTAGTATCTAAATTAGTTGCAAAATCCCATCTGTGGATCTTCACAGAGACAAGCCCTGAACCGAGTAAAAATAAAATCATAATTTTAAACTTTGCTAAGCCTAAGTCATATTTAGAATGTACCAGAGCCCTTATGTGGTACCACGTATGTGACAGTGACCTAAAAAAGAGAAATGTCCAGGAATTATTCATGCAGTAGATTGAAGAACCCTTCCCTCTCTCCTCTTGCACTCTCGTAGAGAAGAGGACAGTGATGCATTGGGGCTGCACACCTACACCCAAGTCATGGTCCATATAGTGCCATTTGTTTCTCATTGCAAATTTCTCTGCTTTTTAAATGTCACCATGAGGAAACAGCACTGTCCTAACAGGAGTGGAGGGAGGATAAGTGTTTAAAATATGATGCTGTGAGATTTGTGTTCAGGGAAAGGATAAGGGTCAGAAAATAGCTCAGAGCTAGACGTCAGGCTGTGAATAAACTAGACTATGGAGGTTATGCACAGAAGGACGATCAACCAAAATGTGTATATTCTGAGGATAAAAATTGTTCAATTTAAGTAGCCTGTGGATTTGCCCTGCAGCAGCATGTTAGGGCCTTAACAATAGGAGAAGCGAAAGAATTGCATCTTAAATTTCTGCACTATCCTTGGAAACAGCCTTGCTATCAAATCAATAAATGAAGTCTTATTGCCCATCATTGAAAAAGCCCAATTTCAGCCAAGAGAATTGAAACATGTGGCAGGGGAGGGAGGGAAAGGAAAAAAGTGGTCTCCACACTTTAAAGTTATGAGGGACTTTGGAATGGTTCAGATGAGAGTATTACCAGAGAGAAGTGTTGAACCCAATCTGTCTCTATGTGAAGCATTTTATCAAGCTTTAGTACTTGACGTGTTGCTTGTCAGCTTCAATGTCTTCTCTTTCTTCTCTCGTCAGGAGGCCAAGAAGACTGCATCCTTTCTTATGAACCTGTCACCAGACAGGAAAGTAAGTTTCATCTGCTGTTCTGTCACTGTTCCTTATATTTTTCATTTTACATTTTGGGGGCCAGCAGAGCAGTAAGCCTTGCTGTACCAGCCCCAGATTCTCTGTGGCTCCTTTTTCTTGGCCACTCGGTCTATCGCATACAAAAGAAATGATGTAAGGGTCTCCCTCGCTAGCCCCCACTTCCTAACATTCTCAGGGCTCTCCCCAGTAGCCTCTCATGGCCTTTACTAATAAATATGTTCATCAGTCTACAAAATATTGATGCAGATTTTCTAGATTTACTGCAATATTGTTACATGGGAAGCCTTTATTATTTTCCTTCGAATGTGATATGTGCCTCTAAGCAGGGTAGATGAACCTATGGGAAGACAACTGAAAATGAGAGCGTACCCACCTGATTTAATGGGCGATGCACTCATTTAAGTGAGGAGAAAAAAAAATCCTATAATATCCTTTCCATGCCTCATGACAGAGTCCTTCTGCAAGCATTTGGGAGTGACCTTGTTGAGCAATAGCAAATATATACACTTCCACATAGTCATCTGACTACATGTGCATGCACCATCACAGAGCTCTGCAAAATGAGTGGTACTCGTTCCTTTTTCCTTATCCATGTCAATAAATAAACTATTCATCAATAAAATGTACACCTAAGTTTTCACTTCATACATAAAGGCAACAACTCTGGTTAGTGCATCTTTGGGAAGATTTACTGTTATTGCCAGTAAGATTATCAAAATGTGCCTTTCTTTTTGTTGTTCAGTTAATTACACCAGGCCGGTTATTATTCTGGGTCCTATGAAAGATCGGATCAACGATGACTTGATATCTGAATTCCCTGATAAGTTTGGGTCATGTGTACCACGTAAGTATGATTTTACTCCTTCACTGCAGCTAAGTGAACTGTAGTGCTTGGTGCCACACATTAAGTGAATTGCTGTGAATGCAGCATCCGTGAACTATTTGTAATTGAGTTTCTCAAAAGCCATTTTTCCATTGGACAAAAAAGGGGAAAAGAACAAACAAACAAAAAGATTGTGAAAGTCTGGAAAGAATTTCTCAGAATTGTCTCAAAAGCTGTAGCATCTTTTTAAAAAAGGAGCCTTCTAGCCACTAACTCAGTTTACTCATCAATTAACCTGAGGTTTCTTAAATAAGATAAAAGTTTGAAATACTGGTAAAATGTAAAATGTTTCAACTCAATTGCACAGCATCCATCAATAAAAATATGGAGAAATCTGTGATTTGTCAGAGGTCTAGACTGTCTAATCTGAAAGCAATATTGGACCCTGAATTAAGCAGAATGTTTATATCTTGGATCATTAGAGCTTGCTGAGTGTTTATTTCAGACCCCGATTGGAGTCTTACTTCATTTTAAACTGTTGTCTCTGCAAATACACCAGCTTAAAACTGCTAGAGATGAGATCAGAATCAGCCTTATAATTAAGACTACATTAAATTGATGAGATTGTGATTCATTTTATCACTGTAATAGGATTAGTTTTACAATCTGGAATGCATTTTGTATTTGGGGTTTGTGTGTGATCCTGCCGAAAAAAGTGGAATTCTGGTGTTGATTGGAAGTCAACATCAGAAGGCATTACTTTGAAAAGACAGCTTTATTGTCATAACTCCATTGAAAACAGTATGTAGTAGCCAAGGATCTGCTCCCAGGTGTGAGGCACCTCCACTTACAGCAGACCCAGCATTGTCCACTGAGCGAACCATAATTGCAGCATTTTTTGCATGAAATGTTTTTACAGACTTCTTGATCTTCTGTCTTTTGTTTCATGCAGATACCACACGGCCAAAGCGTGACTATGAAGTGGATGGGAGAGATTATCATTTTGTCATTTCAAGAGAACAAATGGAAAAAGATATCCAAGAGCACAAATTTATAGAAGCTGGGCAGTACAACGATAATTTATATGGAACTAGTGTCCAGTCTGTGAGATTCGTGGCAGAAAGGGTAGGTTGACACTGGTTTTATTGACCATGCAACATGACCTGTTTTGTTTCCACACTGTATCTCAGACATGACTCTTCTGCCAAAAATATAAAATATCTGCAAAACAGCATGCTAATACTTATAGGCTTTATAATGACTCCACAAGTGGAGTCTCTGACTTTGAATGACAACATCCTTGGCACTTTCTGTACCTGGATGTAGTGCCATCAATTCAGGAAACTAACACAGCGCCTCAGGTATGCCCCCAAACATCCTTCCCTCTTCCCTCTGTAAGACAGGTAAATAAACTTATCTCACTTTCACAGAGGCAAAAGAATGACGCACAGAAAGATTAAATTACTTGCCTCGGGTGACATAAGGAGTCTTTGACACAAACAAGAACTGAATTAACCAGTAAAAACGTAGATATCCTATTACTTTTATGAATTGATTTTCCTCATCTCTGAAGAAAATCCTCTCCCCCCTGCAAAGTTCATCCCAGTAAAAATAAGTTCCCATATCTCCAGTGGCTATTTTATATTAGCACCAAAGCAAAGGAAAGAGCGCAGAGGAGTGGAGCGCGTGCCCTGGGGTCCCCGTTCCCTGGTGTGCCAGCAATGGCCCCGTTCCAGGGCACTGTGTTGCGGAATTGCTTCCCATCTTTTGGCTGATCTGCAGCAAACTCTGCAAAAACAAACACATCCTCATCTGTTTCCAACAGGGCAAGCACTGTATACTCGATGTGTCAGGAAATGCTATCAAACGACTACAAGTTGCACAACTCTATCCCATCGCTATCTTCATTAAGCCCAAGTCATGGGAGCCTCTGATGTAAGTATAAACTCCTTCAAGCGTTTTATTTTCAGGGTACAGTCTCAGGTGGCACAACACAGGTCTTGAGTCTACATTTTGCCTCTCCCCTAAAATCAGTAATAACAAAAGGAAGTGAGAACAGTGGCGACTTGCTCTCCTTGCCTGCCACCCACGGCATCCCCGTATCTCAAGGAACAAGTCAAAGCTGCCTTTGAACTTTTCACAGTGGGACATGTGGGCTTACGTGCTGGACCGTGAAGGACTCCCTGCCAGTGCTCGGTGTACTTGTTCCAACCTGTGCAGCAAGTTCACCAAGGACTCATGCGGCATGGCTTGTCCCATCCAGCCTTGGGTGCTCTTGGGGTGTAGGGTCTGGTCACAGGGGCAAACCAGAGGGTAAACCTGTGTCAGATTTGCAGCGTGTGCCTCTTGGTCAGCCCTTCATTTCCTTGAAGGTCTGTAAGAGGATAGGCAAAGATCCACGGGACTGGAGAGCGACAAACATAACACTTGAAGAAGGAAAGAAAAGGCACCAACTTCATGTTGTCACCAGGCAACCTAATTTCAATACTCAGAAAAACACTGGGATCTAGCGAACAGTTAAACAACTCAAGTATAATAACTGAGAGGGTAAAAAGGTTCTAAGAGGCAGCCAATGTATGTGCATCAAGAGAAAATCAAATCAATCTTATTTCCTTCTTTCATGAGATGGATATCAGTAATTGTATTGCATCTTGATTTTTATTCTGGCTCCCTGGGACATTCTCAGTAGCAGAATATTTCCTGAGCTGTGTCCCTATTTGGGACTACTTGTTATTTCCATGAATTACTTGTATGATGAATTGGGCAATACTTTTGCAAAGTTTGTGAATAACTCAAGGCTGAGCTGCCAAGCACTTTAGAGGATAAGATTAAAACTCAGTTGTCGTGGTTTAACCCCAGCCAGTAACTAAGCCCCACAGAGCCGCTCACTAGCTCTCTCCCCCGCGTTGGGATGGGGGAGAGAATCGGAAGAGTAAAAGTGAGAAACTCATGGGCTGAGATAAAGACAGTTTAACAGATAAAGCAAAAGCCGTGCACGCAAGCAAAACAAAACGAGGAATCCATTCCCCACTCCCCACGGGTAGGCAGGAGTTCAGCCATCCCCAGGGCAGCCGGGCTCCATCACGCCTAACGGGGACTTGGGAAGACAAACGCCATCACTCCCAATGTCCCCCCTTCCTTCTTCTTCCCCAGCTTTATCTGCCGACCGTGACGTCCTACGGTCTGGGATATCCCTTGGGTCAGTTGGGGTCGGCTGTCCCGGCTGTGTCCCCCCCAACTCCTTGTGCCCCCCCAGCCTCCTCGCTGGTGGGGTGGGGGGAGAAGCAGAAAAGCCCTTGGCTCTGGGTAAGCCCTGCTCAGCAGGAATGAAAACATCCCTGGGTTATCAGCACTGTTTTCAGCACAGATCCAAACCATAGCCCCATACTAGCTACTGTGAAGAAAATTAACTCTATCCCAGCCAAAACCAGCACATCAATGTAAAATCAGTAAGATGAAATTCAGCACAAAGGAGAGAAAATTAAATGCGTGAGCACAAGCAGGGAATAATTAAGCTATAGCACTGCAGAAAAGCATCTGGTGGTTGGGATGGATCACACAGGAATATGAATGGATGGATAATGTGGTTGCAAAAAAAGCAACTGCCACTGTGGGCTGTATTAATATCAGTGTTGTGTAAGGACACAATAGACAGTCATTTTGTTGTACTGGGTATGGATGAGGCCTCAGCTGGAGCACTGGCCTGGTGCTGGGTTCCACCCTAGAAGTGGAGGAGGAACAGGGGTTATCTAGTGTCAATGAGAGAAGGCTGAGGAGGAAATATGGAAGTGATCTTCATACTGGTTAAAGCTCAGGATAAAACACATTGTGATCAATTGTTTTCCATGTACGCTTCAGGTAATGCAAGAGTTATCAGCTTAATTTGCTGTGATAGGGATAAAATTTTGAACTCTGTGCCTTCCCCTCACCAAAGGCTCTGCAAATGCCAGGCGATGCCATGGGTATCTGTTACACAGCTAAAATCTAGGCAACCCCCCTCCTGTGACAGATGCCTGTCTGGTTACGGTAACGGTGTGCCCACAACCGTTGGGTGACAGAGCTGGAGAATGCTAACATGCCCCATCCCAGGAATGTGCATCCTCCCTGGCCCTGCCTTTTGGTGATAAGGTTGTTGCGTGTCCAGCCACATTACGGGGAATGATGCACAGTATGTGGTACTTGCACAGCCCCATCCTGACCAAAGCCATCTTGGGTTGGATGACTTCTTGACGTTTCTTCCAGCCCTACAATTCACTTATATTCTCATTATGTTGCTGTATAGAAGGCGAAGGGTAGTCTGATAGCCTACCTTCTGCACTGATTGGTTTAAGATAGATCTTAACCTACAGTTTTCCCATCCATAAAATATTTCCATTATTTGCTTAATGCTGACATTGCATCTGGAGTGATTAAAAAAAAAAAAAAGTAAATAAAAGTGGCCCTTACTTTGAAAAATACATTAGGCAGAACCAGAAATGTGGCAATAACATAAAGGCTTCATTGATTTGATGTAAGAACAGCAAATCCTTGAACAGATTGACTGAAAAGTGTTACGAAGATGCAAAACATTATGACAATCATCCTGTTATTAAACTACAGCAATGCTAATATTTCACTTAGGACAAAATAAGTTATGCAGAGCTAGCAGAATTTTCCTTACTGATATAAATCAAAAGTAAGTTATTCTTCAGTCTCCAAATATAAACCTGTTGACAGTATGGTAGGGACAAACAAAGTGAAATCCCTTATATCACTCTGAATTCCTTGTTCTGCAAATACTCTGTGGAAGACACCCTTGATTAGAAATCCAAACTTTCATGGGACAGCAGAAGTCCTTATATATCAGTACTAGTTTGGGAATTTTTTACTAATATGGCTTATATAAATTAATTATGTAACCACAATACAACTCCTGAAAAAAAAAAGAGAAAAACATAATTAATTCAGGCATTCTAAATTAGTTTATCCCCTGCAGCCTGCTCTCCACAAGTAATCTTTTTATCTAGTTAATCTATCTAATGTGTATTTATCTTATCAAACAGCACTCAAAATTTTCTAACAGAAATGAGAACTCTTGATATAAACAGTATTGTTCTTTTTAAAGAATTGTCTTGAGAATAATGACATAATTCTGAGCCCCTTGCTTGTAAGAATCATTTATTTTATTTAGCAATGTAGCTAAATCACTCAGGGTCTGACTAAACAAATAAATACTCTGATGTAAGCAGTAGTGAGTTGTAGAGTGTGCATAGATGAACCGATATAACCCCTTTCCAATACATACTATTATTTTAGTATGAAGAAGTTTAACATGGTAAACCAGTGCTCTATGGGAACAGAAAGAGGACATTTTTATGACAGCATAATGTAACTGCTCACTTGGTCTTTTTTATGTATGTAACTACTACAACACAAAAATTATAGGTTTATCTGCCATAACTATTACTCCTGTTCATACAGGTGAGTTGAAAGTTAGTGTAATAGCAAAGTAAAACCACAAAAGACAAAAAAATTGCTCATCAGAAGATGCAGAGAAACAAAGTCAAAAGATTTAACTTGCAGCAAAACCAGCACTTAAAGTTGAAGTCTAATTCTCATTTACATATATGCTCCTTTGCACTCATCTGACAGCGAAGGGAGCATAAATTAAGCTTGCACCTGCACTTGAAACTTGGTTATCGCTGGTTCTCTGGAAATACCCTACTAACACTAATGACCACAGCAATGGAAGACCATAAGGGGCTGTTGGATGTAAAACCAACCAGAACACATGGCCTGAGCTGGATGTCTCCTGATCCTGCTTTCTTCAATTAAATTCAGTCCTAGCAATCAAATTGCTGTAAACAAACTGCTCTGTCATCCTGCCCTTCCTTCCTTCCATCCTTCCTTCCTTCCTTCCTTCCCCACCTCTACGTGACTCCACCTCACAGGTTTAATCCCAGCAGCATCCCCATTGGTACCTCTCGATTGGCCTCTCTCTCTCTAGAAGAAGGAGGACGGTGGTGGGATCATGGGGATGAGAGCTGGAAATAATGAAGAGCCTGCCTGGGTGAGCTCTTCACTGGGAGAGGAGCAAAACCCTGGAAAATGTGCCTGGAGGGACAGCTCTTTGCAAGCATTTTGAATTCACCAGCTGTGCAGGTGCCTGGCTAGGAAAGAAAAAATTAGAAGTGACTATGGTTTGACAGCACTTTTAATTCATCATGAAAAATGGACATCATCCTCCCCCTTCTCCATCCTCTCTCCTGAAGGCACAGGATGGGAAGAGGCATGGATACAACTAGCACAGTTTTATACCCCAGGCAAATCTACAATCTGAACATGTAATGCAAATTTCTGCTTATTTCAAAGTACTTACTATTTTAAGTGCTTGTTTATATTTTCATTTGTATTTTCTCCTCTGATATTCAAAGATCTTGAGGAAGACTTCTCAGAAATTTACCAGAAATAGATCTGGAAGGAGGAGGATGTTGTTAGCGCTAGAATATTGGCTGAGTGTCCTTAAGATGAAAATGTTAATTTGCATAAGAATTTGCAATGGTATGTCCCACTTCAAGACAGAGTTTTGGTTCAGTCACCGAAAGATATGTTCAAGTAGGCATAGCTGATGAGAAGCTCACCTGAACTCAATTAGATAGCAATCTTTCTAATAAATAGAATTAGTAGTATTACAAATTTAGCAGCATGGCACAGATTGGCACATATTAAACCTATTTATATAATCCACAAATAACTGTCATAAATTATATAAAGAAATCTTTCTTATCCTTCATTTTATACACCTGCTTTCTGCATTGCATTGGTACTGCCAGAGAGATTTTTCTAAGCAGTGTTCCCAGCTATACGGTTAGTTACACAGATAGACAGCTTTAAGTCATTTCTAGAAATACCTTTTTGCATCCTGGACACCTTAGAGGGTGTTTTTCAAAAGCCAGGAAGGAGTTAGCTGTAGCAAGTTCATACTGTTGTGCACTTCATAGATCATTTTTTAATGCACCATCATGCGCATAATTTCCTACATGCATCACCCATGTCATACAGTACACAGTCCGTTACCACATAATCATATGATTCAGTGCAAGGCATTAGATCAGATTTATGCAGAACACAAGGTGCTCCCTTCTCTTGCTTTCCTAGTTGCCTCAGAAAATTTCTATCATGTTTTAAGAAAAACAAATCCATGCAGTGAAAAAACGCTAGAACAAAGCAAACTCTATTATTGCTAGTGAATTTGGATATCTGGAGGCATGTATGTGTAGGGCAGTGAATAAGAACAAGTTGACATGCTGGCGGGAAGGGATGCCATCCAGAGGGACCTGGACAGGCTTGAGAGGTGAGGCTGTGTGAAACCTCAGGAAGTTCAACAAGGCCAAGTGCAAGGTCCTGCAGATGGGTCAGGGCAATCCCAAGCACAGATACAGGCTGGGCAATGAGTGGATTGAGAGCAGCCCTGAGGAGAAGGACTTGAGGGTATTAGTGGATGAAAAAAACTGAATGTGAGCTGGCAACGTGTGCTCGCAGCCCAGAAAGTCAACCGTGTCCTGGGCTGTATCAAAAGCAGCGTGGCCAGCAGGTCGAGGGAGGGGATTCTCCCCTCTACTCCATTCTGCTGAAACCCCACCTGGAGTAGTACCTTCAGCTCAGGGGCCCCCAACATAAGAAGGACATGGACCTGTTGGAGCAGGTCCAGAGCAGGGCCACAAAGGTGATCAGGGGGCTGGAGCACCTCTCCTGTGAAGACAGGCTGAGAGAGTTGGGGTTGTTCAGCCTGGAGAAGAGAAGGCTCCAGGAGACCTTATAGCAGCCTTCCAGTACCTAAAGGGGACCTACAGGAAAGATGGGGAGGGACTTTTTACAAGGGCATGTAGGGGTAGGACAAGGGGTAATGGCTTTAAACTGAAAAAAGGTGGATTTGGATTAGATGTAAGGAAGAAGTTCTTCACTGTGAGGGTGGTGAGGCACTGGAACAGGTTGCTCAGAGAGAAGTTGTGGCTGCCCCATCCCTGGCAGTGTTCAAGGCCAGGTTGGATGGGGCTTTGAGCAACCTGGTCTAGTGGAAGGTGTCCCTGCCCATGGCAGGGGGGTTGGAACTGGATGATATTTAACATCCCTTCTAACTCAAACCATTCTGTGATTCTATGATTGATTCTTTGCAAGTGTACAGTGGTATTAAAAGCTGAGCATGGATGGGCAAGACAACTCATTTCTTAAAGTTATTAAATAATGCCTCTGTTGAAACAGAAATGCTCCAGCAAATAACAAAACATTGGAAATAACAATGTTACTGACACTGTCTATGTTTTTACATTTATTGGTACCCGGTACGTTTTAGAAGCTACAAGACACACTTGACTAGGAATCTCTCTAGTTAATCAGAAAGGAGTGGAACAGAGAACATAAATAAATAACTCATCTTATCTCTTCCATCCAGAAAGACTCAGTCTGATTTCTCATGATATCTGGAACTCATGCCCCCACCTGAACCAAGAATTCTCCCTGGAAGACATGCTGGGTCCTTCTGGGGCTTCCCTACAGGGTTTACAATGACTCTGGGATTCCTTCTACAGGGTCAGGAGTGTCAGTGTGTTGAATCCTGCCTTTAATCATGATTTCACTTCCACAGGCCCAGCCTCAGTCAAAACCCAGCTTCCATTTCAGCATTTTGGACAACCTTATTCAGCTGAGACAGCCAGCTGTGGGCCTGGGAGATAGAGAGGTTCCTGAAGGAGCTTCAGCTCTGGAAGCAGGAGAGCTCTGAGTGCTCAGACCTTGAGACCTCCTGGCTCCCAGATTTGCCCATGGGTTCCTGATGCCACCAGTCCATCTCAGCAGTTACCAGATTTGGGCCTCGTATTTTGTTTGGGAATGTAGAGTAGTGAACCCAAAATAAAAATTTAGTGGAGAAATGGGAAATAGTCTGGAAATGTAGGTTTATACTACATAAGAATGAAATTAAATTTAAAATCCTGAAAGTGCCCATGAACTGGCGGAAGAATTTCATCACTTGATTTTTGTACCTATCTCAATCCATCTGTGATTCAGTTGAACGGATCTTTTAGAAAGTTGTTCCATCAAGAATCTAAACTTTTTGATGACTTCATGTGTGTTTCTAGGGAAATGAATAAACGTCTTACAGAGGAGCAAGCGAAGAAAACCTATGATCGAGCAATTAAATTAGAACAAGAATTTGGAGAATATTTTACAGGTATGTTTTTATTAAAAACAATTTTTTTTCCCAAGAGATAGTCTTTTATTGCAAAACAACTGGATCAGCTCTGTCTCTGTTCGAGGCTGCATATCAGTATAGTGTGCCCACAGTAAGGACTCCTGGCTTGGGACTATTGTCTCCCTGAAACTCAAGGGCAGTTGAGGCATTCAATTCCTTGGAATTTTGATGCACTGAAGGAATAGTTTTGCATGAATTTGATTCCCTCTCTGACCCAAAACTGCTTTTAATGAAATCAGTACAGATGTTGCATCATTGCATTTGTACAGAGCAAAGAATTCCTCACTAGCCTCAAGGCAAGAACTCAAGCTACAGATCATGGGAGGGAAGGAGAAAGGCATCTTCTTCCTGAGCTGGAAAAGAGCAAGATTTAAGACTTGCTCTGGGCCCCAGCATTTCCTTTGGATGGGTTTAGGCAGCTCCCTACTCAGGGGCCTGATATTTGTGGATAACACTCAGAAGCCCCCAGTTGCCCCTCCACATGCTGACAGTGCACATACTCTGGACTGCAGGTCCAGATTTCTGCTGGGGGGGGGGGGGCAAGGAATTTAGGAGTATAGACACTGCGCTTTGTGTTACAGTTGCTTTATCTTCTGTCACTTTGGACCTGTTCTAGTTAACTTTTTCAGCCAAGAGTGAGTCTATTGTAACTAGGTCAGGAAAAGAATAGGCTGTAAATCTGCAGCTACTCACTGCTGAAGTAGCTTCTAAATCAAATGAAATGTAAAGCTTGAGTTGCAACAGTGGGAGCCTACCATGCTGCCCTCCTGTGGGACAGAGCTGCTGTTCTCTAAACCTAGCTCAGTCGTCTCACTACAAGCAGTGGGATGGGTCTCTGTCATGGGAAGGTGCCATTGGTTTCAACTTAGTTGCCATGTGCAGGGGTATGATTTTTCCATAATCAACAACATCACAGTGTGCTAGTATTCCTTCTCATTTATTTCATCAATATCTGACACTGGATGCTGTAGAATGTAACAATTAAAAGAAATATTGATATGTTCTTACTGCAGCTATTGTCCAAGGAGATAGCTTAGAAGATATATATAATCAATGCAAACTTGTAATTGAAGAACAATCTGGGCCTTTCATCTGGATTCCTTCAAAGGAAAAATTATAAATTAGCCACTGCACCTCTGATTACGACGGGAGAATATTTAGAAGAAAACTATAATATACTATTTGGAGGCTTTCCTGTTTTTGTTGCATTTATGTTCTTTGCAGTCAATGTGAATTTTGATGAATGTACAACACAAAGTGTTTGAAGCCATGAAGGACACTGATGGGTCAAAGGGTAGGAACAAAAAGACTTCTACCATATAAAGCAAATCTGTTGTGTGCTCAGAGCACCAGTTGTAGGCATAAACTTCTGACATGGAGACCCTCTGTCAAGGGGAGCTAGCCACCTCCTGTGCCCATGCGGACATTTTGATCGATTTCAATGGCTGAGCTCAGTGTGTTGATTGCTTTAAAGAGAAGTTCCCAGCTCTTGAACCTCATATAGGGCTTGATCCTGCAAGGCGCTCAGCACTTGACCCCAATTCCTACACAAGTAGCCCGTTGACTTGGAGTCACTTGTGATCCTTCCCTGTGCCGTTCAGTCCCATCAATTCCAGTAGCACTATTCATGTGCTCAAAGCTAAGCACGGGCTTAAACGTTTTGCTAGATCAGGGCCACATGCACCTTGCAAAATCAAGCTCAGAGTACTTGGTCCACTTCCTACTGAAGTCATTGGTGGGATGCTCTTTGACTTGACTGGGAGGTGGATCCTATTCTAAGCTTGTCATTGCACATTTGTAGTTGGTACACCTCGACTTCGGTAACTATGCACATCTTTTGATTTCTGAAACCAAGTCAAGCATTTCTTTTCTCCCCTTTGGAAACACTATTGCATCAGGAACTAGTAACAATATAGTTTATTTTAATGGAGTTTGGGGGTGGGAGAGGATGGAAGCATTTTACATCAGACACACATGCACACAAACACATTCCCATGTGGACACACACGTATGAGGATTCACAGCACCTATGTTGACAAGGAGGGATACAACTGGGAAAAGCTTTAAAATTTTTGATTGTCTATTTTATCATTTATATTGATAGAAGGCACTTAAAGATGGAATAATTTATAAAAATAAAAATATATTGATGTATAGAAACTAATTTCTATAGGTAAAAATGTTTTTGTGAGATATTTTGTAAAGATTAATTAAGTGAAAGATTAAATATTTACACCCTTGTGCGACTGTAAAATGTAAAGAGGACCATCAAGTTGCATTATCCCTTTTCCTGAACAGATTCTCTATTATTAATGACAAGCAAGATAATTCCTTAAATTGTAGTTGTCAGCTTGTTTTTCTCTCAATTAAATCCTCTCCCTTGCCTCTATTTAAGCATGATGAACTCCTGTGGAAAGATCTCTTGAACTGACTGCCCTGTAGGACCTTTTCTGAACGCAAAAGGATAATGCATCTTTAAATTGAAATGGGTGATTTTTCAGAAGCAAAATGTCAGTGCTTGAATGCAGTTAATAATTTCTCTCTTGGAGGGAGTCATACTTCACCCCCAAATGTTTTATGATTCCTCCTGTTTCTTTAAAGGAAATACCAAAAGCATTTGATCTTTCCTCTCTTTGTAGGAAACTACACCAACTAACTTGTATCTTCATTCATTTCACAGTCAACAAGGGTCTTAAAAGCAAAAACTGAGGCAATGGACATTTGTGAGGGATTTGGGGAAAGTCTGTGGAATTGCAGTTTGGGGTGCATGGAAGGGGAGAAGGACGTATTTTTTTCTCATTTCACATTGCCCTTCCTTTGTATACCGAAGCCATTCTTCACTCTGACACACAAGGGGACAACTGCAAGAGATATCGTGATAGTAAACTGAATTGCCTTTGCTGCTGCTGGACCAAGTTTTCTATAAAACCCACACTCTCCTGCCTGCTGCACCGCAGGAGTCCAATGCTTATTAGCTGGTGGCTACAGCAGCCCTAATGTTTAAGGACGTTTTAAGGGCAAATGCTAAATAGACTCCTCAGCTACTTGTCTATTTGAAGCTTACATTTCTACGCCCTGTCAAGCTGACAGGTATATCCAGCCAACCTCCGCAGAGAGCGTGACTGGCTGGATGTTTGTATTATAGCCACCAGCAGTGACAGGGTTAAAAATACGGGCATTTTAGTGGCCCCAAAGTGGCCTCACTTACTGCCCTACTATGGTAACTTTGAGAAGTTCACGCTTCTTTTACTACTATTTTTCTTGCCTGGCCAGCGCAGATTTATAAACAAGGGTTTCAGTTAAGTCTCCAAAAAAGCTTTGTAACCAGAAGGGCTAGAAACTTTTTTTTTACAAAATATACATGAACGAAAGCTTCGATTTTGGATAATTCTGCAGAAATCCACAGAGCGACCCCAGATCTTTGGAAGCCATGGATTTTTCCATGCTGGCAAAGTACTATTGCCCCAGGTTGGGAAATAGCCCACCAGACCTGAAAAACCAAGTATCCTAAAGCAGGAACTTCATTCTAATTTTCAGCTCTGTTTTTAAGCAATCAATCACATCTGCTTCTTTGTTTCTTAGTTCAGCATGCAGCCTTTTACGGTACTATCCTACTAGTAACTGTTTTGCTTTGTCATGTGCTGTGCTTTACGGTGAACAGTAACACTATGGCTGAGTACAATCAATTTTTCCATCAGTCCTTGGTTACTGTAGTAACATTATTTATTTTTCCCTGTCTGTTTGTGCTTCCAGTTTAGAGTTGCCATTGCACTTCTTTTTTTTTTTTTTTTTTTTAAATAAAACATATATTTAAAAACAAATCATCAAGAGAAGCAGTAAGAGGTCTTATTTCCCTTAGGACTCGTACTCCCATTTGTTTTGTGCGTTGACGTTTTGCGTTTCATGTTTCAGCATCCTCAGAGCTGCAGTTCATTTTTGCATTGCAGCTGTTCAGATCATACTGGGTGGCAGTGGGCGGAGGAAGAGAAACATAAGATTCATGCAAAATTACAGCTGGTGCAAAAAAAAAAAAAGTCCAAACTCACAACCCACAGCAGTTGGCGCCTGAGACCATATTGGTGCTAACACACCTTAGCGTAATCAGATTCCTTTTCTATCCATGTAGAAGACTTGCAAGCGTCTAAACATGAGACAAATGCAAATGCTGGACCCTTTAGGAAAAGTGCCAGATCACACCCCTGGTGCTATTTCTCATGTTCTGGCACAGTGTGTAGCACCGTAGGGTCTAAGCAGAACCAAAATTATCACAGCTTTTTGTCCACCCATGAATGATCACGACATCTTGCTAGCTTTGTGCAGATGTGCAATATTACAACCTATTTATTTCTCCTTGCCACAAAACATCTTCCATGCACTGACTCATTGAGAGCTTGCTAAGAGGGCTCAGTGAAACGGCACTCTTTACTGGTCTTAGTCTGACCATCGACCAGTGAAAGAGCCTCTTTCTTGCTTAATTCCCCCTTCCTACAGAGGTACCCTGTCCATGCTAGCGCTTTGTAATTTCTTTGGTAGTAAAGGCTGTTTCTAGATAAATATTCTGTGATGTAATTGTGTTTGTAGCTAGCATGGTTTGATGCTCCGGTGTGGACAGGGTCCTAGGAACCACCCTGTGAAAGTCAAGGATAAGAAATCTCTCCGTTGCACTGAAATTTCAAATCCTCATCCTGGAGAGCAGTGTGGAACCTGAGCTAATAACCACTACGAGCCAGCAAGAGTGTCCTAGTTATACAACGTCCACTTACCTATTTATATTAGTTTTCTGTGGATAATTTGTTGGTGTTACACCTTCACTGTTACTTGCTCATCAGCACTCAGTCAAATTGTATTTTTGGTTTGGTTTTCTTATATTTTAATTTTTGTTTTTCAAATTGTATCCCTGACCAGAGGATTCAGTGAGTGACAACACATGAGGCTATTTGTAGGAAAAACAGTGTTAACGAAAAAAGTCACAATCTTCTTTTTAAGCTGCAGATTTAAAGCCATAATATCTGCCGTGTTCACAGAAAGTGGTCTTTTATCCTTCACAGCTTTTAATCTCAACATTTTTTCTCTTGAACATTTTGTCTGCTATGTTATGCATGCGGTTCAGTGTGCAACTGCATTCATGTGCTCAGGCCCGTGCCTTGGTGTAATAAATGTATTTTCCAATTCCATTAAAAATCAGACATCTTGTCAATTAGTTCAGAAGTAAGAATAACGTCGTCATTATGTTAAAAAAAAGGTTCCCATTCTAGGGCACAAATCAGCATCAAAGCTAACAGCAAATAACATCTAAAATCTGTCCAGCATATAGCTAGCCTAGATCCTCAGCTGGTGTACATCACAGTCACTCCATTGATTTCAGTGGAGTCCATCCCATTTACACCACCTGAAGTTACACATCCGTCCTCCCCGTTACACCTAGTTTTTAGCATTACTGTAAAACACCAAGGCCACATGATTAAACAGCAGCTCAGCACTTCCCATCATTATTTACTGCTTATATTACTGTAGCACCCAGAGGGCCAAGTCATGGACCAAGATCCTTTCGAGGTAGGTGCTGTGAAATTGCTGAACAAAAAGACACCCCATGGGCCAAATGCTGTGGAGGGGTTTTCAGAAGGCTTCAGCCCCACTGACATCTCACCAAGAGCAATAGGAACCACTACCCCATTGGCCCTTTTGAGACTCTGTCTTTAAGGTGAGGAGCGTGAGACACGACCCATCATCCCTCACACCGTGTTAGCAGCTTACGCCGTCTGGCCCTGACCTATAGCGCAGGCAACTTGCCCTGGTGTAAAACAGCATTTCTGGGGATGGGTGGTAGCCAGCATCCTAGGCAAGATCTTTGGGGGGAAAAAAAAGAAAAAAAAAAAAAAAAAAAAAAAGGCAACACTGTTGGCTCTTAGTGGGATAGCAACCTTTTAATTTCTGGATTTGTGTTCCTAAATTTGAATTGGCCAGTCCGAATTTCCGAGTGCAGCAGCCTGTACTCAGCAGGCTGCTCCATCCGGCACGCTGGCCGGCGCGCGTCTCTTTAGCAGGATGTTTCTCAGTCCAGCTGTAGCGTGGGGTACTCAGAATCTGAACTGGAGTTTACAAAATACCCTGTCCAGCTTACACTCCTGTTATGTGTAAATACTCTGCGCATCCATTCCATTTGTGTAAAGAATAAAGCACACACAATTATAAAAATTAAGATGTATATTTCATACTAGCTGTGTCCTTGCTTATTTATTCCGGTCCAAGCTCTCAGCTGTGGTTCAGTTGTAAATGCTTGATAGAGTGTTTATAAATATGTCATGAATTTTATTATAAAATATTAATATTAAAGCATTTTTACACTTTATAGCAAATGGCTTCTTCACAAGGCATAATTTGTCTTTTTTCCTTAAAGCAGAATAGAAAAAGAGAATGAATATGCTCTTAATATGTCTTGAGACACTATCACATCTATCACACGAGACAGACATGAGTCTGGAAGTGGGATGGTGGTTTCAAAAATGACTGAGGATACAGAAACTTTTTTGCTTTCTTGCACTTTTTTTTTTTCTTTTTGACTTCCCATTGACATGGAAGATGCCACCAAGAAGATTCACTCTGATGAAGTATTGCCACTTTCTCCTTACCACACTTCTGCTGTGTATTGGGTATCATTAGCATCTTGGTGAAATATTTTATTAATTAAAGCATTGTTCCATGTTTCTGACATCACAGCACAGCCATTGGGATAAGGACTGTAATAATTACATGCTTGTGAGCAGCTTAGTGGAGCATAAACTCCGTTGTGCTATGAGGTCCCAACAGCCCAAGAACCTTGGGTTTTGGCCATCCCAGGAACGTCTTTGCAGATGGCTTGTGGGCTCCAGGCAGGCCACGTGAACATTGCCAGTCTCCAGCAGAGGCAGAAATGTGACAGGGACACTGCTTTCGACCCACAGACGGTGCTAGATTCAGTCTGCAGAGGACCACGGAGCCTCCATATGGCTCTGGGAGCCACAACTGACACTATAGGGAGAGAAACTCTGTCCACAGAGTTTTACATGCATAATCACAAGGATGGTTAATCATCTAAACATTCATTGTGATGCCTTCGACTTCTCCAATAAATTCAGAAGAGATAGAGAATCCAAACAACATTTCACATTGATATGCAGATGAGCACAACTTAAGGAAAAAAAAAGTTATTTTTGAGAAGCCAGCCTGTTTACTGAGAGGTTTTTCACAGCACTAAGTTACCGCTCCAACAGTCTTAGCAACAAAGTGAAGTTGCTTTCCTGAGCAACGCTGTACAAAGCAGTCTGTAGGTGGGCTCTTCATTACAGAGCAGCATCTCTTATTAAAGTACTTTCTTCTTCATCCTATCGCTAGGCAAACCTGAGCTAATTCCCCAGGCTATATTCTGCAAAAACAAGAGAAACTTGGAAAACAATCTTTATAAAATGCCTGGGAAGCAGGAAATATTAAAACTGCAGGAACATAGACATGCTATGACTACTGATTCAGGCAGTGGTGGCAAACCTTGCCAGCTTGTTGCCTTGGCCAGGCATGGGGTATGTCCTGAATGGTCACCTTCTGTCATTTGTCCCACTGCCCAATGGTCCCTTCAGAGAGCCAGCCAAATATCTGGACTCAGTTGTGCAATCACACCCCTGTGGCTTGAAAGACACTCCATCCCAGTTTGAAAAATTATTTGGGACCAGAGTTGCAAGGTAGGTGGACAGTACGCCTATGTACAGATACCGCCAAGTGCCTAATCCATCTTGGGAAAGTCATTTCACACTGATTTTCAGAAGAATTTAGGTGCCTATCTGGCATCAGCAAATTACTCATTTCACTATAATCGTAGCACTTCACAGCTGGCACACAGCAAGGCAATGACACCTGGGTCCCTATGTCACCTATGGGAGAGCAGGAAAATGGTGACTGAGCTCCTAAATCTCTGGGCACATATCAGATCCTCTTCCCCATCAGCAATTCATACAGCAATCTTTATTATCAAAAATCTTGGACAACGCAGGAATAGTTACTATAATAGCCCTACCAGAGCAGGATGCACCACCGGCACCATTACAAAGCCCATTGCTGTAAGGAAGGTGACACCACAGCCGCAGAACAAGGGGCTGCTTGGGTTGGTTGGCTGGACATGTCACCAGTAAAACAACCACAGCTGAACTTGTCTATAGACCAGTTTGGAAAGCTGTGGACAAAAGCACAGCTCCCCTGCTCAGTGGAGGAGGGCTGTTCTGGATAGCACCCACCGCTGCAGTCTCTTGCTGATGGAGATGCCTCCTCCGTGACGCACTGGGGAGCTAATAATGGTGCCAAATATCCTAGGGAGGCAGAGCATGGTACCCAGAAGAGAGAAGTAATTTTAGTCAGTGAAGAAATTGAAATGCTTGCTGCAGAAGCTCATTAACTACTGTCAACTGCTCATTAGCCCTTGATCTAAGCAGAAGCAGGTGGTGGCAACCAGGGAAAGTGAATTAGGTCTAATATATTATTAGTGTAATAGTAACAGGGCTGTTACAACATCAGTAGAAAAGCAATACACAGCTGGCCCCTACACTACACCAAGTGATTAATTAATGTCTCAGGCTAAACAACTAGCCTGAATTTGAAGGCTTGCTCTGGTATGTATGGATAAAGAGCTTTCACCTAAGCCCTTCATGGCTTTCCTTCCACACAGTGACTGCCTGACACCGCCAAAGACTTTGCCTTGCAGTAGAGTCTAGAAATGCAATAGGGCATCAGCTATAAATTGCAATTTGCAGATGTCTTTAAGCTGCAAAACTCTGGGATGGGCTTTAAACATTTAAGAGAAGTACAAAGGTGCTGGGAACCTGGAGTTAAACCCACCTCTAACAACAGCTCACACGAAGTCCCAGTCTGCAGCAGACACTCACCAGTATCACCACCAAACCCTGTCTGACCTCTGCCTGAGCTACCAGCCCCAGCAGGCTAGTCTGAACAAAAATCATGCCAGGCTCCAAGGAAACATTTTCTTTAAGCTCTTATTGCCACCTGCTCCCTTTTTCCCAAGAAAAGGTGTTGCCACTGTCCCATCTGCAGCAAGAGCTGGTCAAGGGGCTGTTCATCACCTTTAAACTCAAAGCACAGGGCTAAATTGTCACAATCAGCATGTTTAAGTACTAGAGTGTCAAACCGATGTCAAACACCCCTTCTTTCTCTCTTTTTTAACAGAAAGTGTTTCGAACGCTGTCAACCTGGTGACTCACAGAACGAATCTAAAGGGTCTGAGGGCAAATCTTTGTCCTACCCTCCTGTCATTGCCTGTGCACACAGGGGGGTTGGACAGGTTTTGCGGGATGCAGGAGTCACCAAAGCACCCTTTTTCCTCCTCTGGTGGTGTATTTATTGGCCATATTCTTCCTGCCTGGATGTGCTTTGCTGGGAGTCAGTTGCTGAGTAATGGCAATACACCCTCGGTAAAATATTAGACAAATATTTTCTAAGCTTTTAATCCCTCATCTGTATATAATGCTTCTTAATAGGGCTGGCATTTGCTGTAGGTAAGTATGCTTATCAGCTTACAATATAATCTCACAGGCAGCGTATCCAGAGCCTCTTTTTTCAATAGACACCACATCGTCCTATTTTAGAGATACCAAATGAGAAGGAACATACTGTTCTGAGGCTGTGTCTCCTAAACAGGGAAAAGCCCTGCAGATCCCCAACTCCAAGGCAATTGGCAGAAGGCGCATTTCCAACTAACTGAGCTTAGGTGTTTGCCTGAGCTTCGTCCACGGTGGGACAGGATTTGGGAAATGGGTGCAGTGTGTGGAGGTGAGGTAAGTGGCTAGTGCCTGATTCAGCTGGGTGGATTTGGGGTGCGGAGGGGGTGGTAATCTCATCAACTATAGCAGGTACATAATGCTGTGGGAGGGGGAAGGTCTCGCATTATTTAGTGCCTGCTTCACTCCATTAACCAGCAGAGTTACAGATGGAGGCTAAAGAGCCTCTGAGCATAATGTTAGATAGGGCAAATACCAATTTCAATGCATTAAAGAACCCAAAGTAAAACACTAGGGACCAGGGAAGTGGTAATTCGTAGTCCTGTGGAAGAAGCCAGTTGTTAGTGGAGTCTTTGCTCATGGAGACAAATCCCCAGTGACCACAAATCTCTGCCCTAAATATAGCAACTGCCTTCCCTCAAGCAGGAATCGAGGCACCACAGCGTGTGCCTGAGAGCGACCCGCGTAGCCAAGGCACAACCTCACTGCTCACAAATGCTTTCTGAAGGGCCCATCCATGCTGGTGTCCCAACCCATCACTTCAAGCCATCTCCACCGGCTCTGCAGAATAGCTGCGGGCTTGTTCTTCCCCACGTGTGCACACACACACACACACGCACATACAGAGCATCCAGGGACACAAATCGCTGACCTGAGCAGCCCGAGTGTCTCAGCATCAGAGGAGCCACTGCAGCACACGTTCAGGTGCAAACACTGAGGGCAGCAGTGCCATATGTCCCTCCCTGGACTGTAGGCACCACATTCCCACCTAAAAAACTCCAGCGCAGAGCCCAGAAACTCTCCAACGTTTGGATGCCCACACTCTCACAGGGTAAACTTTTACAGGGCAGCTCTTCAAGGTCCCTCATGTAGGTACCCAGGCAATATGTACCCATCACAACCCAGCCCAGGGCAAGGAACGCATACTATAGATTTTCTATATGGCTGTCTTGAGATTCAATGCGATGAAGCTAGTGTCCCGCTGGATGGCACAGCCTGGCTTGAAAGCGTTGGGGAGGAAAGGGGAGCATACACACACAGGCAGTGCTTATCTCACGGAGAATTTGCCACCTTGGCTGGAGCAGAGTCATTGGAGTGCTGGAGGTACAGGTTGTTTAGGAATTAATTCTCTTGATAGCAGCTAGAGCTAAGTCTTCCCAAGCTTCCCATAGAAACATAGCCAAAGATTTATATTTGCCCTCAGTGACGCCTGCTGCCCGTTTGGTGTATGATTAGGGAATTCATCTCCGTATGATATGTGCCCACGGTGAGAGGAAGTAATAATGCTACCACGCACTATCCCACTATCTGCAGGACCTCTGTTGTGCTAGGACAGTTTACACAAGAAATCATTTAAACCACAGCACCTTTACTGCTAATTTTTAGCCGGAGGTGCAGGAAGTGCAGGCAGGGAACAAAAAAAATGACAGGAGAGTGACATTTCATTGCAAAGGCCATAATAAATGCCTTTGAGCAGGGGTAGAAAAGGTATAAAGAGAGACCATGGAGGTGAGGCAAACAGAAGAAGCTGGTGGCAGAGGAAGGGCTTGGCCATGCGCAAAGAGGGAGGAAGGGGGCTGTGAAGCCAACAGTCGCAGACCCTGAGGATATTGTCCAAAGCCGTATCAAGAGCTAGAACTGCTCACGGGGAGCATTAGTCTCTCAGGACAGTATTTCCTTTTGCTTCAAGAAAAATAAAGCAAAGCAAAGCATTGAGAACTGAAGAATAAAAAATAAATTAAGATGCATTGGCCACTCTTCTTCTCCAGCCTCTTTCAAAGAGGAAGAAATATCCCTCTGTATTTTGCTTACACCCCAGGGTGGAGCTGGCTAATTAACCGAGATGGGCAGGCATGGCAACCAGAAATCCCCTCCAGGTAGGAGTAACAGAGGCTACAAAGCCTCCTTTATGAATCTACTGCACCCAGGCTCCCTCTGAACAGCAGCTGTGATGCTCGTGCAGCTGTGATACTGACCCTGCTGGTCCTGGGACATGTGTCAGAACTAAATTACAGAGCCAGAATTAAATAGGAGGATGATGCTGATGCTGGTGGTGGTGGTGGTGGTGTTGATGATAATAATAACAATCACAACAATAACAACAACAAAAATAAAGACTTTCTTTGCCCAGTTTGAAATTTCAGGGATTTGGCTGCATGCCAAAAAGAGATGGAAAGTTGAATGTACTTGAACTTTTCATGAATAAATAATGTCCCCAAAATGTCAGTTCAAAAATGTCACATGTTTTGACATTCAGAACTCAGAATACATCATTTCAGACTGACAGACCACAGCAAACCCATATTAGCTGGAGGATCCTTTTTTTTAGTATAAAAACAACTTTTAAAATATCTGGCTTTTGGTCCAGCTAAGATTGGCTTAGATAAACCCAGCAACTAATGGGGAAAAAAAAAAATGTTTGTTCCAGACAGTGTGACCAGTTTTGCCTAGACCCTTGAGAAGTTTCCACAGTGTAATAGGATGTTTATTATGTGATATGGGCACTCACATGTCAGAGAAAGAGATTTGTGAGACACTAGTAAGAGACCATATCATACACTTAGACAGATCAATTCCCATCCAACAGTGAAAATAGGAGATAAATGACAAATGTGTTATAGAGCAGGGACTAGAGACTTTGACCGTCCAAATGGTAATTCGTATTTGGAAGTAAGTATATCTGAGCAAGCATCCCAAAACCTTTCTCCTTCCCAAACACCTATTGAAGGTTTTTTCCTACTAATTAATGCCCATGAAAGAGTCATTTTAATTGTGGATTTTCAAAGAATCTGTGTTTATACCAGAAAACAGTGTGCTGCAGAACTAGAAATGAAGGAAGAGAAGATAGCTTAGGCAAAAATGTTTGGATATGTTTCAACTTGTAGGAAAATCAGATTTAAGAAGTGATGAAAAAGAAGGACTGATAGAAACCAACCATCCATGGTGATGGCCCAGGGACACTGTAAAACAAGCTGAATGAATTATGACACAGAAAATAGCATTCAGGTTAAGGGGAGATTAACAGTCAAACAACACCTGTAAGATAGGAATAGAAATTAAATTCATAGAAACCAGCATCGTCAAAAGAGGAAGAGATGGCAGTGGAGAATGATGCTCCCCAGAACTGGGTCCATTCAAAATATAACCCCTAGGAAAATACTCACCAAAACTTGGTAGGCTGAGAGGACTGACACTCTTCATCTACGATATGCTGTTAACCCAGTGCCTTCAAAACCTTCAGAGGACACCACACACGAACGCCTCAGTGTCTAGTAAACAGCTCCAAAATGGTTTCAGACCTATGAGCCTTCACTTTCCCATTTTTTTCCATCCAGGAATCCAACAGACCTTCCCACAAACCTCATCCAACAAGCAATATGCCTATATCATGCTACAGATACCATGATCTGACCCACTTGGAGATACTTAGAGCTGCCAAATCTCATTGGTTTGCCTCTGTCTCTCCCCAGCTGGGACTCTGGCCTCTTACTAATCTTGCTATTTAACATGCACTATTTGCATAACCAGCCTAAAGTATTCATCAGCTAAAAGGTTTCTTCCAAAACCGATAGAGGAGCTTTGCGATAGATGGCAACCTGTATTTGAAATATTCATTTCTAACACTTCAGTCATTTACAATGGTCTAAGCACTAAGCATTAATCACAGACAGCTAAATCGAGGGACGTAATTTTTTGTACACAGTCAAAGCAAATGCCCCAGGCCCAGTCTCTGCCCCATCCCACGGCACAGCCCCAGGTAGCCACAGCAGAGCAGTGGTGGCTCTGTGGAGGACTCTGGCCCAACAACTTCTCATCTCAAGAGTGTTTCCTTTAATCCAAATTCCCTTTGTTGGGGATGGGAACCCAGCGCACACCCCCATACCCATCATTGCCTCTGAATTTAGCCGTAAGCAGTCCTTCTTACATACGAGAGAAGTTTCTCCCTACTCAGCAAAGACTACCCGTGGGATTCCCCCTCTCTGACTTAAAATCCCATAACTTAAAGACTATACTGCAAAATGGCTCACATTTGCACAATACCTCTAACACAAGCAAATCTGCCTTCCCACACTGAATCCAGGCATGTTTTCTTGGCTCCTTTTTCTTACTCTTGTATTATAGTCATAATGAATGAGAAAAAATTGAGAAGACCTACTAAAAATCTTATTTCAAATTTGTCATCTGTGGTCATCAAGGGACAATACCATAAATTTTGACATCAGCATTTTCCAGACATAAAGGCTGGTAGAAGAATGTAAAAGACAACATTATAGCAATACTGTCAGCCAAGCCCTGTAGACTATGAGAGTGTGAGAGATGCTGATGGGATTTCACAGGCTTGAAAAAAGTTTCAAAAAATGTCAGCAAGATGTTTTGAAAAAAAAGAAATTGAGGGTGACAGGCATAAAAATCTAGCAAAATAAAGATCTGTTGACACATAAAATGCCATTTTTCATCAGACACCAAGTGAAGCTTAGTCTACATGTGGTTTTCTTACAACAGTACACTTTTACTGTTTCTCACTTGGCTTGCAAGTGTAATAGTGAGTTTATGTCATTTTCTGCCAAAAATTGCCTAGCAAGCTGCTTTTTCAGCTTGGGAATGCAGTAAAAAACTGCTGTTTACCTATCACACATTTTTAAGCTGTTGAGTTTTTCAACTAATAATAAAAAGTGTCAATCATATTTTTAGCTGAGGAAACATGGTCCTGACTGCATTCAGGTTATCTCTTTTGTCAGCTACTGCTCCCCATCAGTGACACATTAGTGCCAGAGCTGTGGGCAGATTTCAAGTTCATTTAAGTTCACCCATGAAACTTAAGATTAAAGTGGTTAGAATTCTAGCTGCTGGCTAAAAACTCATTAAATAATTGATTTTATTTTTTTTTAAGAACTCATTATTTTAAAGGCAATACCATTTCTACTTATTAGTCAAAAAATGCTCCAGTCCAACATGTGATATCTAAGCCCAGCAGGCAGAAGGAAAGGACCTTTCCAGTCCTCCCTTGTGGACTGGTCCTGGCTGGGTGATTCAAGGTAATTTTGTTGATGTTTCTCTCTTGCTTGCTCCTTAAAACATCCAGTCTTAATGAAAATTCACAGAACACTGGTCAGGTGACGCCATCACCAGAAAACAAGAAGAGTGGGAAGGTATGTGCTGAGAAGGTAATGCCTGAGAGTCTCCCAAGGACTTATTTTCTCTAGACACTGGCAGTGCTGTGTAGTCCAGAAGAACTGATAAACTCAGCGAGCAGGACTCTGCTGAAACTGCACTAGCACCCAGTAGCAGCAACGAGGGGTTGCACGGTTCAGACCTCATCCAGGCGTGTGATGGCTGCTATACACAGGAATATACACACCCCTGATAAAAGAGAGTCTTCTCGGAGGGATTTTCCAGACACCTGCCAAGCAGCCATGTGTGTCAGTTTGACCCTGCACTTCTGAGTTTGACCCTACACTTCTGAGTACACAGCTGGGCTTGGTCTCCAAAACGCTGCTGCAACCATGTAAATATGAATGAGGATGTCTGTTAACTACATGGGTTAGTATGTTGCATGAATTAACGATCTGTTATTACTAGTAACAGCTTGATTCTGTTAACTACAGAACAGATTATTCCTAAGAAATACTAGTTGTGCTCTGTGTCTCCCCAAAACTCACACCTAACAGTGAAGATCACCAAACTCCTGGGACTGTCCTTCCATTTTCACTTCTTTCAGCAACAGTGTCAGCTTAAGCAGTTGCCTCTCTCAGCCCCTCCATTTTCTGCATGGCTATTTTTGACATGAATGAGCTCTCTGAAATGGTTCGCCCCATGGGAAGAAGCTGGGGCAGACTTCATATGTTCTTCAGATACCTACAAGTGATGACGAGATCTCTCTCTAGATTTAGATACCCTAGTGAACTTGAGCATCCAACATTTATGCCTCATCCCCTTCCCTGGGCCCAAGCCATAAACCCAAACCAATTTTTTTTCAGAAACAAAACATCTGCCCAGAATTTTGTGAATCTCACCAAAAGCACCTAATCCACTGTTGCACTCAAGAATGTACAAGGACCTACAAAATACCACATGATACCTATACGTAAATAGAGACCAATACAAGTCAACTTATACAAAGTTGGTTTGTGTTTGCATGAATTTTCAATAGTCCTTGTAACCTGGCAAATCTCATTGAATGACATTATACTTGCAAAGGCTGCCTGCTTTGTAAATTCTCTAAAAACCTAATACCTCCATAGGGAGAAAAATAATTAAAAATTAAATAGATCACAATATACATCCATAACCTGATCCTGAAAGACATTTTCCTGCAGCTTTTATACTGATAAGGGTGCTCTGGTAACTTCAGATCCTTACATTCGTGCGAGCCAACAGATATCCCCTGACTCATTTTCCTAGTGGGGTTCTTCATGTGACAGGTTATCTCTTACTGGGTGTTTTCACAAGATCAAGATCATGTGTTCAGTAGCTTCCTTTCCCAGTGACCTCAACAGCTTGTAGCATCTCAAGGACTAGTCTTTGCAGTCCAACTGCTGTTTCAACCCATCTTTGCAGCAAAGATGTAATTATGTCCTGCAGGAAATACAGCAGGTACCACCTTGGTAGGGATGATGCAAAATGCAAAACATAGGCATTCAGGAAAATAAACAGGATTGAGGAAGGTCTTTATGGGTCTTTATGAGTACCACTGCTTTGGAAATATCTTCACTTCATAAAGACATTCACATACAAATTTTCTCAGCAATTGCAATTGCTATTTCTTAATTCACACAGGTCCTGGGCATTAAAAACCCATGGGCATCTTGTGATTGACCTCTCTGTATGCAGACTTGATCTACAGATAGACCATCCAATGACCACACCATGTTTAATTATTAAATCAACAGAGATGCCTGAGGTCAAGGAGGAGGTGAGCACTGGTCTGGCCTGCCCAACCCTGGCTGTGCATTTACCTGTTAACACTGTTTCATCACAAAAATCATGGCACTAATGAGCAGCCTGAGGATGGAAAAGATCCTGTATCGGTGACCATAACCCATGACTGTGGCCAAGAAAGTGTCAAGATAAGTTGTTATTAGTATACTGCTGAGCAGCATGGTCAGAAAGCGCATGATTTCCTAGGTTTATTAAGTTAATTTTGAAGTTAGTTAAGAGAATACTTCCTGTATTGAAAAATAATATACAGGACATTGAAAAATAATATACAATATTCAGGTTGTTGCCCTTTTTTTTTTTTTTTTTTTTTCTTTTTACCTGGCCCCCAGAGAATGATGTCTTATCTCTTTCTCGCCTGTTTTGGCAACCACTTCTTGTCTCTTGCCTCTGGACACCAGTGAACTAATGTTGTTTCCACCATGGAGTTCTCTTGCTAATGAAAAAGCCTGCTGCCTGACTCACCTGCCTCCTCTCTGTGCTGCTGAAGGCTTAGAGGACAGCTAAACCTTTGCTCTTCTTAGGCAGACGATGGACTGAAACTCAGAAAGTCTTGATTCCATTCTGGCTTCTTTCCATGTCTCAGGTTCCCCATCTGGAACGTGCGGATGGTAAAACTATCCTTCCTGTAACAGGAAATTCATGCTTGAGAGATGATGATAAATTGATACGTGATATAGACAAAAGCAAACCCAAAATTATTTCAGGGCTTATTCAGAAGGAAGCTTGAGCTTAAACTTCTCAGTTGTGTGAGGTAATGCTGAATAAGGAGACACAGTGACTTCTTACCTTCCCTTGCTCTGTGTGCAAGACCACATGTCGCAGTACTGTGCCCTTGAACGGATCTAAACCTAAGTTGTGTTTGGTCTCAGTTCTATCCAGGTTTTTATCCAGTGCACAGCAGAGAGTTTCTGGCTGTCAAAAGCTTATTTGCTATCCCTCCATGGAGCCATTAACTTATAAAACCAACTAACTTCCACAGAAGCATAGTCTCAGTCTTCAAACACTGAGCACGTTCTGTTTGGTATTTATAGGCCAAGCCAACTCAATTGCAACAGATTTGAAATATAATTAACTCTCACCAGATGTAACATTTTTTGTTTTCATCTCAGCACCATCCAAAAAGATGAGAAAATTCTGCCCTTGAAATATTCTGCCCTTGAAATATCAACAAATCCGAGCAAAAGCATATGCAAGCTGATCTAGTCAATGGTAAACTCTTCTGATCAGTATGAGCAGAAGGGATCACCTCACCAAATATGTGGAGTGGCTTTAGAAAGTAAAAATCTGATCTGAACAGCCAAATAGTCGTTGCAATTGGAGATGAATTATTAAACAGATTAACACTCATAACAGTGAACTTGCAGAGACACAGACACTGAGCAAACACACAGTCTGTATACTTTGGGATGCAGAGCAGAACAAAAAGAAATGAGATCTTGAGGGAATTTCTCTAGAGCTGAGTCAGCTGGAAATTTCCTGCTGCTTTCTCTTCAAAATATATTTTTCCCCAGAGAAAATACGCAAAGGGGAAAAATAGAAAAAATGGTGGGAGGGTGTAATATAGCCCTGCCACTTAAGAGCTGCTGAGACTTTTTTCTTCATCTGCAAACGATCTTATGGAAAACTTCATGAGAGCCATGCACATTTAGGTTGACAAGTGATGTGGGTCACTTCCTCTGCTTAACTAGTTGGATGGCCAGAGACACACCGGCTTATGCCAATTGTACTCTTTGGCTCTCGTGTTCATTTTCAACTGCTGCATTGCATTGAGGGAAGCCAAGAATACATCACGTATGCAAGTCCAATGGCTTCCAGCCTTGGGAGAGCAATGGATGTTGCCGTTCCTGCTGGCTGGGGAGCAGGGTGAGCAATGCAGAGGTTTCTGCAGCCTCCCAGTAGCTCCTCCCAGGGTGCCCTTGAGGGTAAATGACTGGGTGGCCAAGGCCTTTTTCACGCTCAGTTCTCAGAGCATGTTGGAGACAGCCCATAAGGCCACATATTTACGCAGGTTTGGAAACAAACATTCTGGAGAAGCACGTCCAGCATGCGTGGTGTGCTGCAGGCTGCAGTGATGGGGCACGGGACAAGGAAACAGGGTAAAGAAGAGGGACAGAGTCCCTCCAAAAATGCTACCTTCCTGTCATTAGGAACCAATTCCATTTCCATTGTCCAAAGCACTGCAGAGACAGACCTGACGTGAGCAGTGGAGCAGGAGTTACCTGGTCATACCTGGGCTCCAGTTCTGCTGGCCCAGGCTGGGAAGTGCCCACAAACTGCCACTGTCTCTCTGAGAATTAGATGCACCCCTTAAGCATCACAGACACAGTCAGGGATGACAAGGCATGACGATAGCTCCTTGCTATCCCAGAAGCCATTTATAGCCATGGGAGAAGGACTGGGTTAAGATTTTTTATCCCACAATATCCTGAGATAGCAGTGACAGCCTCACTGCTGGTCTATTAATATTGCTTAGCGCCTATACGATATAATTTGCCTTCTCAGGTACTGATGTGAAGCTTGCAGCTCTATTGCTCGGGTACACGGGTATAATCAGTAGCAATCGATGCTTGTGTTTTACACTGCCAGAAGTATTTGCTAGAAAGGTTACAACTATTTTCCAATATTAATCAGCCATGTCAGCAGGTGCTGTAATTTCTATTGATTGCTACCTCATTAGTAGAAGGCAAGCCAGGAGATGAACAAACAGCCGTAACTGGAAAATGGGGTGGTTCTGTAAACTGGTTTATCTGGTAAATTTAACTGGCAATTCCGCTCCACATTCAAGAGATACTGATCCTTTATAGAAATCCTTTCAATATTTGTACCTCTCATTTCAACATCTAGTTGATTATGCTTGTGAAAGCTAAAAAAAACAGCTTTCATTTTGACTCAAAATGCCACAAGTAAGGCAATGTGACATTTAATGTGATTTCTGCCATTTCATACTGCACTTTCTGATTTTTAAAGCCTTTCTCTCATAGGTAAAACTTTGTGCATTTAATGCCATGTCATTGATCTTATTTTTGAGGCTATTAATGACTCACCCATCTCCCCTTGACCTCTGTTGTTCATCACTACCTAGCAATGTATGGCCATCAGTCTGGTTGTATTTTGGTTCCAAGATGGACTTTACGGGCTTTTAGGACACTTGTTAAGATTTTCTGTGCTTTGTTTCCTCCACCTCACCGCGCCCCACCCCCCCGTGAAATGATGACAACAATACTTAACTTCCTCATATCTTTGGTTTTCTTATAAGTGCACAAACACTGTGAAATAGAGATAGACCTCAAGTACATGTTTCCATAGCTCCGAGCAGATGCGGCCATGATCTCTACTGGGGCTGGGAGACACCGCTGTTATAGAAATGATAATGTTAATGCACTGCCTGTGGGGGTGTTCTCTCTCACTGAAAGGGAAAAGACATGAAAACTGGCTGAATTATTGTTGCTTTCTTTGCCTGCATGTTGCAGCACTACCTCTCCGCACTGCATAAATGCAGTCGCAATGTAATATACCCAGGCAAAAATAACTGGTGAATTCTGCTGACATGTTAACCTCAGTTCTGCACCTGTGCATTTCTCCCTGACACTCATCAATCCTATAGGTTTCGTAGGGAACCTGCTCATCTCAAAGCACTTCCTACCAGTCCATCACTGATTAAACCCATGCTGCTGTGCTCCTATGAAGCAGGGAAATTGGTGATAGTGGGGAAGCAACAGGAGGAACAATCAACTGTATGGTGAGTTTCTTTGGACTGTGAATCAGTTTCCAGATTAACGTTGTAGATCAATTGCTTGATTTTTTTAAAAAGTGGACTGGATAAAGTCACAGAAAATGCATCAGAGAAGAATTCTATTCCTGGAGGATGGACTAGGGGAATGTTGAAGTTTGCTTGAACTCTGAGTCTTGCTGATCATTTTCTTATCTTCCTGTGTGAAAATAGGGCACTATTGTGACACTCCTTCAGAGGAAGACTAAGAATGAAAAATGTGTAAGATTCAGTGAAATCCCTTTTTACTAGGACAAGAAAAAGCTACCTAGTGAGCAACTGGGAAAAAAGGGAGAGTTTCTGAGAGTGACATGAACAATAATACACTCAGACTGTATCCACTAGGCTCATCTAGCACATTTACCTAGTTCTGATTCCACTAGCTGCCATGGAGTTACTCCTGATTTACCTCCAGTGTAATTAGAAAGGCTCAGCAATAAAGGTGATATGTCTGGAACACTTCTTTTACCTGCTCAGAATCCATACGCCATTTTTTAATCTCATTGCTCATACTTAACAACATAGATAAAACCAATGAGGGGATTAGAGACCAATGAGACTGGACCCTACTTAAAACAAAAAGAATTGTTATCCCTACCCCGATATCTTTGTTCAGTGATATGAATGAAGTCACTTTTTAGGAGTTTTGAGTATATGCTGTACAACATGAGCAAGAAGAACAAAGCTTGCCTCATCCAAAGCAAACCTGGCCTCAGATCTAATGCTGTGCAAATTGAGTTATGCTGCTCCTAAACTGAAGACCAAAGAAGTCACTTCAGTAACTTTGCACATACAGTGGCAGCCCCACTCAAGAGAAATTAGTAGCTCCAGAGAAGCACAAGGGCCAAAAAAGCCCTCTGTTCCCCAGTGTATCCTATAGTTCCCCTCTGGGAAGAGAGGGGAGGTTGGATCATAGGATAGGTTGGGTTGGAAGGGACCTTTAAAGGTCATCTAGTCCAACCCCCCTGTAAAGAGCAGGGACATCTTCAACCAGATCAGGTTGCTCAGAGCCTCGTCCAGCCTGACCTTGAATGTTTTCAGGGATGGGGCATCGACCACCTCTCTGGGCAACTTGTTCCACTGTTTAACGACCCTCATTGTAAAAAATTTCTTCCTTATATCTAGTCTAAATCTACCCTCTTTTAGTTTAAAACCATTACCCCTTGTCCTACTGCAACAGGCCCTACTAAAAAGTCTGTCCCCATCTTTCTCACAAGCCCCCTTTAAGTACTGAAAGGTCGCAATAAGGTCTCCTTGAGCTTTTTCTTCTCCAGGCTGAACAACCCCAACTGTCTCAGCCTTCCCTTGTAGGAGAGGTGTTCCATCCCTCTGATCATCTTCATGGCCCTCCTCTGGACTCGCTCCAACAGGTCCACATCTTTCCTGTACTGAGGAAATGAGACCTCATGCACCTAAATAAAGCTTCACTCAGCAAATTGCTTAGGCACATGTTCAACTATAAACACACATGTAAGAGGTTTGCACTAATGCAACCAAAGAGCTTGCATCTAGTGCCAAGGAGAATTGAAGTGAAGGAGGCACCTAATCTACAGCAAGCCTTGCTTCCCTTTAGGTGCCAGAGAAGGGAGAGGTTAAAAGGGGTTTTTCTATCTGGCAGGCCATAAGTTTTTACTTCTCTGAAATTAAACCCTGTAAGTTAGTGTTTGTCCTCTTACAGGGCCCATGCTTGCTGTTTCAAAGGTTCCCCCAAGATCTGCTGGTCAATGTGTAACTGGCATCTAGTTTTAATCCACTCCCTCATATCTGTCAGAATCTCCCAATTTTTTTTTTTTTTTTTTAGTGCAAAAAAGTTCTGTTTAAGAGCATAACATAACAGTTGCATCAGAAGCACTAAGGGGTGCTGACATCTGGCTGGGACAGAGGTACCGAGAGGGAAGAGTTATCAGAGATGAGGAGGGCTCACCAAAGGAATAGCAGTGTGCAGTCCCGGTGCAGAGGTCAATGAAGGGCTGTCACTTGTAGCACTGTAACAGGTTTCTTTACTTTTTTTGTGTCATCTGCAAGTCCAGAGCTCTGTTTCCAGGCATGCACAGTATGGGTCTCCCACCAGTACCGTGGATGAGATCCTACAAGACACAGCTATCTGTTTCCCATTCTTCCACAAGACCTGTAGGGGCAGAAGTCTCCTTTTAACTTTCCTGTGGCAAAGATTTCACCCAGGCAGCTCTGCAATGCTTCTCACGTGTGGGCGGTAAAGCCATCTCCTGCTCCTATCAGCTTCTCATAAGCTCAGAATGACAACTACAGTTCTCGACCTTCAGTTTGTGGATGAGAAGTGAAAAGCAGGTGACGATAAGCAGGATTGCCTGTCAACCCCTTGTACAAGGACGTTTCCTTAAATAGGATTTCTGTTCAGAAATAAAAGGTTCCTCAGAAAGCAGAAAGCTTCTGTCCAATGTTACTCTTCGATATCACTAAAGCTGTAAGGAAAAATGCCTTGAGGGCAGCAAAGTCCAATATTTTTCAATTTAGCAAGCAGAAGTAATTCCTGTTCTTACAGATCTTACTGCTATCTCCAGCTACCTAATAGAAGAGCATAGAGAAGATGGAGACTGACTCTTCTAAGAGATGCACAATGATATGACAAAAGCCAATGGACATGAGTTGCATTATGGGAATCTCCAATTAGATATATGGAATTTTTTTTACCACAACGGTGGTCTAACCCTGGAACTGGGACAGAATAAGACTGGACTTGACTGAGCTACCTGCTCTATAAGGACCTATTCTGAGGGGGGAGGTCAAACCAAACCACCCTAAATTATTCTATGATCCTGTGATTCTTAGAGTCACATACACTGAAGCTATGGCTTCAATTTGTTTTGGTGTTTTTTTCTTACAGCAATGTACCATGAGGTTCAGTTTCTTGTTTTGCAATTCAAAATTTAAATTTCGTAGTTATTTTTTGCAAGGAGCTGTGGAAGCACCTACTTAATCTGTATCGGAGTACTACTAATTCTTTTATGTGCATCACGATTGGACAGATCTATTCTGTATTGTTCTGTAGTCTGTGGAAATACATTTCCACCCTGAATTACTCTTATTTTAGATAAAGGAAGCTAACAAGAACCAAAGTAAATTCTCCATGACATGCAGTGTGCAAATAGGGCTACAATCTCACTGTACAATGTCTGCCAGACAAGATCCAGTCCCCTCTGCCTGGCAGCAGAGGAGGACCTGAATCATCCACCCCACGTCAAGGAGGCCACACAACCACCTGCTGCGACTTTTAAAGCCTCAGGCTGCCCAGAACAAGGCCAGCAGGTCCAGAGTGAGACTTCAGTAAGACTGGTTCCTAAGCAATGTGCAACAGGATTAGCCACAGCGATGGCCCTGGATCCCCAACCATTATACTGCTTTTATTTTGCTGTAACAGCTCAACGGCAGGTTGCTTGGCATCCAGGTAAGAATTGGGAACACTGAATGGTATTCAGACTATCTACATTGGTTTCCAAGGCTTAGGTGGAATTTACTGCCTAAATCCAAAAGCACTACTCAGGCTGATGGCTGTCCAGGGCCCCCTAAACTTGTCAGCACATAAAAATCTACTGGCAGCCTGGTGTTAACTGCAGCAGTCATTAAGCACCTAAATACGCCTAATCAGCTAAGTGGGAATCTCCCACCTGAACTCTGCAACATCTCAGAGAAAGAAGTGAGGCCCTGAGGACTTCCATCCACGCAGCACATCCAAAGAACACTTGGTGCATTTCAACAGCGTTGGCCAAAGGAGGTCACCTCTCACACAGCAGTGAAAGGACAAGAATCGCTGATGGGATTTGAACCTACTACAAATCAAAGACATGCTGAAGAAAAGGAGTCTTTTTATAAACACAAATGCACTTGTTCTTTATCAATCGCAATACTGAATTAAGAGAATGAGAAGAAAATTTGTACCTACTATCTGTGAAAGGCATTTATGAAGACACTTCTTTGCTTTACTGTCTTGTCATGAAAAATTCAGATAGATAAGGAGGAGACTGTTATTGCCAGCTTAGCTTACTTCAGGGAGCCCTTAGGATGGGTCAGGGTATTCCCCAGTGTTTGCTCCAGCAAGAACACAGCTCCGTGGATGCATGGAATCGTTTAACTTAATGATAATGGCACTAATAGCTCAGCCACCTGTGGTAAAATTTTACTACATAACATCTCTGGTTAATAAGTAAATCATATTGATTAAGAAATTAATCATTAGAAGACCTTTAACAGCACATTGGGGATATAGGAGCAGGGTGGGCAGCAGCGAAATTATTGATGCAGACACCCTACCACTGTTCCTTCTGAAATCAGTCAAAAATTTTGCCTCTAGCTTTCTAGGGAACAGCAGCAGGTTCAGAGTACTATCACATGCTAGTCTCCCCTTTGATAACCCAGAAAACCCAGCTGCTTATCAGCTTCTGACAAAGAGAAGATTCAATTCATAATGGTCAGGAATCAATTCTGGGAAATATTGCAGCTCTATCTTATGCTTGTTCCCACAAACAGATTTTTGAAAGAGCTGGGGAACTTTCTGACCAGTAATGTTTAACATGTTAAGATACAGACAGTCAAATCTCTTCCTTCAGGCTACTTGTCCTGGAATCAGGAAGAAAACTCTTCCCACTCATCACTGCACAGTTGACACATTAAGGATATTTTCCAGTATTTAGAAGCATCATCTACTGGTAGGTTTGATGAACTAGTAAAGGATGCCAAAACCTGTTCGCCCATTCATCAACATATACTGCTGTTAAGTGGTGCAAGAACTTTTTATACTGGTAGTTAAGAAACATTAAGAAAACAAGACAGTCCTACCAGGAAAGACAGCCCTGATGTCTCCTCCTATGGGAAAGCCCCTCATTTTGCCCTGATATTGCAAAAATTCATCTTATCTCTTGTAAACTGAGACTGCAGAGATTCTTGCTGGCAGCACAGATCAAAGCATTGCACTCTCCTGTGTCATTCAGAAGCAAAAAAATCTGACTGGCAGAAAAGGAAGTTTCCTTTATCTACTAGCAAAATATGCTGCCATGACATTTGTAGTAGGTTGCTCTATTATCAAAGTAAAAATTAATTCCTACACATTGTTAACAAAATAGCATGCCTTTTATTTTGCTTACAAACTGCCAATTACATGATTCACGAGGAATTATTGTATACTGCACTGTCTTTCCATTCTGTATAAAAATAGCTTTTCATTCAGTGTTTCTCTCCAGATTCCACAGGTTGTGAGCGCTCAAGCCATCAGATATTCCCCAGTGATACGTAATGATTTATAAACCCTCTGTTTTTCTGTGTTCTAAAACGCACTTACACCCAATTTGAACAAAATCTGAAATGCAGTGTCTCAGCAACTGGGGCAGCAGAGTGAGTGTTGGAATCTGTCTGTGACCTCCTCTGGGTACACAAAGATTTCTACACACACTATCATAGCGCTTTTGCCTCTGAGCGATCTGGGCTGTACAAGACTTTGAGCTGAACCTGGATTGCCTAAAGGAGGTTGGGGCAGGTGAGGCAGGAGGAGTTAAAATGTCCAGAAAAACAAAGGTGAAATTTAAATCAACTACTTAGACCAAAATTTAGGAGTCCTCTTTAATAGAAAACCACAAAATGTCACAAAAACTCTACGCCTCAGGAATTGTAGTAAAAATGCTGTAGCAGGGCAATGGTATGGTGCTCTTCAGCAGAGAATAACATTCCACTTCTGTTGCCAACCCTGGCACATCTGGATGCATCATCGTGAAGAATCAGAAAACCTACAATGAAATCCACACTAGCCCTGAATCACATCGTTGGTATGTTAACACCGTTGGCAGTTTCCAGCCCCATGATAACTCTCTTTCTCAGGAGAGCAATAGGGAATTTCCATCAAAATATTTTTGATGCAGAAAAAATCAGTTTCTGTATAATCTAAGTTTTTGGTAAGAAGATTTTCATTTCTCACTGGGACCACTGATGTTGAACATGTTTTGAAATCTTTGGCTGCCTGAGCTACTGCAGTATCTCTTGAAAGACGCAATGCAGCTGATTTACCCTGCGGGCTGGATTATAGCGTTCATAATTTAGCAATGCCTCAGCTCATGCTGGAGCACGATGGCACATCCCAGGACATGGATCTAACAGAATCAAAACTCTCTACAACCACCTTTTCTCCCCTGGAAAGTCTCCATCTGTTGAAAACCTGTAAAAACAAATGTCAAATAATCAAATATTGATAACAATAACAAAAATTCAAATAAAAAATATTCAATTATTTGCATTTCCAGTTCATAATGAAGTCAATTGACTGAAACCTTAAAAACAAAACTGGGGTTTTCTGAGGGACCAAACCAAACAAAATCAAGACCTCGCAAGATCATGGAGCGGATCCTCCTGGAAACTATGCTAAGGCACGTGGAAGATAAGGAGGTCACTGCTAACAGCCAACATGGCTTCACTAAGGGTAAATCATGCCTGACAAATTTGGTGGCCTTCTACAATGGGGTAACAGCATTGGTGGATAAGGGAAGAGCAACCGACATCATCTACCTGGACTTGTGCAAAGTGTTTGACACTATCCCACACAACATCCTTGTCTCTAAATTGGAAAGACATGGATTTGAAGGATGGACCTACTTGTTGGATAAGGAATTGGCTGGATGGTTGCACTCAAAGACTTGTGGTCAACGGCTCGATGTCCAAGTGGAGAGCAGTGACGAGTGGCGTTCCTCAGGAGTCGGTATTTGGACCAGCGCTGTTTAACATCTTTGTCGGCAACACGGACAGTGGGACTGAGTGCACCCTCAGCAAGTTTGCTGATGACACCAAGCTGTGTCTGTGTGGTGCAGTTGACATGCTGGAGGGAAGGGATGCCATCCAGAGGGACCTGGACAGGCTTGAGAGGTGGGGCTGTGTGAAACTTCAGGAAGTTCAATGAGGCCAAGTGCGAGGTCCTGCACATGGGTCGGGGTGATCCAAAGCACAGATACAGGCTGGGCAATGAGTGGATTGAGAGCAGCCCTGCGGAGAAGGACTTGGGGGTGTTGGCTGACAAGCTCAACATGACCCGGCAACGTGTGCTCGCAGCCCAGAAAGCCAACTGTATCCTGGGCTGCATCAAAAGAAGCGTGGCCAGCAGGTTGAGGGAGGGGATTCTGCCCCTCTGCTCCACTCTTGTGAGACCCCACCTGGAGTACTGTGTTCAGTTCTGGGGGCCCCAAATTAAGAAGGACATGGACCTGCTCGAGCGAGTCCAGAGCAGGGCCACGAAGATGATCAGGGGACTGGAGCACCTCTCCTGTGAAGACAGGCTGAGAGAGTTGGGCTTGTTCAGCCTGGAGAAGAGAAGGCTCTGGGGAGACCTTACAGCAGCCTTCCAGTACCTAAAGGGGACCTACAGGAAAGATGGGGAGGGACTCTTTATCAGGGAGTGTAGTGACAGGATGAGGGGTAATGGCTTTAAACTGTAGATTTAGATTAGATATTAGGAAGAAATTCTTTACTGTGCGGGTGGTGGACACTGGAACAGGTTGCTCAGAGAGAAGTTGTGGCTGCCCCATCCCTGGCAGTGTTCAAGGCCAGGTTGGATGGGGCTTTGAGCAACCTGGTCTAGTGGAAGGTGTCCCTGCCCATGGCAGGGGCATTGGAACCGTTTGATCTTTAAGGTTCCTTCCACCCCAAACCATTCTGTGATTCTATAAGGCAAAATGCTACAAATATTCAAACACAACTCATTAACAAACTGTTTCACTACAGTGAGCTGTTGCAGGTAAATGTGCATTATAACCAGGTGTAGTTTTTTTACCAAAGTTATTGTACCATAGGATGAGATGCCATGGGCGAGGGGAATATTATGAAGCTAATGTGGCAGAGGGGAGACAAGTAGCTGCCTTCTTCTTCAGTATCCAAACCATGATCAAAGCCTTTTCTTTGGAAGGTGATGAAATAAAATTGAATGAGTCTGAGAGAAAGGAGAGAGTTGGCAGGTTGGCAGCAAATCAAGGCTGGGCAATAACCACAAATGGTTACAGGAAATAACTGCACAGACAGCGAGCTGTAGCCCTATCCAAGCAGGTATTTGATGCATTATCTCCACCTCTGACAGACCCAAGGGTGTTGTCCTTTGTGCATTTTGGCAAAACTTGTGTCACTAGCCACGTCAAATAAGTATAAATGACTTGGCAAGAACTGAAGCTTTCCAACTTCTCTCATGAACCGTCATAACAATATATTGGTCATGTATACTTTTACAAACTTTATTGGCTTAAGCCACAGAACAAACCACAGAGACAATAGTAAATATTTCTGCTTTCATTCCACAAGGGAGTAACTAGGGCTGAGAGCGGGGTGATTGATGTTTTCCAGCTACAGTGGTTGTAAGGGAATTTCGATAAGCTCTGGGTGGGTTTTAGACAGCAAAGTCAGCTAAGATGAATCTCACTCCACAAAAACAATAGTGCTTTTACTGCAACCCCGGGGATATGCATAAAGTGCTCTCTCTTGGCATGAAAGACAAGTGCATGAGGAATTTTGGGCTCTAGCAGTTGAAGCACTGTTTCTCAGTATATCTAAGGAGTTTACAACCAACATAATGCAATTTTTTTTAGAGCTCTGCAAACAACTGGGTGTCTGAAAGATTCTGTACCTAATTAATTTGTCCTCTCTCATTGCTCAGATAAAAATGCTACACATCTCCAAGTGTAGATCACTGAGATCTGAAGTTAATTGAGTCTTTCATAGTGGTGGCTGAGAAGCCCCAACAGGCTTAGGCCCTATTGGAAAGGCCTTCTCCACACTGAGGAGTATGGCATAGAGTTTGGGGGATATCCATCAGAGCAGACTGCCTCCACTATGGTATTATTTTTCTCTTATCATTGCAGTGCTGAGAGGCCTCAACCAAGAACAAGTTCCCCATTAGGCTGAGCATCATATAACGGAAGCCCAGAAGTAAGGAAAGAAGAGTGAGATTTGTTGCATCTGTCTTTAAGAGAAATACTTAATTAGACACTCTGACATCTCCATTTAGGTGGCTATACTTTTGCAGTTGCTTGTGGATAGATGTCTAGAGTCATTTGAGACACTTTAAGATACCTTACCTGCTGCTTACCTTCAGCT
This sequence comes from Haliaeetus leucocephalus, assembly GCF_000737465.1. Lineage (NCBI taxonomy): Eukaryota > Metazoa > Chordata > Aves > Accipitriformes > Accipitridae > Haliaeetus > Haliaeetus leucocephalus. The sequence continues at coordinate 292,714 of NW_010972972.1, read as the reverse complement.
GCTGGTTCAGAAGAGCACAGGTCTTCCATCTGTCCTGTGTCATATTTGCCAACCCCATGCAGATGTCTCAGACACCCTAGAGCCCCTCAGAGACCCTAGATGTCTACGGGTAGGCAACTGAACTGAGCCCTAGATCTTTAAATTCCCTGACAATCAATGAAGAATGATTCCGTACAGTCAACAGCCCCTGAAGAGTGATTCATCTGGCCAGATACCGGGTATCTGCTTTGAGGTGAGGTTATTCCTCTCTAGGATCCACCGACTGTGTTGACTAGGGCCAGGGTTCAATTCATCAGGATGTCTTCTGCTACTTGATACACCTGAGGGTGTCTGAGACATGCAGTGATATGATGCAGCATTTACACATTTCTGGAACAGCAGCTGGAGGCCAGGTGGGAACAGTGGGACATCTGAAATGGTACTGCATACCTATGTACAAGCAGCTGCGATGCGCTCTTATGATTCATCCTGGGTGCTTAGAGACGGAGTTCACATGCAGACACTTACCTGAAGACACCTAAATGCCTTAGTCTGGAGCTGCACCCCACCAAAGGGCCCTATCCAGTTTCCAGCAATGAGCCTTTAGTGCCATTTGAGACACTCTCTGCAACCTGGCCTCCAGCTGCCACTCTTGAAAGACATGTGTCTCCTACCAGCCTCATGTCATCCCTGTCAACCCCATGCAGATGTCTCCAGTCCCTAGAGCATCTCAAATTACACTAAAAGCCTCCATCTGGTTAAATGAGCTGTGGAAATCTCTGTAATATGGTTGCCTACACTAACACAGCCAATGATTCAAGATTTCCCTTATAACCAGCGGAGGAAAATTGGGGTTTCGGATACATTTCAGTTGGCCTATTTTAGAGATTTACTTTAGAATGAGATACACCATATCCAGAGAAGCTAATTTCTCTCCGTTCTTAAATGCAAGGGGACCAGCTCAGAAGCAGACAGTTACAGTCGGACAGCTGAATCCCACCTCTCGGGAGTTACCCAAGCCACAAAGGGAGCTCCAACATGAATTCAGATCCACTGCAGAGACACAGCCAAGTCACCAAGGTTTGATGTACCACTGTGAGTCTCAGTCAAGCAGCACAACTGGGCTGGGCTTTAGTTATGAGGCGAGTTCAGATTAAAACCTCCGTGCAAGAGCTTTAAAGTGATGAGTTTTAACATGCATTTGTGATGGAGTAAGAAAATAATCACAGCCACGTGCACTTCAAGTACACGGTCAGCTGAGGTACAGCAACTGTGTGCCTGAGCCCAGAGCTGCAATTCTTGCTTTAACCCACCACCGCTGTTTTTCTGTTAATTTTGCTAAGCTTTTCAAAGAGGTGCCATGGTAACAGGCACCTTGGAATTACTTCACAGATTATATAGTGTGTTATGCAAAGTGGCCTAGCAGGTTTTTTGCTTTTAATATTCCAAGGATTACCTTCGAAGTAGCCTATGTATTTTCAAATTCTTAAATCCCTTAACACCTGGACACTTTGTTTGTAGCTCCAAATATACCATGATTTTGCTCCCAGACTTCAGAAAAACATTTAAAATTAGAGCAGGCATGAACAGCACAAGGCACTTCTATCAATTCCTCTGCAGAGAGGTTACAAGAGGCATCCAGACAAAGACACAGGAAGAAAAATGAGCAGTAGTAACCCAAAAGAGAGTCTGGCTAAAGTAAGGCAGCAAAGGAAAGTTAGCCTAGTGCTTTCGTATGAGGATAAGAAACGCAGTTTCTAGCTATGCTTGCCATTAGCCAGCCTCATGTTTCATTCAGGTGGGATTAAAGGCTCATGCCATGCATTCACAGGGACCATTCCCCATCCTCCCCTGTCCTCACTTTGCATCCTTCTCCTACTGCCACTCTCCCTCTGTTGCTCTTCATCCCCAAATAGGTCCAAGGAGCTTTGTGCAGGAGCCAGGCACAACACCAGTCCCATTTCCCCTAAAACCATCAGGCTACGCAGTGCCGCAGCCCGGGAGGGAGGACACAGCAGGCAGCGTTTCTCAGCTCTCCCCACCACAGGGGAGAAAAACACTTGCGGGGAGGCACGCACCCCTCACCTGCCCCATCCGCACCCCCAGGTCTCCCTCTGCAGCCCTACCCTGGGCTGGGGGGCTCTGGAGGGCAGCAGGGATTGATGAAGCGTAGCACCAATGGCTCCTGCCTGCCAGCCTGGTGTTACTCTCTCTGTAAGAGTCCCAATAAATTAGACAAAACTTCCCCCAGGAGGCTGTTACAAAAGCAGCGATGATTTATGCAAGCCTAACAAATAGGCACTTGGATACCATGGTGATTAGCACTGCAAAAGGAGGGGGGAAAAAAAAAAAAAACAACAGTTTTTCTTATCTGATTTGTGAATTCTCTGGGGAACGCACGTTTTTGAAAATGCACATAGCATATGGACAGGCAAGGGCAGAAGCATGGTCGGTCTGAAATCCCTGGTGCTCACCTGAATTATGATCAGTACAGAAATTCAGAGTAATCTCAGCCAGCCTCACTTCCACCTTTATTAAGAGTCACAAACAGTTCCTGAGTGACAGGAAAATTTTCTGCACCAAATGCATTCAGTTTCCCAGACCTGCAAGAAACAGTAAATACTCTAATTTGTTAAGCCTTCTACCACCATCTCTTCCCCTCAGCCCTGGCAATGACATTATCCACCCCACTGGTTCATTACCTCCTCTCACCATCATTGCTACACCTACCTATCTGCTGCATCAGCAGCTTGGAATCACTTCCCAAATCTTCTTGTCTATCCTCCACACCTGTGCTACTTAAATCTCTCCCAAGGAACCAGCTTGGCCACCTTCCTGCTTACAAAACACAAGCTGTTTGCATCCAAACTCCAACAGCTGGTATTCGTGAGGCTTCCTCCACTGCCTCACTTCACTCAGGGACAGGCTTGTCCCCTCCTAAAAGTGCTAATGGAGAAAGTGAAAGCCCCTAAAAGTGCTCCTGGAGAAAGTGAAAGCCCCTTCAGTGGCCTGAGTGTGCTTCTGCATGGAGCCTCTTTCCTTTCCCTTTCCTCATGCCTTTGCAATAGGGGACAATAGGCTTCATACACATTTGGATTGGCATTTGGTGGGCACAGAGAGCAGATTACAGCAGTGATAATTCCAAACCACGAGCATGGAGGAGTACAGTGTCTTGTTCGTCTAGAGAAAACACACTTGCGGGGTATATCTGCACAAAGGCCCTGATTTTCAAAAGGTGAAAACCTACGGGTCAGAACTGGGTGATGCACAGCTGCATACAGCTGTGACACAGATTGGCTATAGGTACCTTTTTTCATAACAAGAAAAGTGTTGCCAGTTGTTTGTACCCAGCCAAATTTACCGCAGGTGGTCACCAGCATCCCTGGAGCCATCGCACCCCTCTTCCATTTCAGGGTAACTGGAGGGACTACCCTGGGAAATAGATGAGAAAAGCTGGCTGAACATGACTGACTTGCTGCAATGCTCCCGTTATCCCCACAGCAGAGGGGATGCATCTTAGGGAGCTGAATGAAGAACCCATTTCTGACTGCCACTAACATCCAAACATGAAATACTCAGGCCAACTGGAACATAAATACTAGACTGATAAATAATCAAAGCAAAGCCACAGTGTTTCAGTGGGAGTCAGGTTTGGTTTTGTTTTTTTTTTCTTAGGGAAAACTGCTCATACCCCTCTGGAAACAAAGAATGAACAGGTGAACTTCACCAGATGGGACTGTGGGATCAGATAAAAGAAAATGAAGATAGAGACAAAGTACTTTAATAATGATCCTGAGCCCCACCTCTTTCTTTCCAGGACCCTATACCTCTCACCCATGGCCCCATCTCTTAATCTCCCCAAGCATCTCCAAATCTTGGTCCCCATTCTAGACCAAGCTTAGAAAGTGCCCGCAGCTGAAGAACACTCTTGATGTTGTAAGCCTCTCCCCTCTGCCACACAATAATGTAACAGTAAGTGTTGAATAAAGCCCAAGACATCTTGCAGGATAGACAGGTCAGATCCAAAGGCTTTGCCTTTCAACAGATTTTGCTTTCTTCATGCCCATTTTCTAGTTTTAAGTATTCTTACAAGGCATGACTTCAATTTTCACAGCATTGATAAGTAGTTTCTTCAAACCCCAGGTTATGCACAGTCCATGCACAAATAACTCCGGTAATAGCAAAGAGATTATACAAAAAAAACTTAAAAGACCGAGTAAATAAATAGCTCCTGGTTAAAAATCCTGAACCTCTCATTGGCTTTAATGCAAACATTTCCCCTTGAGTGTGTATCCACTTGAATCATTTACCTCTGAGGAAGCTTTTTTTTTTTTTTACACTTGAATGGTTCTCAGAGGCACAAAATATGGCAATGATTTATACGTGTGTGTGTGTATGTATCTATGTATATGACCATTGTCTATCTATACATATTTGTTGGTGGTAGAAACAGAGCAGTTCTGAAAATCTTTTCCAGACCTGTTTTTCTGTGATCCTGTGAGAAGAGGCTAATTAGGAACCCATTTTCAGAGGCACTGAGTATCTCCTGCTGCCACCCTAAAACCAGCTTGCTTAGAGACCAACTCCTCTGAAAATCCTGGTTTTGAGGCTTATCTCCCCATGAGAAGTGCAATGGTTTACATTAAAGCCATTTAAAAACAAATTAGTGTTCTTATTTTCTGTTAAGCAGTGGGTTATATTGTTTTAATTTGAGTTAGTAAGGATTTGACTGAAATCAATGTGAGCTGTTCTTCTGTTTAATGAGCTCATTCCTATTAAAAACATGCCTTTATTAGGTTCATGGACATTTCTTGTATAAATCAGACCTTAGAGCCTCTAAAGGGCTCTAAGATGCACAAAGGAAAGATAATGCTTATCTTTATTTCCTGTTTTTTCTGCACAGTTACCCAACACCACATCAACCCATCTTATTGTTGCAGAAACATCAGACAGACAGCAATATATTTCAAAAGTCAATTTTCTTTAATGATATCAAAACATAACAGTCTACTTGAACAGGAATGTTATCTTGTATTGAGACAGAACAGCCAGATTGGACAGGAATATTAGGCTATAAACACTGTGACAAACACAACTTATTTACAGGTTTGGGATGTCAGTTGGGAGCTATCACTATATGAACTGTAACCAAATCTAAGCTTAGAATGATGACTCAAAATGCACATACCACTCACCGATAAGGCGAGGCACTCAGCCCCAGGGAGTTTCCTTAGACAGCATCCTGACCTAAGGGGAACATCTCCAACCCCAGACCTCCTGCTCCAAGGAAGAATACCTCAAGGGGGGTCTTCTGGCAGGCTCCATTTATACCCTAGGTCAGGTCAGGGCTCATGGCCATACGTGGTCAGCGGTCTCGAAACTTCTCTTGACTGAGGTGCTTCATTGGCTGAGGGCCTTGTCTGTCAACTGAAGGACCTTGCCTTTCCTATCCCTCCACCAAGGTCTGTATGTGATGGTCATCACCAGCCCAGGTGTGTAGGTGATGGTGATCACCAGCCCAGGTATGTAGGTGATGGTGATCACCAGCCCAGGTGTGTAGGTGATGGTGATCACCAGCCCAGGTGTGTAGGTGATGGTGATCACCAGCCCAGGTATGTAGGTGATGGTGATCACCAGCCCAGGTGTGTACCTCACCAGGGTCACCACTCAGGTCAGGCAGCTTGACCCCCAAACCGCAGCTTCTAGTTTTAACTCTTTCCTTTCAGCGATTGAGAAGTTTCAGTCTTTATCGGGGCGGGCGCACCTGCCACACTTGCCTAGCGCTATTTCTGCAGACTTTGGGCATCTCACAATGCACCTGGGAAGCCAAGAACGATTTTCTTTCCAATTTACCTACAGGAAAGTGAGCTGGAGAGCAGTCCTAAGCCCTCACCGTACCCGTAGCTCTCTCCCTGTTCCTATAATGCACCCGGCTTAGCCCTAAACAAGACACAAAGCCTCTGACAAAACTGTGGGGCCAGGACACCCACATATCTGGTTCCCCCAAAGACTGAGGACAGACCAGAGCATCTCCTGCTCCCTCCATCCACTGGGGTTTTATTCCAAAGTAAAGAAAAGGGATATGGCATCTCTGGGTCTTGGCCTGACTTGCAGTCTGGAGACCATCCCAGGACCCTGAAGCAGGGAAGTTCTCCTGGGCACTGACAGCTTAGATGTAACCTAGAACCACTTGCATAAACCTATTTTTGGCAGACAGCTTCCCCTGCTTCTGTTCAATGTGCTTCATTAAGTTAGATGCAGTAGCTGATGTTTCAAGGGGCCTAAGTGCCAACACAGTCTGAGCTGCGAGAACCTCTCCTGTGGCTGCCAAAGAGGTTATGTGAAAACCATCGCAGCAGAAGAAATACATTGAGTGCAGCAGGGAGCAGGAAAGACGAATATGGACTTGAAGATGCGAAGAAATGCTCCAGTGCCAGATTTTAAACTGCACACAGGGGCATTTTCTCTCCTCCTTTCTTATGCAAAACTCAAAAACAACTGTAGTGCTGATGTTTCAGGAAGCCTCAAAAAGAGACTTGGTGGTACAGGTGTTCAGGGATCTGGTCTCCTTCCCTTCCACTAGGACTGCAGACCTTCCCAAAGAAAATTACACTTGATTTTTTAGGAGGAAAAGTGTTATACAAGAAAGGAGGTAGGACCCACCTAATTAAATAACCATCCAAAGCCGTATATATATTATTTATATATGCAATGTATGTTAGGGAGACCTCTTGCTGGCATTTGGAATTTAAAACAACCTGTAATACTGTGAAGCACTAAAGCTCTCATCTGGAGATGCAGTCAGGAGAGAAAATGAAGAGGGGGGGGGAATCTGTAGGCAGATTTCTGTCAAAAACTGCTGTTTATATCCAGGCGAGGCTAGGAGGCGAGTGCCAAGATTCCTGCAAGATTTTCCAAACTTGGTGCCTGCAGTTTGGCTCCCACTTCCATCATTTGGCAGCTTTTTGGAAGCACAGAGCACCCTGGCCGCTCTTCTTGGGATGTGCAGGGATGCAGCATCCTGACACTGCTGCGTCTGTGCTGGAAACCTCGCTGGCCCCACACATCCCTCTGTTGCTGTCTCACACAGATGTGTTTCATTTGGAAGTGGGGGCAGATGACATGAATTCATTTATTTCTACCGCGTAAACAGAAAACAAAACCCCAAACGGGACGTGCAAGAAGAGGCAGCACTCTGTGTCCTGATCTCGATATCCACACAAATACAGCTCAGTCCTGCAGGGTGCTACCAGATGGAGACTATGGTAATTTTAAAGAGAGAAAAAAAAAAAGTACAAATACCATTTTGCGAGGTGGGGGGGGTGTGCATTTAAGTTTGCATTTGGCAGAGCAACAGACCTCATCTGTCTAAAATACACCACCTAGAGTGGCACTCCGCAAAAATAAACCTTTGCTTCTGCCTCCCCCACTGCCCACTCTTTTACTGGAGCTCAGAGCTTGCGTAGGGTTTTGGGCGGTGGAGCCATCCGCCTCCTGTAGCATCCAGAAGAGAACAATTTTTCTAACAGAAAGAGGAAATTCAAGGAGGTTGACGGGAAGAAGGACACAGCAATGAGGTCCCAGCGTTCACCATTTCATGAAAAAGACCAAAGACCTGTCACTAACTGCTGGCGGGTGGGACAACAGCTTTAAGCCGTATTTTAAAGAAAATGCCTGACTTCACCCTGGTTCTGTGCAGGACGTACCACTCCGAGCCACACTCTCACCCAGCTAACCCAGTGTTTTCCTTGTCGTCCCACCCCAATGCTGACCTGCTCTGGAACCATTCAACCACTCATAACATCTCTGTCCATTTAAAATAGAAGGCAAAGCTCTTCTGTTGCCAACTCTTCCTGAATGAGTTTTCACAGTGGAGCACATCCATCTGCATACACACAGACATTTTTGTAATCTAATAGAGGGATTTTTCTCCCAAAGGCTAAAAAGCAAAAACCAAAATAGCACAAAGAAAGATTATTTCTATAACCAAACACTCAGGAGTGTCTCAGAGGGTATGTTCAGTATCTGGAAAGACATGTAGGCTGCATCTGAAGTTGTCTTGATACCATGCCCATGGCAATGACTTCAAGCTCGAATTCCCCGGCCATTTTCACCACTTGGCTCTTTGGTCCAGCTGTGCCTATCTCCTGTATACTCTCCAGCTGGGCCACCAAGGGAAGCATCAGCAACGGTCATCCTTACCCGGCCAGCCCCTGCTGAGACCCTCAACACAGACAGTGCCAGATCACAGCCTGCATCCCACATCCTCACCCCACAGCCCCCACAAAGCCCCTCCTCAGAGCTGCACGATGCTCAGCCTCCTGGCACAGAGGATGGTGCCACCAGGGCAAGTCCATGGTTTGTCATCTCTGGGGCACGCGGGATTTAGACGGCACTTGTGCACTTCTGTGTAGGGACAGAGTAGAGGACGTGCAGAATACAGCTCAGGAAGACCACTGGCAACAGCCGTGTATGTAAGGGCACTGCAGGTTTGATAGGTTACATAGGCAAACATCGAAGGAGCAATCCCATAGGATCAAGGGCAGTGGGGTGGGGAAGAGAAGAAGGACCACTGCCTTGAGCAGGGGATGCTTCAAGGAGTCCTCAGCAGTGAGGCTCCACATGGCTTTGCTTGGCCAAGCTTAATTTCTGTCTTTGTGAAAACAAGGTCAACTCTTACTAGGAAAACGAAGGAGAAGGACGGCTGTACGATCCTTCTGGTCAGGTACACCAGCAGTGAGCAGGTATCCTGCAAGGGCAGATTGTGAGACCCCGTCAAGGAGGGTCCCCTGGCACTGACAGCCTGCAGGGACAAATCGCTAGCTCACCTATATATATCTCCTGTGCTCAGCTACAGGCCACCTCCCTGGCACTGTACACAGCAGCCAGGCTCCTTCTGCCCCAACTTGCAAGCCTGGATACGGCCTTATTACCCTGCCCACTCCAGGCCAGAGGAGGAGGAGGAGGAGAGCTGACTTTGCTAGGCACTTCTCCTGGAACAAACCCAAGCTTCTGCTGAGAAAGACTAGTGGAGGGCAAATGAGTCTGTCTTTGAGTTGCTGGTCTTCCAGAGAGTTTCACAAGGCTGAAGGTTTCACAAGCACGTGCTGCGCAGATCCTGTGCTCAGGGACACCCCACAAGCTCCAGCAATGGTGATTATCAATACAGTCACCTTCCAGACAGCAATTCCTACTTGGCACTGGACGAGGATGGATGTGCCATCATCCCAGAGATAGCACCAGCTTCAAACTGCAGGGAACAAAGATGACTTTTCCCATATGAAAATCTGTGGCATGCACAACAACTAAGGTATCCAGCCTTGCCTGCAGCAGCAGCCTTCCTCCTTCCCCAAGCTACAATTCTGAGATGGCTCCTGCTCCCTGTATCACCCATCCCACAGTCTCAGCTCTTACCACTTACTGGCTGAGGGAGACCATCCCAAATGCCCTTATAGGTCTCAGTTCTCAGAAGCAACTGAGGACAGTGAAGACGTGGGCATACAGATCAATGGCAAAGCAAAAATTATAGCTTCACCTCATTGCTGAAATGCAAGAGCATAATATAAGAAAGAAAAACCTGGTCAGCCTGATGAGGAAATATTTTACGTGACACAGTAAAATGAGCTGCTGGCAAAAAAGATTGTGGAAAAAAAAGTCACTCAGAGACTGGTATGAGTCAAATGCAGACAAGAGATAGTTCCTGCCTTGGGTATTAGTGCAGTGTCAGCCTATATGTCAAAAAAGGTTGGGGTCCTGAACTCTGGATTACAATATCTGTAAACTTCCACTGCTCTGAGCCATGAAAGATCACAACAGCTCATGTCACAGCCAGTTCCTTCCAGGGCGTTCAGACATCTGCTGGAGATCTACATTGACTTCAGGATTATCACACCTGAGCACCATGGAGCTCCCATCACTCTAAACCCCACAAGCACCCAAAACCCCTGTGCAGAAACAAGGTACTCTTGTCAATCTCTTACATACGCTTCCATGCCCAGTGTGACAGTCGTGTGGGTGGGTCTATCTGACAGGTCGTACTGCACTTCTCACACTGTTCAGCACTAATCCAGCCCTCTGACTGTACCCAGAGATAACAGGTATGACAAAGAGGTTACCTGCATGGATGCCCCTAGCCAGCTTCTGTAGCTTTATAAGAAGAGAAAGTAGCATTGCTGCCTTCAAGTGTGAAATTGCCCAAACAAGATCCGACCTTGGATGTCTAGTGATATGATTGCACAGGGTTACATTATGATCAGAAGTGTAAGACAGTGCCCGATTCAAAGATTTTTCAGTTTAGGCAAGAAATGCCAAGATGCCTTCATTCATATGTGATGCTTCATAGTAAGACAGACAGGAGCTGGGGTTTGATATGACAACAGTGAAAAGCTCTTCTCCATCAGTGGCTTCTACCCACAGAGTCCATGGCCACTTCTTCCTTCCTTCCCTATGCTGGGAACCTTCCATGAGGTAGTAAGGGCACTATACCAGTGTTGTGGAAGATACACTTGGAGCTGCAAGGCTTTCAAGGTGCATGAAGAAACCCAACTGCCTGAACAAGTGAGGTTTGCAAAAGGAAAATGCTTTCTACTTTTAATCTGAATCCATATGAAATGCAAACACCGGGATACAATGACCCTGATTCATAAAAGATCACAAGGGAGCACAAATGAGATTTAAGTTATTACTTGCCCTGACAAGTTATACCTCTGAATAAAGCACAAAACAGCACTTGGCCTGGGAGACAGGGCTACTGAGAGCAGATCTGGGACAGTGTGGGTCAGTCTGTGTTGGAGACTGGTTATAACCAAGCAGGTTCATCACACTGGCCATTAAAAATCCCACCAGGTTCCCAAAACAGTTGTTAAAAACCCACCTGCTGAAATCTCCTCTTTCACCTCTCCTGGAGGCCATTCCTAGTCCTCTGCCCTTCATCTTCCTGCCATGAGTTTGGCAGCAGGCTGCAGCCTGGCTTTTCCATCCAGTTCTGCTCTGTGTCCTTGCAATATTCCCTCCAGGGGAGAACCAGCTCCACACTTGGACAACCACGGCTTGATTCAGTTCCCCACACATAAGCACCGATTATCATGTTTACATGCCCTGAGTTACCTGGAGCATCTGCATGGGGCTCCTATATATGATACAACATCAAACAGAGGCACATGCCCTTCTGCAGTGGCAGAGCAAGGCTGGAGAGCAGACTCCAAGGCACTCCAGTGGCACTGGGTGCTCTCGTTTAGGTAGATGAATCACATCCCACATCTGCAGTGCTTATAATAGGTGGTTATGTCCCCAGCCACATGTAGGCAGATGCATTTAAGCCCCTGAATCCAGAGCCAGCCTTCAAGTGCCTCAGTTTCCCCATCTGCACAGTTAGGATGATGATACTCTATTTATGTAGCACCTTGGAGAATGAGATGAAAAAGATGTTATCAGACTGAAACAAAAGCAATCTCAGTGTGGGCTGTCTCACTTTCTTCACTGGGTTTCCCTCCTTTCACCTTGTACCTGAACAACACAGCAGGTCCCCTCTGTGTGCACGGGTCTGCTCCAAAGCCCTCTGGGCAGGTAATGGTGTCTCAGGCAAACAAAGGTGATTTTGTTGAGCAAGATCATAAAGAACTGTCCTACTTACCATGTGTGTAGGAGAAATCTTACAATCTCTTGCATAAACTGGAACAGCAAAGATTTCATTCAGGGGTTGTTTTTTTTTTCTCAAATTATGACATTGTTCTTGTATGTGGTTACCAGGGAGAACGTTAGCTGCTAAACTGTGAGCTGATAAGACTGTAAGATGATAAGGAAGCTGCACTGAATTTCAGCACTACAAAAAGGATTTCCTGTTGCTGCTGCTGGCTTCTTGGCTGCTGCCCTCCCATGGCATGTCTTCACCAAATGCTACACTTTTAGACATCTAGTGCCAAAACCTCTTATTTTCTTCCTATATCTTGTTTTCTTCCATTATATTTCTGTTTGCTAAGCGGAGCTGCCTTACACATTTTAAAAGCAGTCAATAATCTCAAAAAGGGGTAGCTGCTTCTTCCATATCCATCTCCAAGCTTGACCTCTGAGCTGCCTGCCCTTGCCTCCGTTACCCACATTCACCTTTATTCTCCTCCTCAACTGGGAGAAAAACTCACTTTACAGCTATCAGTCTCACTCTCCCAATAGGGCAGAAGATCTGTGTGTGTCCGTATTTTCTGTGTTCATCTAACTGCAGTCAAGGAGCACCCCGCTTTTTTGGGTAAGGACTCAGACAGCAAACTGACTCCTTAATGGTTTAAAGTTCACAGCAGAGTAGATGCCACAGAGCATCTGCACCCATACTGAAATCAGAATATCTCTGAACTAGAAGCATCTTTTTTAAAAGAAACTTTCTTTTGCCACTTTTTGAAAAATATATATATATTTTCTGACATTTTTTGTCCAGTTGTATTAGCTCATTGTAAGTCTCCTTTCTGGCTCTGCAGGAAAGCAAATATAGACATGGACAGCTCTAAAGTAGTGTTTCTGTGTTAATGGTTTCGCCTAGCCATTTTCCACCCCAGAGGAAAATGTTTCTAAGCAAAGAGTGTTACAGCACGAGACACAGACTGTGATCTCTGGAATGAAATGTTACATTTTATTAACCTCAAATATAAAGCCTCCCTGTGCTGGCAATGAAATTATACTGTTCTAACCAAAAGGAGTTTTTAATAATTATTGTCAGAAAGGCAGTAGCTGTGGAAGGTGAAATAACCTCCCAGTAAAACTCTACTGGTGTTAACAAATTGTAAATTAGATACTGTGAGCACCTGCCCACTGCTGTAAATTGTTTGCTTTTGAAACAGTCCGGACCTTCTTCTTCTGGGTAAAAGGATAATGAGACTTGATGTTGTAGTCTCATTACAAGAAAAAGGAGGATCTAATGAATAATTGCATGAAACGGGAGATGAATGTCATGGCAATAGCCAGCGGGTGGGAAGCTGGGAGGTGCTGTCAGGGGGTTCCAGGTCACCTTCACCCTTCGGTAAGAAAAAACCTCATGGTTTGGAGACATGACGCTGCGCTGGGATGAAGCGAGGCTCTTCCACCCAGCAGAGGATGGGGGCTGTCAGCAAACCGCTCACACAGCAGAAAGGGGAGAGCACAAGGACTCCCACCAGGTGTGGGGGACAGGGACAGGCCAGCTGAGGAGCAGAGCGATTATACATCCCGCTGAACGGAGGGGCAGGGAGCGCTGGAACGGGCAAAGTGCAGTGCTGACAAAGGCTGGGGACTTCACGAGCAAATGAGGACTTTGAATTATACTGCTGGGTTACTGCTCAGCCACGTTTCCAGTTTCACTTGAAAGTACGTTGCGGTAGATACTTTGCCTAGTGCCTTGCAGTAACCCCCCCCCCCCAAAAAAAAGGCAAACAAAATATTCAGCTGAGTCAAAAAATAGCAGAAAAATCTGTAAGTTCCTTTATATAACCTGATGCACACCCTCACCTGAAACACTCTGTTCTTTTCCAGCTTTGCTATTGCAGAGAATGCAGTGGAAAGCAGAGCAACTGGGGACAAGCAATGCAAATGCTTAATGGCACGTAGGAAGAGCTGAGAAGATTGGGATGGCTGGGTTAGGGAGAAGACTGTGTATACAACATGATGTAGATGAAATGATGACTCAGACCCGAGCAGGTAAATTTATCTCCAGAGTGCCATAAACTGGAACAAGGGAATGTCTGATGACATTTATGGAGCACATCCGAGGAATGGGCTGCTAGTGGTACAAAGCAAAATTCGTTAAAGCTAAAAATCCCGGGAGAAACAGCTCATCAGGATTTTCATATGCTATCAACCACAATACCCACACTTATATTAAATTATAAAATTAAAAATAGTGTAGAAGATAAAAATAGAAATAAATTAAAAGGAATTAAAAGTTAAAATAAATAATAAAACAAAAATAGAAGAAAAGAAATCTTACCCCATTAGGGTACAAGTCTCTCAGGGTGAAAAGATTAGGTGGAAATCAGGGTATGGAGCAATTATTGCCATGTTTTCCCATAATGGATTTCAGTGATAAGAATAATTTTTCTTCTAGAAGAAAGTAATTACAATGTGCAGTGTCAGTACTATTAAAATACAACATCAAGCTTGGCTGTAGAAGACAATGCTAGGTAGTTAGCTGTGGTGCAGGGCCATCAATGCTGGGTAGTTTGCTGTGGTGCAGTGTTATTAGAGGATGTGGCTTTCAGTAGTTATTTTTCTGCTTTTGCTGCCTGAGCCTCACCGAGTACAATCCCTTCCTACTCAAAAGCAGCCGTATGCAGGATACGCACACAGGCATAGAAAAGAACCCCTCATCCAAGGTGATTTCTTCAACTGCAGTGAGATGTGCTCAAAGCAACTGTCGCACAGTTCTACCCGCTATCTGGAAGCTCAGCAAGAGCAAAATCTCCTTCCCATGGCACCAGGACTCCTAAAGACCTCACACTTCTGCCCCTGCAAATCGCAGTTGCTTCTCACATAGTGACAGCACTGCCCGTCCCACGGACAGAACAACGTCCACCAGCCTTGTCGTGGCTGTGCTTCTGAGCCGCGACCCGCGTCACCGTACTTCCATGCACAGATGCAGTGGACGAGCGGCACCATTCCTTAGGTTTCAGCTCCCAGGTAAAGCCTTTCTAACTTTCTGGATGGGGCCACTTCAGAGAGCCGCCAGACTGCAATTAACAGTAGCAATAATAATAGTAAGAAAGCTAAAAAGCAATTGCCATTGCAAATACAGCCTATCGGTATATCAAAGTGCAAGCAGCAACACTCATCAAAGCAACAAGCAATCAAGGTACTGATGCATAATGGGCTGCTGCTCATGACTCAGCCATCGGCTGATGGATGGTGCTCAGCCCGTCAGAAAATGTGAAGTTAGAAGTGCTTGTTTCAACCCCTGTAAAAGTGTTTTCTTACATAAAAGCAGGAGGTTTGTGCTAATGGAATTTATTTCACATTCGCAATGGCCTGAGAGTACATATTTTCTGCAGCTAATCAGACAAGCAATATCTTGGCAAATCAGAGTCACCCAGTGCCTCGTGACAGTGTAGGCACACTGTGCAGATCCAGACCTGGCTCTGGGTTTTGGACATCCCAAAGTGCCCTGATGGCTCACTCTACATTTTGAGACCAGTTCCAACCCAAAATCAAGCAGAACTTGATTCTGATTTGGACCAACACTCCTCTCTCATCGCCTTTGGAGATGTTCAGATCCAGGGTTCTGGTTCAGGTCCATTTGGGAGAAAACATAAGGAAGGATTTATCGAGAGCTGCTAGTAGAGGAACTGGCAGCAAGACTGGCGGGATCCTTCTGCTGTCACTAAGCTTTGACAAGCTGGCAGGAAGCAAGCGTAGCTGTGATCAAATGACAAAACAGAGAAGCTCCTTTTCTCTTTTAATCACGTAATTTTGTATTATAAGCCAAAAGACACCCAAAGAACAGCTCCTCTCTGAAGTCTACTGCTTTAACTGATCCTGCAGCTTTGTGCCAGCAGAGGCTGCAGTAGGGAGAAAAGTCCCATCCCACCCCTTCCCATCCTATCCCAGTCAACCCTCTGCCACAGGACTTTCAGAAACAGATGGTGAACAAATGTTTGGAAGTCAACCACCTTGACTGGAACCCCCAAACTTGATCTTTCTGAGATAGGGCAAGCAACACAGTGACAAGATGCTATCTGGGGCTCTGTTGTGAGAGTTAACTCCAGCCCCAGGAGCAGAGTTTTCCTTCCTTCACTGGGAGCCACCAGCTTGGCTGTGCAGCTCTTTGTGCAGCACTCTGGGGGCTGCACAGGCTTTCTGAGCTCCATTCATCATCCGCTCTGCTCCTCATCCTGGCCAAACTGGTCTTCCCTAGTTTTCATGTTTTCTCTCATCTGCCCATCTCTCAGCTCCTCTTCTGCTCTCCCAGTTCCTATCCCCTCTGACACACACCCCACCCAATCTGCTGCTTTTTGAGGGCCCTTCTCCCAGTAGTGTGGAAAAAATACAGTTCTGTGGGCAGCACAGCAGGTAGCCTGGCTCCTGGATCCTGTCCTCAACTGGTGGTGTGGTTTATCTACCATTTATCCACTGCACAACCATGCAATCACAACATAAAAATCCCTCCTACAAATAAGAAGGCACCAAGGTTTGATAGTCGGCACATGTGTGACAAGTTGGATGAGCTGCTCTCTCCAGTTGCATTCTGGAATCCATACCACAACTTAGATGGTTTAGTCTTAATTCCCAAGTACCTCCATAGCTCATCCTTCTGTTTCCTCTTCTTTTCTTTTAGATAATCTAATCATGGCCTTTTGGTGACCTTCTTTCTTGCTGTCCTACATCTGCAGGTGGATGAGTAGTTAATTGTTATGCCAGAGGCTTTAAAAACTGCTTTTTGCTGTGTTAAGCTCTGTGGCATCTCGCATATTCATCACCTTAGAGACACAGTGCAGAGTCCCAGGGGCTGAAAACAGTGTCGCCTTTTCTAGTCCAGCAATGAAGAGAGCCACCGCAGTGCACAGAGGAGCACTTTTCTTTGAGCTTACCTGCCTTTTCAAGCTGCTGCATATAACATTAAGTACAAGAAAATTTATAAAGTGAAGTCTAGCTTGACCTTATTTTTTCCCTTTCAGGTGATCTAACCTTCTCCTTGTCAGTGGTCTCTCCTCCCTCTCTCCTATCTCCTCCTCTGCCTTGTCTTTTTAGATGTACATGCTTTGGGGGTTGAGACTTGCCATCAGTATGTGCTGCCTAGCAAGACAGCCTGATCCTAGGAAGGCTCTTGAGACACAGTTGTGATTAAACACTGCATCGACCCAAGAAAATCATATAGTTTCTCACAAATGCTAAATAAAAAAGGGTCAGAGAGACAACTCAAACACTGGACCTTGGATCCTCCCCACTGCTCAGCCACTGCCTCTGTCCCTGGCCCTGTTTTGGATGATCACTGCTGTCTCCAAAACATATCTCCTGTAGACAGCCACTAAAATTTTTGAGCCTGTTTTATAACCTGGCTCTTCCTCAGGATGCCTTAACTCAGCCAATGTGTCCTCCTGGGAGCCATGAGTGCTCGAGGAGTGAGAATTTGCAGTGGGGATGGGCGAGCTACAGGTCTAGGCTTAAATAAACAGGTTACATCCATTTAAATTTGTATGCAAATAGTTGGAGAAGACTCCAGGCAAAACGTCTACATGGAGGCAGACACTCACAAAGTGGCTATTACGATGACAAGACATTTCTTACTCTAGCAGCCCTCCTCATTCAGCACAACTCCTTCTGCGATGCGTTGTCACTGTTACCAGACAGTGGTGACACTGCTTTGAAGCTCCTGCCTTCAAACACACGTGGCTGCTGTCTGAGGGCGGTAATAGCACAAAACAGATCACATTTGATTACAGTACCTATCTTTAGCTTGTTGCAAGGGCTACTAAAATCAGAAGGATTAGGAAATTCATAAACTTTGCATCACAGTATCCACGTAGTATCAGAGAGCTGCCTTCAGGTAAATGCATAAACATCAGCTGGCAACCCCATGCTTTCTGAAGACTGTGGCAAATCTCTTATGTGCTCTGAAGAACTTAGATGCTCTGTATTAGTAATAGCATAGTGCTATCTATTTTAGCAGCCTGCAGAAAATATTCAGCAATTTGGATGAGAGAGGGTGGAAGATGTCTGCATATCAGAGTAACAAAAGCATAAATAATACAGCAGATTGATCAGCTCATGAGAAATGTTTTCCAAAAATCACCAGAAGTGCCAAGGCAGATTAATCCAGGTTTTTTCACTTAAAGATGTTTCAGAAAGAATGTGACGTGGATGAAACCACATGAAGCCAGCAACACTTCTGGAAGCCTAAGAAAAAAATGGAGTGTATTTTTTCAGGATGGGAAGGGAAAAGAGGACACATCATATTTATGTTTCCATGTTACTTGACTACATAACAGATTCAGCTATGCATGGTGGAAATTTTAGTACGGCCTCCCCCAGGAGGTGCATGTCTTGTTTTAGCAACATGTGCAACACATTCCCACTGAAGTATCCCCCACACCGCTCGCATCGCTTTCATTCCTTCAGAAACACTGACCAGTTCTGGAGTCTTTTGCACTTACAGAGGCATTTCTGAATTACCCATTGCTGGACCATCTGCGCTATATGTTATCCACGCCTTGGTTGCCAAGCCAGGGTACGTCGAAGAGTACGTATTAGCTCAGACATTGCTCTACAGAAATAAAGGCCGATTTTGGTGTATCTGCTTCCTTGTGGTGCACGGTTGGCATTAATATACCTGTTGGACTCAAGCTGGTCTCACACAGGGCTCCTTGGCTTTTGAAACTGGGATGAAGGTGCAGGCAGCCTAGGTGGAATCAGCTGTTGGCTGTAACATATGCTTGCATTCCAGATCCAATAACTCTGGAGAGCTGGGCTCATCTTCAAAGGTCTTCCTCACCTCTGAGGTCTCCAATGGTCACTAAGACCACCAAAGATACATTTTGCAGATGTTTCAGAGCTAAAAATACAAGGTTGAGAGTTTGCAGGAGAGTGTGAATATTAACACCTCTCTTCCAGCATGGCATTAAGTAAGAAACAATGCAAAATCACATTCTGCACTGTTTATTATTTAATGCATACATATTACACTGGACTATTACCATGATTCATTTCCTTTGTCAGCTCTTCCTCTCTCATTTGATGTACTTTGTTTTGTGCTAAACAGTGGCATGTAGCAAGCATAAAAAGCCGCCAGTGAATACAGGCTGACTGATGAGGTGGAAGAAGAAGGTTATTACAAGGACTGGGAGAAGTTTAGGCTGTAACTGATGTGTAGGTGGCACCTGTCTCTGCAACACTGTATGGATGATAATAAGGAATAAATAAATGCATCTATCTGCTAAACAAGATGGGCAGTTCGGGGTTGTTTGTGTCCCGCAAAAAGAAATTAAATGGTTTGGAAATAGCATGAAGAGATATGAAGATGGAAGACTGCTAATGAACTATGAGCTACTTCTTAAACACCTTACTGGAGCCCTTCAGCTCTGGCAGCAAATTCAGCTGCCAGACTGAGCTAGAAAGGCAAGCTGAACTGCTTAGAAATAGCTACGATTAATCTCAAGTGGGATTTTATCTAATGGTCAGGGCGAGGGAAAAGGAGGCAGAACAACAGCTTTATGTTCCTACTCTGCAAGGTGAATTGCTGTGTGAAAATTGAAAGGTTTGCACTGGCAGAGCTATCTTGGCACAGTGAGTGCTGGAGACAAGTGAGCTTTCCTGCTGGTTCACCTTAATGAAGGATTCGGTCACGAACACAGAAGTCCAAAACCTTGGCAACTGTATTCAGCCAAGATGTAGACCTCCAGGCTTACCAAAAAGCCACCATGAGCTTGAGAAGCCTAAGGAGAAGGCAGAGCTTATCAGGAGTGTGAGCTGACTGTCCATCAGTCTCCAGTACGCGATAAGGCACAGCATTAATTGTGCATTAATCACTGCCATAACTATGAGGTGGGGGTGAATGCTCCTAACACTTTCTTCCTGTGGGGCAATTAGCTCTTGGAACTGGCTTGTTGCATATACAGATAGTTTTATTTTTGGTAAGAAAAGGACTAACCTGTTTTGTGCTTAAATAAATGACATCTGCCATTCAGCATGCTAAGCACTAGTCGTAGAATGCAACAGATTTATGATTTACATAGATTTCTCTATTTCTTCGAAGTTAGTCACTGGCTGTACAAAAAGGTAGCTCAGAATCCATTACTTTTTCAAATAATTCTTACAATTGGATTATTCCCAATGTGATTTACTCACTAAAAGGTTCCCTCCCTTGCATGAGAGTATATTTTTCTTCTGCTTACTGCCAATGAATAAGCCTCGGGAAAATGTATGAATCTTAAAGGGAGTGAAGGAAAATTAAAAAGAAGCTCTAGCCAGCTAGTTTGGATCCAGACTCGAAACAGCCTGAAATCCAAGCATGTTTGCATTCAGGATTTTCATGTGTGCTCATCTGTTGCAGGCAGTATTCCTTTATCTGAAAAAGAATAGAGGCAATTTGGACTAGAAAATGCCTTCTTGAAAACTATTTTTAAAATTACCCTTAAGGAAGAGTGAATTCTTGCTGTGCAATTTGCAAGATGAGTGCATTTGAAGCAATCCACTGATAAAACAGCATGATGAAAGGTAGCAATGAGTGATTGACTTCATGCTAGCCCGCAATGTCAGAAGCAGCTCAGGTAACCATAAAAATATTATTCTAGAAGAATAAATATAAGAGAGAATTAATTTGTGGAGACACCATTGTTTCTCCAGTTGCACACATGCACACACAGCTGAGAAACACTGGAGACAAAGAGTCAGGAGAGAAGAACTCCCCGAGGGAGAAATGTTGCCAAAAACCCTAGTCCAAGCCATCTCGCTTTGGGCAATCTGGGAGCAGTCAATGAAGAGATTACAACAAAAATAAGAGCTGGTGCATGTGGCTTCAGTGCAGTGCGTGGGCTCCAGCCATACAGCAGCTCTTGGGACAGGGCAGCTCCACAACCAGGCAGGCGACACTGGTCGCGAGTGTTATCAAAAACAGTGCAAGGTTTACTGATCATGTCCCACATCGGAAACAGGTTGATTCCACTTGTGGAAGTTTTCTGCAAGGAATCAGCAGAGTCATTGCCGCTTCCCTCTGACAGGGAGGGAGTGCTGCAGCTGGGACAGCACCAGAACAGGAGGAGACCAACTCATACCACTCTCTTAAAACCAGAAAGTCACTTAGCTAAATCCAAATTTTTATGAGGAGTGACTTCACCTATTTGGGGATTTGCTTAGCCATATGACTTGCCTGGTGAGCCCCTTTAGGTGTTAATCAGGCCATCGGGTGACCTGCAGAGGTGTCACAGCCCACAACCCAGTTCTGAATAGCTGGGACACAGGATGGTCACCCTTCACAGCTACAAGTTGTGGCTCCCGCTTGTCTGCTGTTGTATAAGGAGATGGTGATTTGACACGTTTGGCTTTCATGCCTTGCTCACAAGGTCACCCTTCCTTCTGAGTCAGTGAATTTCTCGAGCCGATTGATTTTTCTGAAGTGCAGCCTTGCACTAAGCAGGTTGGGTTTATTTCATTTTTTTGGAACTTTTTTTCCTATTTGGGAGTTGTCTCCATTCAAGCTGCATCTTGGTGACCTTTAAAAACACCACACGCTACACAGAATGAGATATTTGTTTTTCCTCTCAATGCCTTAGCGGAGATAATCCCACGACATTTTTCTCCTTGATGTCATTGCTGGTCTAAGCACAGTCTGACCCTGACTCCTCATTCATGTCTCCAAGACACCCCTTCGTTTGTGTCAATACACCAAGTAAGGGCTGTCTGGGAAATCCAGCCAGTGAGCTGAACTCCCACCGCTAAAGTTTTGTGGCCCCACAAATAATTGCCAGCACAATGCAGAGGTAAGACTGGGGGAAGGAGCTTCTCCAGCTTGCAGAAATCTGTAGCAGCAATAGATCCTGAGAGATCAAAAGCTCTTTTCATGCTTTTCAGGAACACCATCGTACACTGTACTGAGTGTGCCACACCTAAACTAACACTACCATCCCATCAAACAGTTGTACCCTACTGAATTTAAATTTTAAATCCTCTAGGAGATACGCTGCTGAGTTACCACCTTATTAAGTCCACAGGGTCAGATTTCTGTCTTTGGCAGACAGAATATTATCAAGTCTACAACTCCTTGGAATTTCAGCCCAACACAGGAGGTATGAGGACAACAGACAGCCCTGTGCACCAAACGGAGCATGCGGTATGCCACAAACATGGAAAAAAATCCCCTGTGTCCAAAAGAATAAAGAAGGTCTATGCAGACAGTCCCAAAATTGTCATACAAGTTAGAGGAACCTTTCTGTTTGACTAATTTCCAGAATTAGAAAGCAAAGCTCTGATTCCACCCTGGAGGATTTGTTCAAAAGACAGAGACTGTCAAAATCAAACTGATTTACTAGATAGGAGATTAATGGGTAAAGCCCATGGATAATAGATAGGGGAGTTCATCAATCAGACAAGGGGAAAAAATACACTGCTGAAGGAATCCTTTCTTGTGCCAAGGATGGGAAGAAAGACAGACCTTGCAGCTATTATTTTCTCCTTTAAGTACAAATACTTCAGTGTCAAGACATGCGAGCAGGGTAGTTTTCAGCCATGTGCCTTTCCAGAGAACTGAAAGCTGTTGTTAGGAGATGACTCTCAAACTCCTCCTTGAGTTTGTCTAACACAACAGAATATAGAACAAATACAGCCATGCAAATTTTAATGGGAAACTAATTGTACATAGCACCTTATAGCCCTGTGTGTGCATCAGCAATATTCTCTTACAAATTCCTACATTCAAACTCTTTCTGTGAGTATTTTATATTTTTTACCACCTATGGCTTTGCAGATTTGTGTGTGCTGGTTCACCCTTTTGTGTATATACATATGTATATGCATGCGCACATATTTATAGAGGAAAAGTTCACATTTATCATGCATGTACTGTGATGGAATAGTAACAAGTACATCATATTCCTGGAAACCATTTCCAAACATATATATGAATGACAAGAATGTGACTGGGAGTAGTCAGCATGGATTTAGGAAGAGGAAATCATGCTTGACAAATCTGACAGCCTTCTATGATGAAACAACTAGCTTGGCGGATGGGGAGAAGGAGTTGACATTGTTTAATCTTTACTTTAGTTTGGTTTTGACACCGTCTTTCATAACATCCTCATAGACAAACAGATGAAGTACAGGCTAGATAAATGGACGGTGGGGTGGACTGAAAACTGGCTGAACAACTGGTCTCGGAGGGTTCTGATCAGCAGCACAAAGTCCATCTGGAGGCCAGTCACTACTGGTGTACCCCAGGGACGGGCACTGGGGATAATACTGTTTAACATCTTCATCAGCAACCTGGATGATGGGACAGGCTGCACCCTGAGCAAGTCTGCAGATGATGAAGTGGAAGGAGCTGTTGATACCACCAACAGTTGCGCTGCCATTCACAGAGGGACCTTGACAGGCTGGGGAAATCGCCAACAGAAACCTCACGAAGTTTAACACAAGGAAACAGAAAGTCCTGTCCCGGGGGTGGGATAGTCCCAGGCACCAGTACGTGCTGGGAGCCAACTGGCTTGAAAGCACAACACTCCTGAAATGTGACTAAAATATTATGCCCATAGTAAAGACAGAAAAGCTGAAGCAGAGCAAGGACAGCAAAAGGACATCTGAAGACTCCAAAACAGGACAAGTCTTGACTCTCCTGCTTTAATAGCTAGACAATTTCCCTCTATTAACTGGATCTCAAACAGACTTCTATTTTTTCTTTAAATGTGTTATCTAATCAGTAAAAGAATGACAGTGACTGCTTAAAAATTCTAAAACAGACTGGTAGGAATGAGAGGGCGACATGACCTGAATTTCTACTGACTCTATTGGTCTCTCAAAGGGCCTTAATCCAGTATTGCCTTTCTTCCTATTAATTGGACTTTTGCTATTGACTCTGTTCTGACCAGGCCACGTTATCTAGGAAAACAATCTTTTCATTTCCTCTTCTATAGATGAAGACTGGGATATATCAGAAGGGATATTTCACAAGGACACAGAAAGCATTCAGCTTAATAATTTTATTTCTGTTAATAACTGCTTTTGAACTGGATCAGTGTAATATACAAGAGAGATCCGAGAGCATTTGGCTCTGCCTTCTATGGTATTGAGTTACTTAAGAGATTGCTATTATGGCTTAGATTAGAGAAACATTAACAGATCTGAAACCATCCAAATGGCTAATTTCTTTTTGATATAAGAATTGATTTTTCTTGAACTATCAACAGTCCAGTTGTAACTTGCATGTTCCTAATTTTGTTTGCACTTCGCAGGGAGCTGGAGAAAATCTTTGAGGAGTTTGCTGGATCAAAGTCTATCTTAAACATGAAAAATCAGCACAGCAAACTTTCAGTGACATAAAATATACACAGACTCAAATACTTGACTTTTACTGGTGGAGGGACCCATATCATAAGTGTCTTTGAAAATATCCCAGAAGTCGCTATATTTGCTGGTGTGAACCCAGAATTAACGGGGTGTCTTCCATTTGCTGCATATTTGAGTGAGCAGCATGAACAAGAAGCAGAATAATAACTTTCATAGATGGCTTTAACTGCTCTCCTGCTGTGGTCCTCTGAGCTTTCTTTGTTATGATTTTGCATGTTTTCCCATTTGCTTCGCTCTCCGAGTTCCGGGAGAACCCGCATTCCTCTATGAAAAAGCACAATGCTTAGGTACTAGAGCCCAGGGGCAACGCTAGGTTAGCCCTTGCATTCACATCTTTGCCAGCATACGCAATTTACTGGTTTGCATACCGCTACCCCTAAAGCCCTGGCAGCCTGATGGTGCTCTGAACGGCAGAGGGCTCGGCAGGCACCGAAGGGCTGCGCTTCGCTAACTCAGCCTTCGGATCGCAGGACTCAAGAGGTCCTTCAAACCGTGAAACAGATGCTTAAAAAAAGGAGGCAGTGGAAGAAGCAATATCCACCTGAGCCAGTCAGAAGCACTTCCTCGACAAAGGAGGGCATCATTTATACACAGCCAGGTCATCCTGGCCACTATAGGTTGCAAAAAGGAGGGATTGTTTTTCTATGGATCTTCAGATCATTTTGGTTCCTGGTCTGACTAGGACTTTTATGGTCATAAAACATCATAGCTGTATTCTAAGAATTTGTACGGACAACATGTCGCCGCATTAAATGGTATTGTGTTTCCATGTATTTCTATTCCAAATGCAGTAGACTTGTGAAAAGGCTTAAGAGTCCTTTAGGGATTTATCCTTGTTGGTTTTGCAGAGAAATACAATGAGAGATTTCATGCAACTTTTTGAGTGCAGCTTTTCTCAATACTGTGATATGGTCAATTAATTTTTAAAGCAGCCACTAATAGAGCTTGCCCATAAACTAGATGCTAGTCTTAGGAGAATAAATAGTGACAGATTTTTTTCAATTAACCCAAGAGCAGCACAGCAATTAGTGTATCAGTATTTGTTGTTGTATCGCGCATCCTCTGATGTCTGAATCATTTTTCTGCTTTTCAGTTTGGATGTCTGCAAAAGATTTGCAAGCACTCGCTGCTCCAGATAATAAACAGAACATTAGCTTGGAAGGAAAAGTTGGATTTTATTCAAAGTCCCATGTCTGCTCTGTCGTGTTGTTAAGCTCTCCTCTTCCTTCAGTTTTCAAAGACATAGCTCACTAATGGGCATTATTATCTGCTGATATTTCTGAGTAAGAATAATTTTTTAGTATAAAAGGGTTATTACAGTAAATGCAGGAAAGTATATTGATTAACATTATCTTCAGTAGAACCAAGAAGTAAAGGTGCTGGTAAGAAAGCTACTGAGTAATTTAGCCAAGCCTCAATACTATTCCCACTAGTGCTACTACAAAAGAACTTGCCTAATTAGGGGCCTCTCTGTTCAGAAAAAATAAAAAGAGCCTAATTCTGATCTTGAAAATGCAGTTTTGTATTGGCATAATTCTATCAATTTCATTCTGTTACCCCTTACTTAGTGTACACCAGCATCAAGCAAATTATGAGGAGAATGCTATCTGCCGTGTCTCATGTTGTTTTGCAAAGACTGCTAAATCACAGAGAAGAAGGTAAAGGAAATATATCTATAGACACTATTTAGCTGGTGGTGCCTCGGTTGCATGCACTACAATGAATACAGTAGACATTACTGAAACTACATAGTAGAGAGGTTAATTATAAACGATTATAGCCATTAGTATACTAGTATTATGCAACTTCTGTGCCAAAAGTGTTTTAAAGTGTTTTAAAGTCTTTTGCCTTTGGAAAAAAAAAATGCAGCCCTTTATGAAAAGCTCATGACAGCAATTTCAGAGCACATAAGAAAAACATGAAAAGAAACCTAAGCAGCAAATCTCAATTCCAAAGGTCTTGCCAAACATTGCCAGGACAGGACCCAGGGTCTTAATCTAGCCTTAAACATACACACTATCAATATCTGTATCTGAAATACTCTCCATAGGCTCTCTTTCTACTCAACAGGGACAAGTTGTGACACATCTGGCATATTTTCAGTATCTATTTTAGAATGAGCTGAAGTGCCCATTACTCTCCCATTTATTATTAAAGTAGCTTAGATGATGAGATCTATGTGTAGGTGTCTCCATTTGGTCAGATGAGGCCCAACTTTTAATATTATTTTTGAAAGGGGAGTGTGGAGAAGTAACAGCAGCAAACTTGTTTGACTCTGTAACACTAACTCATTAGCATGGAGAGCAGCCTAAGATGTCCTTCACGAAGCATCAGTCAAAACATTTCTCTGTACAAATACAAGGAGTTTTGGACAGCCCGTTCCACCAACCCACCATTTGACTTCTCCAGGCGTATCTATCTGCTGCCTCACTTATAATACACAGCTAGTAAGCTGCTTATATGAGGTGCAAGGGAGGTTTGCTCCATCCTCCTCAATTCCATTCCAGGGTCAAGAATAGACAAGACCAAAGAACTACAAATCCTGAAACAGTTCAGAAATGCAATTCAGTGGGCAAGAGTCAGTGATGGGCACGTAGCTTAAGGTACTTCCCACGTATACAAAAGCTCTCCCTCAGGATTTTGATGGCCACCATATAAAACTACTGAGTAGTCTCAAACATCCAGCCCAACCACCTCTTACACTGTCCCAGAGATAATGAATGTAGGAAGAAGTCCTGCAATGGTGACAATGTAAGGTTTAGTATCTTGTGATTCTACTGGACTAGAAAAATGAGATTCCAGCTCTCCAGCAGGGAACTGATCGATTCCTTCTAACACTTTGACACTAGAAATGTGGCATTGTAGATGGAATTTCTGGTTTAGGCCTTTTTTCATAGGTTTCTAAAATGTGTTAGTTATATATTATCACTCCCTCAGTGGCTTGCACAGCTAGACCCAGGGTGGTTAAGGCAATCAGATTACCAGCAGAGGACAAAATCTTACAACGCTTACAAAATTTCTGTAGGCTTTCCCTGTTCAAATATATGGCACAGTGTGACATGTTCAGAGTGACCCCAGAGTTTCACCTCTTCTCCCTACTCTCCAGCTGAGAGTTACAGATGAGAAATGACAAGGGAAAACTTGCCCCAGATTTGGCAGCGGATCAGCAACCTACAGCCTGGCCCTTGCAGTGCTGTTGAAAAGCATCCAGCGAACCCAAAGAACAGTAAGCTCAACACACCCAGAGCAGTCCCACTCTTGCTAACAATGTTCACCTCTTGCTAGGACTGGCACTCCCTTATTTTAACCAGGTCCCGATGTTTTATTCATATAAGATTTAGGGTAAAAGGACACATCTTATTCTATTAACCAGAATATAAAAATGGATTAAATTTGTGACAATTGGAAGAGTTATACAGGAAAAGTCCTGTGTGACCCACCCTAGAAGGTTCTTAGATATCTGTCTTGTTTCTACTTTTATCTGCATCTCTCTTATCCTGGCGATGCTGTGGAGATAAAGACCAAGATCTCCAGCTGCTTGACTTGGCAGGGGTCTCAAACTTCCATTAACTTTTCCTTTCTAAAAAGTTCTAACCATTGATTTTCCACAGAAAAGACAACACAGGAGTAAGTACCATGGGAGATCAGTTCTTTTCCTCACCTCAAGCTTTCTTCACCATCATTTGGACCTTTTGCTGCGACTTCATGAGGAAAAAGTGCTATAAATTTGCTTTTCAAGGAACTTAACAATCTATACCTACCTGAAGCTGGGAATGAAATGCTTCAGTTCAGTCCCAGTTCCTACTTTCATCGCTCTCTAGTACATAATTAACCCCAGGGTGGGAGGGAAGATTGAGAATATGGGGCTGATTCACCTTCTACATTCACTAGCAAAAACAAAGAGTATTACTGCATGCCGTAAGAATAAATTAGTCTAAGATCACTCGTAAACAGATCCAGTCAGACATGATTGTTGCATGAATAAGAATGCATAAATTAAGCTTTGCCAAAAGTTACTAGTAATTTATAGGTTTGGCTTTTTGGAAGCTCCAAGCATGACGCTATTTACTTGTATTATTTATTGAACAAGTATGCTTAACAGGGCAGTCACAGTATCTAAATGCTACCTTGTCTCTCAAATATATCTTGATTGATGAGCAACTCTGAGATGTCATAGGCCAAACACTGCCTTTGAAGTTGGAAAACATCTACTGACTGATGCTTGCCTGAAGAGCTGTCATAGGGAAAATGGAAGAAAGAATAATTGTCATAACATGCCTAATATTGAAATGTGATGTGTTTCTTTTTCATCATTTCCAAAGCAGAGTAAACTGAAAGATGCTTGATGACAAAGCATTTAAATATGGATAGACATTTTCAACACGTGTGTGGAAATAACTGATGATTTTGATTTAAAGAACACTGTAAATAAGTAAAAGAACTAAAATAAGCACAAAATAATTATGTTTGGATCCCTTTGATCCCTGGCAGTCACTGGGGAATTCCACAGTTCTGCCCTGTGTGGGGTGCTAATTAATAAAGTAGCTTTAATTATCCCTTGAATGTGAAGCCATATCATGTTGGAGTGTAATCTTTTTTATAGCTTAGAAGCTTAGTGAATCAAAATCATTATCTTATCAGGAGCTGGATGGAAGACCTATTTAGTGGAAGCAGTAGTTTAGATTCGAAAGATGGCATTCTTCCTCCACACCTACGAATGCCTCAGCTTTGTGCTTTCTTAAAGATAAGGAGAAACAAATTGTGATCATTTGTTAGCCCCACCAAGCCATGATGATCAGCCCTCTTCCAACTTGAGCAATTACACTGACCGCATTTCAGGAGGATGTGAAGTCTGTCTCTGAACTTCCCCTCTGATCTCTATTTACTGTCTTCAGACACCTCCTTCCCTCCTCTCATTTGCCATATCCTTGACTTGATGGCCTTCAAGCCATAAGGCTGGAGGCTTTTCTTGACCGCTTCATTGTTTCCTTTGACTTCACTACATTATGACCTCCACCACCACTACAGTTGACTTTGCACTGAACTCTCTCACTCCATCCTTATTTTCTGATTCCTGTAACGCCAAATTTGAATACTCTCTCCTTATCTAGACTCACACTTTGGGACAAATCTGTTCTCTACTGCAGTGATCTCATCTCCTGTCTGGAACACGGGTTTTACATTTCATGTACAGCTGAAAAGATCCATGCATGAAGTCACTTAACTTACAGCTATCAGGCGCAAAGGGTAAGACGAAGGAGAGCATCAGCAAGCTGTTGTGGGGCAGCACAGGGAAAAGCGTGAGGAAGATACACTAGAGAAGCAGATACCACTGTCAAAGTAAATGAAGCTCCTTCACCCAAGTAAGAGGAAGGAGAGCTGGCAGTACCCCAGTTACATGGAAGTCCCTTGTCTATGCAGCCAAATTAAACCCCCAAATTAAAGTAAGGTTTTCTAGAGCATAACTTTTTGCCTGAAGAAGCTGCATGTCCATCACCCTACAGCCTCTCTGCCGCATTCGCCAGCACTGACTGGAGGTTACGGGTCAGGAACCTTCACTGCTCCTGTCACAGCTACTGCCACATTACTGAACACATCAGTGGCAAATGGAAGACAAAAATAATGTGCCGCTTTATGTAAAGTTCATTGCCTTGTGCTAGATGAGGGCATGTCTTTGATGTGCTCATCTTCTCTGTCTCTTCTTTAATAGCAGGAGAAACATGCTGCTGGAAACACTGTCATAAATCTTAGCGCAATTGTTGGGGAATGAAAGCTGATGTCATGTTCAGCTGAATGTTTTCAGTCACATAAACAACAGGAGGAAAACTTGTCTCAGGGCAAAGAATTGAATTAATTCCTGACACATATAGTGGCAACTCAATTAGTTAATGAGTTTTTAAGGTATTTAGATAATGACAGATGGAAAGACTCATTTTCTACTATACTCAGTAGCACTGAGCTGGGTTCTTGAGAATCCTATTTGCCACCAGTCTACATATTTAGACTGATGGAGTGACTGCATCAGTGGACAAGGGAAGAGCTACTGATGTCATCTACCTGGACTTCTGTAAGGCCTTTGACACAGTTCCCCACAACATCCTTCTCTGTAAATTGGAGAGCTATGGATCTGATGGATGGACTGTCCGGTGGATGAAGAATTGGCCAGATGGTCGCATCCGGAGGGTAGTGGTCAACAGCTCAATGTCCAGATTGAGATGGGTGACAAGTGGTGTCCCTCAGGGGTCCGTACTGGGACCAGTACTGTTTAGCATCTTCATCAATGACACAGACAGTGGGATTGAGCGCACCCTCAGCAAGTTTGCAGACATGAAGCTGAGTGTGTGGCTGACATGCCTGAGGGAAGGGATGCCATCCAGAGGGACCTGGACAAGCTCGAGAAGTGGGCCCATGTAAACCTCATCAGGTTCAACAAGGCCAAGTGCAAGGGCCGGCACTCATTGGGCTGTGCCGAAATCAGCAGGCTGTGAAGTACCATGAAGCACGGGCTGGCTACCGGCATTCCTGACATCGGCTGCACTGGGGCTGACACGATGCATTAATGGGAATTAGGAGCAGGAGAAATGACAGCTACACGATGCCACCTGCAACAGTGCTGGGGAAGAAGCTGCGGTGCACGGCACAGCTCTGCAGCCCCAACCTTTCCACTCGGACCTTCTTTCTCACTTGCCATTGGTTTGCTCTCCCAGCAGCTACCTGAAAGCATGGCTCATCAGAGACCCTGGACAACAGCTCACTGGTTCTGTTCATGGGGTGTGTGATGTGGGTTTGTGCTGCTGGTCATTCTGGGTCTGTTCCACGGGAGGAAGTTCAGGAAAACCATGCGTGATCCAAGACCCTCAAAATACAATTTAAGAGGTTTGTATGTTGTCCTGGGCTTTGGTGCAGGGATGACTCTTATTTTGAATAAATTGGCAAGCCTACAAGTCAGGTATTATTGACTAATTTGCTCCGTGTATGGACAAGGAGTATGTGTGAGGGGTAGGCAAAGGCTGTGGGAGAAGTGGAAGCAGGGACACTGCGTGGAGTCCAAGGGAAAACAAGTGCCTCTACTCCACGTGCAATGTCATCAACCTGGCATCATCAGATGTTACTTAGACCAATAATGGCTTCAAGATGGGGGGCATGCCCTGGCCTCTTAAAAAGAACTGGAATGTTGTGTTGTCTTTACTACTTTATTATTTAAAAAGCAAAAAATGTTAATTTCTTCCACCCTGGAGGTGTCTGCAGCCTCTCCACAGCTGGTTTCTTGGTGCACTACAAGATGTAAAATAACAGCTCAGGGAAGAGCTGCTTCCTCGATGGTTTTTGAGTGTTCCAAAAATAGCAGCCACAAGCCACGTATTCTCATGGGAGACATTTCTGCCCACGCACCATTCACCCGCACACCATTCACTGCGGCAGCTCAGGTCAACTTGGGAGTCTCAAAGTACAACTTTTAAAAGCCTTCTGAAATGAAGTTTCTCCTGCAGTTCCCCCAGCACACCTCAGTGCTTGCAAGGCGTGCGTGGAAGGTCAGGTCCCTCTGCCAGCAACCTCCACTCTTGACTTCTTTCTCCTGAGCAAGAGTCAGGAAGGGCAAAGCCCTGACACCCTCTCAGGGGGACTTTGTCTTTCACTGGCCTCCTCCCTTTAACCAGACTAGAGCTGCACGTTTCAAAAAGCTCATTTTAAGACTGACCCTGAAGTCTTGACCTGTCTGAAGTGAAGGTAACAGAAAATGTGAAACCAGGGGGCTATTTATTTGTGGCACAGTCAAGTTTAATCACACATGACACATCCCCACTGATAGGGATGTTTCCCACTGTAGCTAAGATTCAGAGGACTCTGCTATAAACTTTAAATTAAATGCAATTTTTTAAAGGAACACAATTATCCTGTTAAATATATCCAATGAAAGAAAAAGCCAACCACATGCCATACACATCTGTTTAAACTCTCATCCATCAGTCACATCCAGGAGGCAAAATAAGCTCTTTGCCAACTAATTACAGACCAAACATCACTCTGGAATTACTCATCTACCAATTTTAAATAAGGAATGAACTTGGAGAAAATTGTTAGCAACTAGCACCTAAAACCAGTAAAGTCCACAGAATAAATCATTCCCGATTAATTTCTTGATCAGTGCTATTATAGTGCTAGGGATGAGTAGATGGAAATTGGAAATAATTAGTGAGGAACTTTAGGATAAAAGATTTTTTACCTGAAACCCATTTTGGAGTTTCTTAATCATGGGTCTATCCAGGGAGCAGATCTTGCTAAGAATGCTTTGTGAGATCTTTGATTTTTATTGCATTCTAATGTGATTTTAAAGCTCATTAAAGCAACTCCTTTTGCGCTGCCAGCAACGAAAGCCTTAATGTTAAGAGTTCCCTGGAGTCCACAGTACAGATAAGTGCCGTTGTTTTTCACGAAGCTCAGCCTCTTAAGCTACCAGCTCACAGAATAAAACAGAAGCTTGCTGCCAGCAGCAACCTGGAAGACAGATTTCTAGATAATGTGCTTGCAGCAAAGACATGGCCCTTTCTGTACAAAAATGCTTTAGTCACAGAAAATACGAAGCTGTGTGTTGCATACTGTCCAGGGTGTAACACAGAATATGTGCTGTGCCATTTTTAAAATCAGTTCTTCCGTCCTTTATTCACCAAGAGTTCAGATGAGAAACATCCAGGTAACATTATAGTTGTTTATATATTTGCAATACAATGATGACTGCATGTTTTAAAAGCCATAATTAACTTTTGAATATAATTCTTCTCTTAAAAAAAAACAACTCTTGGAGCCTCTGTACTTGATCAATGACTCCACATCAAATTTGTCCAGTTTGCAAGTAAAATCGATTGGCTCTTATTCCTAACCGACAGCATATTCCGCAGAAGATCAGGAAGTCAAGTTGGTTGGTTTTTATTGACTTGCAAATCACCCACCACCAGTGATAACAATTTTGTGATACAAAAACTAAAATAGATTGCAATGCATTCTCCTGTAGTGTATGAATTTTCCATGGAAATTAACAGAATTAAACTTGAGGACTTGATTTACCAATTTAAAATATGTCAGTACAGGTAGACAGATGTGTTGAGTCAGCAAGGATGTGGGTTAGGGTTTATCTGTAACTGCACTAAAATGAACGATTGCAAATTTAATTATTGAATAAGCTGTTGTCCAAATAACAATTCTGCATTTCAGTTAAAACATATTACGAATGCCTGAAAAATACATTCAGCTAAAATTTAAGGAGAGAATTTTCACAGGTGAAGTTGTAAATTCTTACAGCTCTTGTTCTCAATGAAAATTAGGTATCTGCACTGACTTATTCCGTAATTGTGTAAAACATTTCATCTTGCCTTTACTATTAGACCTGGCAGGCAACCAGTACTACTCTTTTAACCTTTGAGGGTGCACAGAAGTGCTTGATTCAGCAAGAACCTTAAATGGAAGCAACAAGATCTTTCTTTCATTGCACATGCTGCAAAATGGAGAAGGTGCCCTTACTCCAAAAGTTATTTTAACTTTCAGCTCAGGCAAACGATGTGGTGTAAGCACCTCTGTGATGTGCAGACAACCTGGCTACCCTGGCAGGGTTAGCCATGCTGCATGGGTTCTGGTCTCAGCGTCAGGACATCTCTGCTTATCTTCAGGTATTCTGAGTGGGTAAAGACCACGTAGGCTGTGGGCAGTGCAACGACATCATCTGCACATGTTAGCACAGTCCCAGGCTTGCTATTGGCCGTGGCCAGCTAGCCCTTGACCTCAAAAAGACGTTCTCATGTGGTTTCTTGATCAGCTCATATACGAGAAATCACTTTTACCCTAGCAGGGCAGTGCATAGGAGACAACACATCTGTCATAGAAGAAGCCTCAGGTCCCCAGCTAAAGCCTGGCCACAGTGCTGCTGCTGTGGAGAATCTCTTTAACAGTATTTCCCCTGAAAAGCTAGTGGACCTCTTCAGGACATGAATGCTATTCATTTCACCAGCTTGGTGAAAGCTGTGATGATTTATTGGCTGTGCACAGCGGTGAGGAGATGGTTTAGTTTGAAGAATGGCTTCGGAGTGTCCTTCCCTGCCCATCATACAAGACTCCCATAATTTATAGGTGCCTCTAAAGACCACGATTCCCTGGATCCTGCACATCTGACTGACTCCAGCCCATGCTAGCCTGTGTCAAGACAAGCCTCGTATCCTTTCACTGTGTTGTGCTACCAGGCAATCCCCAGGAGCTGGATTTGGGAGCTCCCTGTCACCAGAGCCACCCCAAGGAGGACCCTTTGTGTAACACATAGTCTTCAACAGGCATCTAGAGTGCAGTGCAACAGCAGGGATGTTTTCCCTTCTCAGAGTTTCTCGACATCTCTGGAAATATTCAAGGCAGACCAACACACACCTTTTCCGCCCAACTATTGGACAATAAACTTGCTATTGCTCCCTGATCACTCTTCAGATCTATGTTTCTCAGAATTGAAAAAAAGGCATTTAGATGTCTTCCAAGTGAAGAGATACTCCAGCTGAATTTCAAAAATGCAAATGTCAATGTTCCAGTAGTGAGCAATACTGCACAATGACTATCCCCACTGTAAAGCTAAAGTGAGAAACAGTTTACAACCAGTGTTAGTGCTGTCTTTCCCAAAATCATCTTATAATTCCCGACAGGGCAGTTCTTATTTTGACTGTATTGGAGAGCTGCAGCTTATCTGACCTGTTTGGATTGTGAAGTTCCCCAGGTGCACAGACCTCTGCATATGCCCACTCTCCGCAGTTTGGCACCTATTTCTACTCAAGCCAGACCCAAAAATTAGGCGAAGGAGCCCACAAACCCCTGAGAGGCCTGATCAGATCAACACGTGCTCTCACAGTGTGCCTAACGCTCCAACAGCCTACTCATAAAGTACAGGTCTAACTGCTTAAAACACAGGAGGAAAGAGGGCCAATGTCAGAGTATCGCTTACATTTTATATAGCAGTCTCATGTTACTGCATTCACCTGGGGGGGGTGGTGAGAGACCCCAAAACGCCTGCCCTGACTAGGCTGGGAAAACCCCTCTCTCACGAGGTGTGTTTTTTGAGTCCCTTTGGGTGACCTGAACACAGATCTCCTACATCCCGGGCAACCTCTTTAATCCTTCAGCTCTGCTAAGAAAGGTCATCAATATCTCTTCTCTAACAAGACCAGTTCTTTTCCCATTACTGAATATGGAGGTATCCATCACATGCACAAAACTTCCGCAGAACAGAAATAAATGTAAGACCTTGAACATAAGTGCGTAATAAGAAAGCATATATTTTTCTTAATTGAGTAATAGGACCATTAGTGTTAATAACAGCATTACTGTAGACATCAATACAATAGAGTTTAAAATGTCCCTATACTAAATCACAGGGGTATTTTAGATTAAGATGTGCTCTCCAGACAGTAAATCTTACAACTACTTGCACTTGTGACTGGTGCTAAGGATTGTAACAAAGCATGAATGTTAAGTATACTAATAGCTCTTGCAATACGATATTCAGAGAACAGACTACACTATACAATGGAGTATAAAACTACTGCCTGTATCCTACAAATTTATATGGAAAGTTTATGGTTTAGGGTTAAAAACAATATTCTTAAAAGCTTAGAAAGAGAGAATGGAAGATGGCCAAAATGAGATCTCTGATATTTGTCATTTGGGAGTGTGAATATAATAACTGCAAGGATTTTCCTTGGTGAATGTGCTTAC
The DNA here is from genome assembly GCF_000737465.1 of Haliaeetus leucocephalus. NCBI lineage: Eukaryota > Metazoa > Chordata > Aves > Accipitriformes > Accipitridae > Haliaeetus > Haliaeetus leucocephalus. The sequence continues at coordinate 256,993 of NW_010972972.1, read as the reverse complement.
TTGATGCTAGTGCTAAACCTGTATCTAGTTTTTACTGCGCATGTGCTTATTATTTCCATATTCCATATGACTCCTGAGGACAAACCTAATTTAAAAATAAAAATATTATCCTATAGTTTATCTATTAGCTACTAATTTCTAACAAAGTGGTCAAGAAGAAAACAAGCCTCTGTAATGCTGCCTAGACTTTTTTCACTATGGAAGAAGAAATATGACTAATATTTCAATCTCCTGTCCTATTGAATCTGATTGTTCTTACTCAGTGTCTTGCTTCTATAATATATGAGATAAGCTAATCTGTTTATCACTACTGGAGGATCATCCTTGCAATAACTCTTACAATGAAAGTCATTTATATGCACAGATGTCTCAGCATGCCTTCCCAATAACTCCTGGGCTACGGTGAACATACAAATATATAAGCTTCCCTTGCTCGTTTTGGCTGTCAACAAAGAAAAATGGCAGCAATGACCATTTAGAAAGAACTTGTTTTCACACATACTATAAAGTTTGTGGTCTGAGGGAATCAATAAAAACCTCTTTGCACCCTTTTATATTCCCAGGACTGGGGTGGGGTTTTTTGGTTGTTTATTTCTGCTTTGTTGTTGTTCTTTCTCTGCTATTAAACCCTTCAATTCCCAGCATGTCCCAGAGGTCAGGTCAAGTGGGATCCTAAGCTAAGATGGAGGTGACCTGAATAGACCAGAAACAGTCACCTGGAGAAAAAGCAGTTACCTTTTTTTATGAAAAAGAAAAATCATAGGGATATCTATGCGCACAACGCTTCACAATGACTTTGGTAAACAAAGCATCTAAAGCTCCACACTTTGTCACAAAACCATGTTGTTTCAAGAGCAACAGAGACTTGGTGAGACTGCTCACACAACTGGACTGCTGCCACGGATGGATACAAGCGCTTCAGAAAGGATGGGCTGGAGCAGTGAGGATGGGGGTTGCCCACCATGTGAAGGAGCAGCTCAGGCACATGCAGGGAGCTTCTCTACAGGATGGACAACAGTCAGGTTGAGACCGTATGGGTCAGGCTTGGAAAAGAGGCCGGTACGGGCAACATTGCGGTGGGAGAGTGTTAAGGACCACCCGATCTCAGTAAGGAAGCGGACAAGCCTTCTCGAAACAGCTCTGGATCACATGCCCTTGTTCCTATCGGGGACTTTAACCTCCCTGATATCTGGGGGAAGAGCAACGTGGTGGGATGCAAGCAGTCCAGGAGATTTCTGGAGTGTGTCGGGGACAACTCCTTGATAGAGGTAGTGGATAGGCCAGTCAAGGGTGACACACAGCTGGATCTGCTGCTCACTGCCACCGAAGGACCGGCTGGGGATGCAATGATGATCGGTATGCCTGGCTCTAGTTACCATGAGATAGCAGAGACCTGACAAGCTTTGTCCAAGGGTGCTGAGGGAACTGGCTGATGCCACAGCCACAGTCACAGGCATCTTTGGTCATCTTTGGAAGTTCCTAGAGATTAGGAGAGGTCCCTGACGACTGGGGAACAGCAAACATATCGCACCTATCTTCAAAACACGCCAAAAGGATGATTCAGGGAACGGGAGGACAGACAACATAACTTTGAACCCTGGAAAATTCATAGAGTAAGTGCTCCTGAGCAAGTCCCCTTGGAAGCCATGTCCAGGCAACTGAAGGAGAAGAAGATGAGTGGGAACAGTCAGCATGGATTGACCAGAGGTAAATCACACCTGACCAACCTGACTGCCTTCTACTATAAAACGACTGGGTCTGTGGATGAGGGGTAGCAGTGGATGTCATTTACCTCAACTCTAGCAAGGCTTTCATCGCTTTCTCCCACAATAGTCTCGTACGCACTGGGAGAAGCGTGGGCTCCTCTCTCCGCAGGGCCACAGGTCCTGCCAGGAGCCTGCTCCAGCGCGGGCTTCCCACAGGGTCCCAGCCTCCTTCGGGCATCCCCCTGCTCCGGCGTGGGGTCCTCCCTGGGCTGCAGGTGGAGATCTGCTCCCCTGTGGACCTCCCTGGGCTGCAGGGGACAGGCTGCCTCACCGGGGTCTTCATCACCACGGGCTGCAGGGGAATCTCTGCTCCGGCGCCTGGAGCATCTCCTCCCCTCCTTCTGCACTGACCTGGGGGGCTGCAGGGCTGGGGCTCTCACATATCCTCACTCCTCTCTCCAGCTGCAGTTACTGTTGCACAGTAACTTTATTTCCCTTCTTCACTCTGTTCTCCCAGAGGTACTACCGCTGTCACTGATGGGCTCAGCCTTGGCCAGCAGCAGGTCCATCTTGGAGCCGGCTGGCATTGGCTCTGTCAGACATGGGGGAAGCTTCCAGCAGCTTCTCACAGAAGCCACCCCTGTAGCCCCCCCAGCTACCAAAACCTTGCCACGCAAATCCAATACAAAGTCCCAAATGGAAAAAACCCTGACAAACCTGGTCTGATGCCTGGGTGACCATGTTTTGAGCAGGAGGTTGAACTAGACACTTCCCAAAGTCTCTTCCAACCTGAATAATTTTGTGATTTGAATGAGATAGAGAGAACCTCAAATGCTACAGACTAATGCACCTGGTAATGATAAATTCATGCATATTATGATGACTTGTCTCAGCCCTTTTCATCCTTTTTCCCAGACTGCTCTTCTACTGGGGAGCTGAATACCTCCTGTAGCCATGAGCCATCCCCAAACAAAAGAAAGTGAAAGAGAATCACACCCAGCAACCCTGAAAAAATGCTTTATGCTTTCAATCACAGTTATACATTTGGGAGTGTGTCTTCTGTGTTTTGTTGTTGCTGCTGGAGGTTTTTTTATGCTTTTTTTTTCCACTCCCTCCTCTCCAAGGCCAATTTCAAATCAATCTTTACAACATCCACCATTTAGCCAAGCAAATTTGTTCTGCATCTATAGGCTTTTCCCAGAGTCAAGGAATAAATTGAATAGTAAAACGATGGTTATTCATCAATGAATGCAGTATCTGCCATTATGTCTAACTTGACTGTATATGTATAATGAGTGTTTCAATTATGCAGCAACTGGAATTTGAACCTTTTGTGTGTGTATATCAGCACAACTATTTAATGGTCTTTAGCATAGATGCTTCCAGTTTATGAGCAATATATACATTTGCAAGGGGACAGTTAAAGTCACAGGTAAAAGTTACAGCTGGTAGATAAACCATAGCTACTCTTGCATTGAAATTCTCAACACAAACTGTATTAGCAATATATACATGTAGGGGGTGCATAGAATATATCCTTCTCTCCTTTATTTGCATTTAATCAGCATTCCTGAGGCTGACTTAAATCATGTCACACTTACAGCTCTATAATGTGAAAAAAAATCCAGCTTTTACATTGAAAAATAACACATTATTTGATATTCTTCCCTGCAAGCAGGAAGAAACCTTCCTGTCAATGGTTACAAAGGCCGCTGAGCTGCTCCTGCTGAAAACTGCTGGGTGAACTAATGAGGATATCAGCTGATCTTAGAGTTGCTCCTTGAAAGCCCTTGATGCAATCACTACATAGGCTTAAGCTGTGTTTCACACCGCATTATCTAGCAGTGGTGACGGCTACAAGCTGCACTTATAGTAAATAAGCAGAAAGTACAGTGTGTGCTGTCACATTGTCTCTACAGGTCAAAGGAGGCAGAGAGAGCCTGCAGACCCAATCTTCAGCTTTATTCCAAAAGCACACCATGAAAATTGTGTAAATGTCACGTTTGTAATCCTACAATTATAGACCAGATGTGTGCTCAGTTAATTTACTGAAGGCTGGAAACTACAAATTACAGCATCCAGTAGCTCCAAAGGAGCTAAACCAGGAGGGAGCAGTGGGACACAGGGAAGACAACCCTACAGCAGAAGCCAGGCGGTTGTGCTGGGATGTGAGGATAGCCTTGCTATCCCTTCTGATGCATACCCTATGTTGGCACCTCAGAGCCAGACACACTGGTCCTGCATTCAAGACTTCTGAGCTGATTATTTCACGTGAAAAGGTATGGTTTACTGTGTCCAGATCTATTCAGAGATACACTCCAAATGTTCCACACAGCCAAATAGTCAAAGTCCCTGAGCCTGTCTGTCCCTTTTGCACTGCTTAAGAATTTTTGTGTGGTTATTTATCCTGATATAAAGTGGACCTCAGAAAACTAGTCTCATAGGAACGGGGGAGAGCTCTCATTTGGTAACGCTTTCTATTCCAATAGAAAGAAATAAATTCTCTGTTCAAGGAAGTATTTTCTCCTCTTACACGCCGTAACAACCTGCATTGGAACTGTTTATGAATGGATATTACTGATTCTTACCAAGTTGGCATTCAAAGCGCATTTGTCCCAAAGGGATGGCATTGGAAAAAAGATGCAACACATGTTCCCTACTGCAAAATGCCAGTCTTACCCATTTTAGGAGCTGAACACTGTTATGCCATAATTTATCTCATCAAGTCCCAGCCTAACTGCTGCTGAGTCCATTCGTTCTGCACAGCACCCATTTCAGAGTCAGCTTGGAGCAGTCACCATCTGAGTTCAGGCATCCCAAAATGAGATGATTAGTCAGCACCAGCACATCTTCAGGGAAGAGCAACTGCATGCTCGTGTCAGGCTGTTAAAATTAGCAAGACTTAAGGCTTTTGAAATCACAACTCCCTGCCTTTCTTAGGTTCACTAGTTTAGTGTAATTCTGTATCAAGTGAGCCAGGGACACTGATCTCATCACTCCTGGGTGCTGCACAGCTCCGCTCACATTCTGACCAGAGAAAACAGGCTTCAGTCCAAATGTCCATGATGTCTGGATTACATATTTTCAAAAAAGGAATTCACAATTTGAATCTTTTTTTGAAAAGGCTAACATTGTTTTACATTCAACGAAAGCTCTTTAAAATTTTGCATCCTTTTTTTCCCGTCCAGAGCTGACTGTTTCAACATAGACTTATGCTTGTTTGCCTACTTACTCAAGTGGACCTTACTGACCAGTTTTCTCCAGAATTATACTTTTTTAGTAAATGCTTCTTGATTTTGTCCTTTGCAGCTGAAAGAACATCAGGGGCAGAAACATCATCTCTATTTCTTCATCCTCCTTCTCTTTTCACCACATTGGGGAGAAAGTCAATATGAAGCAGGGCTGCCATTCAGAGGGACCTGGACAGGCTGGAGGAAGGGAACAACAGGAACCTCATGAAATTCAACAAGGACAAATACAAAGTTCTGCCCCTGGGAAGGAAGAGCCTCTGGCAACAACACAGGCAGAGGTCTGGCAGGCTGGGGAGGAGCTCTGCAGGGAAGTCCTGGGGGTCCTGGCAGCTGGGGATGGGCCAGACGTGTGTCCTGGCAGCAAAGAGACCTCCTGGGCCATTTGAAGAGGAGCAGAGCCAGGAAAGTTATCATCCCCCTCTGCTCAGCACTCACTGGACCACATGTAGGTACCGCATCCAGTTTTGGGGTGATAGAGGGAATTCAGGGAAGACATTGATAACCTGGAGCAAATTCAGGGGAGGTCCACCAAGATGGTGGGGGCTGGAGCATCTGACCTGTGAGGAGAGGATGGGGGAGCTGGGCTTGTTCTGCCTGGAAAAAGAAAGACTTCGGGGGATCTCACAGCAGCCCCCAGTGTTTAATGGGAGGTCACGAAGGAGACAGAGCCAAGCTTTTCACTGCAGTGCGTGGCAGGAGGACGACACACAATGGATGTAAATTCAAGGAAGAGAAGTTCACACTGATATAAGGAAAAACCTTCCCCGTGAGGACAGTCGAGTACTGGGACAGGTGACCTAGAGAGACTGGACAGACTCTATTCTTTGAGGTTTTCAAGACCCAACTGGATAAAGGCCTGAGCAACCTGGTCTAATCTCATAGCTGACCATGTTGTGAGCGGGAAGTTCAACTAGAGACCTCCTGAGGTTCCTCCCAGCCTCCATTACCCTGTGATCCAGTAATAAATCACGTACCATAGGTATAGACAAGGAATACCGGCACTGCCATATTTGACCAGAGGAATGATTTACCTAGTCCAGGATTTTTTTCCTAACATTCACAGGCTTCTGAAGAAGATGCAAGAAGCCCTACTGGCTACTGTAAGGGAACAGAGGGCACCCAGGAGAAGTTTCTTCTGTTAAATATGGTGTCAACGGACAGCCTCCTCCTCCTAAGATCTGCGAGATAAATGGCAGCAAAGTCACCAAGCAGACATCTCATTAGGCCAGTGTTGTCAGCACGTGAGTTACAGCCACCTGGAGTGCAGACTTTGTGGCAAGAGATAGAGCCTTTAAGTCGTCAGTGTGAAACGCAAGTCTGTCCTACAGCTATAGCTGTGGTGTTACTAGGTATCAAGGCTGTGTCTATGTGCACACCTAGTGCTCTTGAGTCATTAATTCCTGAGCTCATTATCTGCAGGGATGAGACAATGGGCTGGCTTAAGACAACAGTCCAACCTGAGACAAGGCGATTTACTGCCCTCCTAGAGACCCTTGCAACTAAACTCTTGACTAACTCAATTTCAGAGACTCTTCGTGGCAGCTCCTGCCTGTGCCTAGACCAATTTTTTTTGTCGCAATGTGCCGAGTCACATCCTGGGGCAGTGAATTTGGCCATCCCAGAGACTTCCCAGGCAGTTCCTGCTACAGAACTGACCTAACTGTACATAGATAGGATACTTTAGTATACAGTAGTAACGGTGCCTGCAGGTGCAAAAATGACCACGTGGGACAGTTTTCTGTGCATAGTTAAGATAGTCCGAGATATCTGTATATAGTTTTAAGATAATCAGTAGTGAGGGATCATTCTTGTGCTGTAGTGGTCCCATAGGGCCATTAACCAAGTGGATAAAGGATACAGGAACTCAGCAGAACAGCAGCTTGAGCAGTCTCACCCAATCCAGGTGAAGACATCATTGCAAGCACAGTTGCAACCTCACAGTAAATTACTTATCTTTTTCACAGTCTGTCCATGAGTCTGGTGCATGTACTTCTACTCTCCATGCTGTTTATGCAGGACATACTCTGGTGCAGGTGTAGACCCAGCTCCAGAGCTCCCAGTGGGGCCAAGCAGACAGAGAGTGTAGGGACAATTCAAGGGACACTTTGCACATCAGTTCTGGCTCGTGCTCTGGATGGACTAGGGGCAGTGGTAAGGAAGCATGCCCCCACTGAAGCTCCGTTTTTTGTACTTTTATAAAGGACAGTGATGGCATTTTGAAGCTAAAAGGCAGCAATGTGGACAAATGTACCCAGATCATAGAATTACAGAATGGTTTGGGTTGGAAGGGACCTTAAAGATCATCCAGTTCCAACCCCCCTGCCATGGGCAGGGACACCTTCCACTAGACCAGGTTGCTCAAAGCCCCATCCAACCTGGCCTTGAACACTGCCAGGGATGGGGCAGCCACCACCAATCTGGGCAACCAGTTCCAGTGTCTCACCACCTTCATTACAGAATTCAACTTGTGAAAGCCTCTTCTGGAGCCTTCTCTGAGCCTCACAGTGCAGGGACAAGTCCTTCTTGCCACCTTCCTGTGTTTGAAACTACCAGCTCCCACACTGAAACAACCTACATGCTGTTTTGCACCAAGAGGTGCTGGTCCATTTTGATCACAGTAAGAATAGAATAGAATAGAATAGAATAGAATAGAATAGAATAGGTTCATTTGGAAGGGACCTACAAGGATTATCTAGTCCAACTGCCTGACCAATTCAGGGCTGACCAAAGTTAAGGCATGTTGTTAAGGGCATTGTCCAAATGCCTCTTAAACACTGACAGGCTTGGGGCATTGATCACCTCTCTAGGAAGCCTGTTCCAGTGTTTGACCACCCTCTCGGTAAAGAAATGCTTCCTGGTGTCCAGTCTAAACCTCCCCTGGTGCAGCTTTGAGCCGTTCCCATGCGTCTCATCACTGGATCCCGGGGAGAAGACCTCAGCACCTCCCTCTCCACGTCCCCTCTTCAGGAAGCTGCAGAGAGCAATGAGCTCACCCCTCAGCCTCCTTTTCTCCAGACAAACCCAAGTCCTCAGCTGCTCCTCATAGGACATTCCTTCTAGCCCTTTCACCAGCCTTGTTGCCCTCCTCCGGACACATTCAAGGACCTGAACATCCTTTTTAAATGATGGGGCATTCAGACTCTGTAAAGTATCATTTAAGATGTTATTTATTAGAGATAAGACTACAGAGAAAGAGAGACTAGTACAGATAAAGTTACACCCTTGGAGATGCTGGGAATCCTGAGCGGTACAGCACCAAACAGCCCTCCGATCCTGCAGATCCCATCCATAAAAGAGATTCTGCCATTTTGGTCATTTGAGCTATTACAGGATTTTCTCACAAGGAAACAACTCTATGCATCATTTCTACTGTCAAACAGGAGGGACATTTGCATGAGAAGTTCTTGCTGCGCTTTTTACTAAAGGCAAGGCCATAGGTGGTGTAATCACCGATAGCAAACGAGAACTGCCTGCAGGCTCCTCCGTCACAGTGAGCTGGCTACGTTAGGGATTCGTGCAGCACAACACACGCTGTACGTGCCCCACAGCGCAAGCCACAGCCCTCCACACCCGGGAGAGCCCCTCCGTTCGCGTCAGCTTGCTTTAAACATGAAGGCAAAGCCTGACAACCCCGGGACAGACTTGCTCTTCAGTCCTCCCTGCAAGTACTACTGCATGGGCTACCTGCGTCAGGAGGAGAGCACCGCGCTGCCAGTGCTCCTTCATCTTTTATAGCCCTCTGTCTCCTTCGTACTGGAGCTTTCGCTTGCATGAACATTCTCCTTTCTCTCTTGTGAGGTGGAAGGATTGTTTAACTGCGCCTGCTCTGGCATACAGAAACATGCCCCTGTGCAGCTTGTAGCTCTGCTACCAGACTTCCTTGAGCAGACTGGCACGAAATGTTTGGTCAGATAGTTTAATTGCCACAAATTACAAATTCAGATACTCTCAGCTACTAAAAGTGTCAAGTCCTGTTTCGACCTTTTTTTTGTAATGGAACATTTGGAATTTTCTGTTACAGAAACAAAGTTTTGAGACCTATGTTTTCCCTGAATGTAGTTTTTCAACTGTTAAAAAAGAAAATGAACTGTTCCAATTGACATGAAATCTTACTGTTGTTTTTTTTTGTTTTGGATCAAGCCCAAATAAACTAATTTTAGCGATTTTCACTCAGGCCATGAATACAAAAAATCAACTGTTTTCACAATTTTCCCCCTCAGGACAATGAGAACGCTTTCCTTCTATAGCAAGAACTGACCACCAAATTTTCACATTCCAGTTAACTCCTACCAGAGTTAAATGAAAGTTGATTTTTCACTCGCTCCACTGCCTTGGCATGTTACTGTCCTGGATTTGTTTGGCAGCATAAAGAAGGTGTTCAAATTTAGTTGCTATTGGTGACTTAGGAAATTGTTTTATGATGCAACACTTACAGTTCTGCCTGTGGAATTGCTGTGATTCAAGCTAGTTACCTACCTGGCCTTCACATCTGCAAAGCTAGAACACTCACATTTGGTCTTTGGTTGATATAAATTGAAACAACATTAGGTCTGTCTGTCAAGCAGACAGGGCTCTGCTGATGTACTGGTCTGAGAGACCAGAAGGTACCAAGACCTCTTAGGCTAGGAAACACTTTGCAAAGTGCTTTCTGACAGATTCGTGGAGAAATGGAAGGTTTCAACCAATTTTGCCCATGTCACATCTCCTATTCAAACCTATTATCTATGCCTAACACAGGAGCGGCTGAAGAAACGTTTGGCTCTAAAACAGCACTGGGAAGTTCATCGCATCCTTTTGAATTGCTCACTGTCCTAAAGCTGCCTCCTTGCTGCTGCTGATCAGACTTACAGGTGATCTGTCTGCGTGGCTGATCTGCCCGAGGACCAGGCAGCAGCCGTCATGTTCAGCCTCACAAACGCATCTCTAGAAACAACAACGTCCACACGCCTCTCTTAGTGCCCCTGGTGTGTCAAACGCTTCCTGAAGAAGGCAGGTGATAATTTCAGCCTACAAAAGGAGAGACCCTTCCTTTCCTCCCAAAAAGGGAGAGAAAGTAGAGAGGAAGGTAGCTATAACTGTTTTAACTCTATGCTCCTTCCCATGACCAACCCAATTTCAAGGAAGGAAAAAGTCATGGCTTTAAGCTAGTAAAAACAGTAGTAGGTTCTGCTTACACATCTACCATTGAACAATGTGATTTTTGGCCCTGGTGGATAAAATCCCACTGACCCAAGAAGGAAATAGTATCTCTGGTTAAGATACTGGTCCAGGCTTTAAGACATTTCAGTTCAAGCCACATAACCATCCTGGCTGTGGCTAATTGATAGCCTGAGCCCATGCTCTCCTTGAATCCAAACTATTTCGATTTGAAATTCACTCTCAGGTACTGGTTTTGAGCATATTCTGAAGAAAAGGAAAAAAAAAGAAAAAAAAAAGAAGAAGGTTTAGCCTGGTCTACTTGTTAGTGAAAGCCCATGCACATCCTTCCTCATTGTTTCGGTGCCCATAAGCGCCCTAGGCATTATGTGAGACGCAGGCTACCGACCTACGCGTACACGAAACAGACAGTATGGTGCGTAAGCGAGGATGCTCCCTGTATTTTATCTTGCTCTCCATGTGTTTCTGAGGACAAAAGGAATTGTTCAACTTCTCCATCTGTGTCTGCTGTCTGTAAACCTAGTCTTTAGCTCCTCTAGGGAGAAAGCTGACAGACAGGAGAGAAATATCCAACGCACTGCCAGCTGGGTACAATTCTGATTTAGGACTTACATTCCTAGACCCAGATTAACCTTTTCCTGAGCAAGTATCTTGTCTAGCTATAGGGGGAGATAACTTCAGCTGGAACTTCTGTAATGCAAACAAATAGTAGCAAAATGCTATCTCTGTATCAGGAACAAGAGAATGGCCATTTGAAAGATTTTTTTCAGCTGAACCATACACACACACATATCTTTTCTATTTTTCAAGGAAGCAATGTGCAAATAACTAAAGACTTTTCAAAGGCATTTGAAATAAATAAAAAGGATTTGCCTTGGCTGAAAGCAGGTTTATAGAATAGCAGCCTGAAATCCTTGGACGTCTAGGACGTCTTCCTCTCCCCTTTGTAAATGTGAGTGACTACGCTGTGCTCCAACCTCTCTCTCAAATCATGATCACTTTGTTCAGAGTCAACGACAGAAGCAGCCCACCTTCTCTCCAGAGGGGTAATTTATAAAAGTAAACTTGCAACACTGTTTGTTCCTTTTAATTGTTTTCTTCATGCTAAATTACACGAGTCTGCAAAGAAGATAGGAATCATTAAAACTCTGAGATGGAGAAGAGGCATTAGATTTAATCCCTTCCCATATCAAATTTCTGTACTGTATATTTCCTAAGTGATTCAATGTCAGGTGATGAGCTTTACTTGTCAGGTTATTTGAGTCTCAGCATCAAGAAATTTGTTACAGAAGTTTCATTTTCCATTCCTTAATTTAATCCTATTACTCCTTAATTTAATCCTATTACAACCAGGATTGTTGCTGCTAGCCATGTCCACACATCAGCACTGAGATGAAGAGGTATTTTAAAATGTGGAAAGTCAAGTCATTTTATTACAACTCCCAGAGCAGCACAATTTCTAGGTGGGGTCTGTTCCAGAGGGTGGTTCATCTCATGCACAGATGGGATGGCACACTAATGCTAGTTCACCTATGCCAGTTAATCGGTGTTCATCAATTACGATTGCATAAGTAATTTTCCTGAGCATACAGGAGGGACTAGACCTGGCACAGAACATCTACAATCACAGCTAGCAAAATAAAGAAAAATTCCTTCTTTGCACTCCTTATGGATATTTCAGAAATTCCCCATGGGCTTGTCTTAGCTCTGAGGTATGATCTCGGGTTAATAGTTTTGATTAAAGCAAAGGAGGAAAAGAAAAGGGGAATCAGAACAGAAATAAGAGATCAAAACAATCCTTTCTTCAGCTTTATTTCAGTGTTCTGTATAATTTGTTTCCAACTGCTATTGAAACAGAGGTTGGCTGCTTTTCAACAGCAAAGCTTAAATATATATATCGTATGTATATAGACACACACATGCATAAATATGTATTACACATATACTATTAAAACTGCAAAACCAAGCATACACAAGTATCATAATGCCAGATTTAAGGTTACTTGTGCTCATGTTGTGCGTGTGTTATGACTCAGTTGTAAACAACATGCTCGCATGCTATTTTCCTTAAGACCTCTGTTCATTCAATACTGAAGTATGTACCTCTGTGGTTCACAGAAGTGTGGGTTAAGCCCCCACTTGCAGAACTGTGATGATCTTGCAGCATCTTCTAGTGTCTTCATTATACAATATAGAGATAACGGAGAAAGCAAAGGGTTTGACCCAAGCTAATGCCCTGCCAAAATTCCCGTGTTGTTTCAAGGGTGGGAGTACCAGAGCTGCCTGCTCAGAAAGACCTGAACCAGTCTGCCTTAAGTTTTCAAATTCAGCCACGAACAGAATTTCCAGTTTGGAACATTTCACTCCAAGTAGTAAGGAAAAAGATTTTATACCACGTGACTAGACCCTGGCATTGGAACCAGGAGGCCTCTGTGCTACTCTCAGCTTTGCCACTGAGCAACTACAGATCTCTGAGCAGTGTCATGCTCTTGTTTCCTCAGTTGTTCTCCCTGTAAATGGTACAAGCAGGCAGCCTTTCCACTCTACTCCTGACAAAAAACCTCATCTGTTGTAGAGAGGTCTCTCCTTCCCCATGTTCTGATTTTACTGCAAAGGAGTCTGAATTCCACCTCAAGCCCTCCCCAAGTCAGCTTTCCCTTTGCATCCCCTTATCTGATCTTGTTGCTCTTTTGATCTTGAGCATCATTTACCCTCTCATAGACTTAGGCTGGAACTGATGATCTACCAAACTTTTATTCAGAAGTAATTCTCCCGTCACATCAAACCTGGGAGGTTTCTCATCGAATCATAGAGTGGTTTGGGTTGGAAGGGACCTTTAAAGATCATCTAGTCCACCCTTCTCTCAGTCAAGTTGCTCAAAGCCCCATTCAGCCTCACCTTGAACACCTCCAATGATGAACATCTTGAACACCTCACATAAGTTTTAATTAGAATTGTCTGTTGGGGGAGTTCAGTTTTGCTTGTCACCTGTAGATACTGAGAAGCATTTAATTTCTGAGTAAGCGAATAGAGGTATCTTAAGGGAGTCTGAAACTCTGATTCAGCTCTAACTTTGTACTGGTGGCTGGGAGGCCTGTTTCTTCATGGCTGGATGTGTTCCTCATGTCCTTGGACATACATAAATGGTGTTAATATGGAATTTGTTGTGCGCCTTTCTCAAAGTAATCACTTTATGTATCCTGTAAATTGAGACAGCAGTTACCATGTGCTTCATAGCTTCAAGCTCTTCACTACTGAGACTGCAAACCAGAAAAGGCAGATGACTGTACATTTGAGTTTCTAACACTCAAGCTTTCATTTGGCCTGGAGAGGGAAGCTGAAATAGCCAAAACCTGGTTATTAGAAGGACTTACCATTAGCTCCCATAAATTTTATCCCTTGTTGGGACAAACATAGTGCCCCTAACGTGAGAAACAGTGGAACAACCTCATCAGGGAGATGGCTTCCATTTTCTGCATATCTGTTACCTAAAGTCAGTAAAACTGTCAAAAAGGAGCATTATAACCTTAAATTGGATTGATTGCTGGGGAATCAGCATAACATTGGAGCAAAGAACTTCTGTTCCTTTAGCAGAATAAAAACCAAGTCTGTAGTATTTGCTTATTCATCCCCACTTACAGTCACTGCAGCAAACCAACCTGGAGGTCACCGATGCAGAAAGCCTTCATTCACATGGTTTGTGTGCTCCTGGCCAGGAACAAAAGACTTTTTATTCACGCACTGTAACAAAGCAGGGGCCAAATTTCCTGTTGTGGAAAATGATCAGAACTTGAATGACATCAGCAGAGATTTGGTTTCAACTGAATTTCAACTAGCATAAAGCACTTCAGAGATTGCCACCAAATGAGTCTAATAGTTTTGCAGTAAATTCACTCCTAATTTATAGCCATGATAATGGGAACCAAATTTAAGTAAATGTGTGTGTGTTCACATCATAAAGTCAGCAACTCCATAATTCAGTTATCTAATGAGTATGACTGGCTCCTGGGGACTGAAGGTCAGGCGTGGGCTCTCTTATTTTGGTGGTTTAGACACTTCACATTTAATGAACATTTGTGTAAGATGACAGAGCTCTTCAGTGTAAACTGCTGTACCTGGAACAGGGGAGAAAAATGACCTCATTTAACTCCATTATGCAACGGCACATATGACTCGCTGCAGTCATTTCTGAAGGTCTGTGGCATTTTGCAGTTGGCTGTAGTGTATCTAACCATTACGGCATTGCTGAGAAGACAAATATCCTTACAGGCAAATGTAGTTAACAGCATGATGAGTTGCAGGGCAGATGGATGAAATGAGCATCTAGAAATGAGCAGCTGCTACAGCGACATGTCTCCCTTGACACAGCCTTGCCAATCCAGGATGACTGTACCCTCTGCGTGTTGAGGGAGCTCTAAATGGAGAAGTCTCCACATCTCCACTTGTCTTGAAGCAAGCAGTGTACCTTTCTGAAGCTCATCTGTTAAATTTTTTAAGGTCCCAGCTGGATTTACATTAACTTGCAAAGAAATATATTTCCTCTGTTTCCAGGCTCATAAATACTTGACTGCTTTGTGAAAAGCTCTTAGTCTTGGTATAACCTATTCAAGCAAGAAGATCTCTGAACACAATGGTCTGCAAGCTGTTCCCATGATACAGAGTGCTGTGGTTAAGTGGGTGCTGTTTGTGTCTACGTGGAAATGCAGCAATGTCTATGTGGTCTCAAAACACTAAAAGTGCACTGTGTGATCCAAGGCAAAGTATTTTGGACACCATCAGAATTTCTGAGCAATTTCAGGAGCCAGGAAAAACTGTCTCCCTGGGAGCTGTCATCCATCTCCATAATAACTTGCAAATAAGATGAACTTGTTTATGAACTTGTGTCAGCTTCTCCAGTACATCTGGGTCCTTCAGGATCTTTGCCAGACAGGTGTACTAGGTCTGGCTGGGATGGAGTTAACTTTCTTCTTAACAGCCCGTATGGAGCTACGCTTCAGATTTGTGGCTGAAACGGTGTTGATAACACACCAATGTTTTGGCTATTGCTGAACAGAGCTTGCACAGCATCAAGGCTTTCTCTCTTTCCTACTCTGACCACCCCACCCAGCAAGTAGGCTGGGGGTGGGCAAGGGGCTGGGAGGGGACCCAGCCAGGATGGTTGACCCCAAATGACCAAAGGGATATTCCATGCCATACCAAGTCATGCTCAGCAATAAAAGCTCAAGGAAAGGAGGAGGAAGGGGGGGGGGG
>NW_010972972.1:179467-241619 GCF_000737465.1 Haliaeetus leucocephalus | reverse complement strand
GGGGGGGGTGTACAACACATTTGCAGTTATGACATTTGTCTTCCCAAGCAAGCGTTATGAATTCTGAGGTCCTCTTTGCCAGGAAGTGGCTAAACATCTGCCTGCCAATGGGAAGTAGTGAATAAATTCCTTTTCCCTTTGCTTTGCCTGTGCATGCAGCTTTTGCTCTCCCTATTGAAAAGCTATTACCTCAAACCACAAGTCTCCTCACCTTCCTTCTGTTTTCTCTCCATCCCACAAGAGAGGGGAGTGCACAAGCAGCTGGGTAGGTGTCTGGCTGTTAGCCAGGGTCAACCCACAACAGTCTTTTTCAAGCGCAGCATGGGGCTTGAGATAAGAGTTTTGATTTGGGCGTGCTATAACCCGTTATAGTTGTTAACTGGCAGGGTCCTGTGCTGGTCACAGAGCCTGCTTGCTTTACTGTATAGTAGAGTCCAGGGCTTGTCAGTGGCTGCTTTTGCTGTGGTGCTTATCACTTTACTCCACTGTGCCTGGACACATTTTGATAAAAGCAATGGCCATGCGCCAGGGCTGGCATATGGCCCTGGCACTGATGCTGGTTTTGTGCTGTGTGAGCTACCTTGCAGACAGCATGAGGGATTACACCTCCCTCTGCTCCTCTGGGACGGACATGTCCAGCTCTGCTGCATGGGCTCCCAAGTTTCTTGTACATCCTTATGCATGCTGTTTGATCATATTATCTAACATCATTGGCTTGTTGTTGGGTGTGTGGAACCTCGTTTGGTCCTAGCATAAGAGTAAACAACTTTTTGGGTGAGATGACAAAGAAATGTGCCCCATGGTGGTCAGCTGGTGGTGGCAGGGTTTGTGGGAGGATTTGCGCAGATGCCTAGGGCAGTTATCACCTCTGACAGCCTGCAATTTTACACCTGAACAGGCATATAAGCCTGCTGAATTGGCACACCACTTGAAGGAAGGCTGCCTTGCCTAACCCAGTGAGACCCAGTGACTTCTAGCAATGTTCTGGGGCTTGGCCTGCGCCTACTGAGCTTCTTGATTTGTGGATTGACCTAGACTGGGAATGTAAGGGTGACTTATCTGTAGCTTGATGAGCCCACGAAACATCAGGACATCTAGGGAGAGATGCAACATACAGATGGGCTCATGACCGAGGGATGGACCTGACCACTGAAGCTATCACACAGGTGGTAGATGGCAGCACTATGGAGGGCAGAGAGAAGATAATTCAGAAAGATAGGCAAGAGGAGCATCAGGCAACCCAGCACTGAAGTCTTTTTTCCCTAACTAATTTCCATACTAGAATTTTATTGCCTTCAGCCACACACAGAATCTACATATTGAGATTTCACAATGGTGAGATGCTGATACAGGATTTGGGCTTCTCAGTACTACAGGATTACAAAGAATAAGCAATAGCTTCTGCTGATACAAGCCAGCATGGCTCCATTGACTACAGCAACCTCACTGACTTAGACAGGACTTAATCGAGTACACCTGTGATCACGCAGTTTCTTTCACTATCCTATTTTCTCCTTCCCCACTGGGGTCTCAAACAATGTTATTCAAGACACTGACAAGGACAAAAGCGAACAGAGTGTCATTAATACCACCCACAGCTTCAAAGCCTGTCTGTCCACTGCCCATACTCCATGTAAATTAAATTTGGTAAGTTTTAGCTGAGCCCAATGTAAATAAACTAATCATGCAGAGCACTGACCTATCCTACCACAGGCTCCTGTGCCCCACCCTGCATGTTTATTTCAAAGATAATCTAATTTGCTGCAAATGTGCTTATCTAGCTGGAAAGCAGACTGTGATAGGTACTCCACAAGGAAGAAAGCTTTCCAGAAAGCATGGCTCAGTGAATTCCTTTATATGAGGAATACAGAATCTATTCTGTTGTTATCTGCACCGCAATTATTCACCCGCTCCCTGCTCTTTGTCTCAATATATTTCTGAGGCACAGTTAAGCTCCTAAGCTCCAATCAGTCCAAAACTGAGTGGAATGCACTAGGCCTTTCCTCTGGGTTTTCCATAAAGAGCTTAAGCAACTCTGGAGAGCTGCTGGGTAACAACATCCTGCCTGCAAGGTACCTTTGGAAAATGAGAGTGAAATTCTAACAGATGTTTGCTAGCTGAAGATACTGCTGAAGCACAACAGCCCGTTGAGTAGCCAGCAGTGGTATAGCCTGCCTTTGTAACATGGAAGAGAGCCAAAGCATGACACTTTGACCTGAGTAGCGATGGGAAAAGAGACTTACACTGCAGTGGTCTCATGTGCCTAAATATATACAATCCCAACCAGTGCTGAAATGATTAGAGAACAATAATACGATTAATAGCAAGTGTCTTCTAGACACCAGCTGTCTTCTGTCCCACTCCAGGCTCTTGGACCTCACCCACCTTTGCCTCCCAAGCTGTATCTAGCACTTTGGCTTTGTCTCAGCGGTGTGGTGATGGAGGCATCAGAGCCAGTTCTGCTTCCTGCGGCACAACCCCCAGCAATACTCCCCTCTTATCCCATGAGATGTAGGAGAACAGGGATCGGAGTGGGGATATGCAGGTGTACATTGGGGCAGGGGTGATAGATGAATGGTCCCAACACCAGGTAGAGGGTGAGTTGGGAGAGGATAAGGGACTTGTGCTGCACTCAAGACATTTGGCCACTTTGTATCATGGCAAATTTCACAGGCTGATTCCCAGCAGAGTTTTTAGCATCTATGAAGGCAACCTTCTCCAAAAGTCCCCACCTGGCCTCCCTTCCCCCAGGGCTCAGTAGTGCTGCAACACTTGGTGGTGGTGTGATGCTCCCTTTTTCCAGTTTCAGGACTGAGGTGAAGTCCTGAAGGACTTGAGGAGACAGGTATCACCTACCTACCACTGCTGCCAAAGTTCCCTGTCTCCTTGACTATCCCTTTCCATGCTGGTTCACTTAGCAGCAGGACTGCTACAAAACTACCCAAATGACCAGAAAGAGCTCCAGAGAAGCAGGGTGGGCACCATGAAAAGACAATACTGGAACTATCTTTTAGCAGAGAACGTGATGCTTCCAGACTTCAACAAAAGCTGTGTGACCAGTGTCTGACCACCAGAGACTGACAAGAGGCTGACAGCAGAGAACGGACTAACAAGGGATGGATTCTGCCTGAGCATCCAGGGAAATAAAATCTACACGAGGCCCCTGCCCATCAGCCCTGACTTTGACAGGGAGGTATGACTTACAGCACGTAAACAATCACTTGTACACTTTCACCATTTTAAACTCCTCATTCTCTTATACTCTGTTCCATTTGTTGAGATTAAATAGTATCTTGCTTTGCTGTAGCTGTTTGTACTCTGTTTGACACTGGTCACAGATCCCAGAAGAGGTTTGCAAGGGCTGAATTCAGGGACCTGTGCTCACTAACACAGCCAATATAGACGTTGCCATAGCCCAGGCCTCTTCTAAGGGTGGGAGACCCAGAAATATTCAGAAAGGAGAGAGCAGAAAGGGCATTCAGTACTCAACATCTCTGAAAATCCAGCAGCAGTTTAGGCTTCTAAATGCAGTTCAGGGGATAGCTAGCTTTGAAAATCTTTGGTTCACCTAAACTCAAGAAAGGAACTTGCTAGTGATTCAGTGGGATAATCAACCCTAGGCTGGGAAAGATCTCAAAGAAAACAGGGAGAAAAAAGGAGGTATGTGTGCTCATTGTTTGCAGGAGTGGACTCAAGACAGATGGCCATTTCCAGCCCCACATACCAATGACAAGATAGCATGACCATCAGCAATACTAAAACTTTGATCTGTATCCTGAAGTCAAGGGAGGCAAGTGGGAGCTCCCATGAAGGATGCCAGACAGTGAAAAATATATACTGTATGAAAAACAAGGGGGAAAGTTAAAAAATTAGTTGTCTCACTATTTCCCCTCTTTCCAACCACCTCATTGGTTTCAACATTTTTCTATCGGGGGGTCCATATCTGCTTGCCCTCCTTATTTTCATCTGTTTGAGAGAAGTGCCTTCTGTCCTACAGCATCTTTGCAGAGTATGTCAGAATGAAATAATCCCTTCTGCAAGCCCTCATCCAGATGGACCAACAGACAATATGGAGATGTGTTACTTGTGTGCATGCAAAAGCTGTAGGATGACTGGCTGAGAGCATAGGAATAGGTGCCCTCCGCCGTATTTGTATAAATGACAATAAATAAAACAGAGCGGTAGGGCGAGTTGATCAGCATACACAGTCCCATCGTCAGACCCTGTCTGGCTGTAGGCTGCTGCCCTCCTACGGCAAGCTGGGACAGCCGCCCTTATTATCTCCAGAGCAGCTCTCCCTATCACGAAGATGAACCGAGTTCAGTTGATGGTACTGGCTGCCAGAAATTACAGCTTCCGAACACCCAGTTTGCCGGCTCACTGTCTGTCTGAAGTAGAAAATCAGCACCCTGGGGCACTCAGCCTTTCTGTCCTGCAAGGGAAGCCTTTGTGGTTGGAAAGGCCTGTGTGGCCGCTCAAGGAGCAATTGCCATCCTGAGCCTGCGTGTGACATTGTTAGTGCTGAACAATAATGTCCCTGCAGAGAGGGCGCGGATCCAGGGCTCTTCTCCCTTAGTGACAGCTTTTTGTTGCTATTGTTGGGATTTTTTTCTAATGTCTGTATCTTGGCAACACAGGAGTTGTTGACTTGGAAACTCAATGCTTTAAATAAGGATAGGCTCGTTCGAGCATTTCTGCTGAATCCTGCATCTGTTACCATGGCAGGACTGTGAAGTTAAACCTCAGCACAGGTAACCAGGTGCTTGCTTTCCTGCAAGCGCCCTTCCATTCAGCTCCTCAGCTGCTTGCCGTCTTTATCGCCCTGGTTCAGACAACTGCCACTGGTAGCAGTGACTCTTCCCCCAAGTATCCCGTACACATCTTAGTTCCACCTTTGTTCTCACCTAGAAATCCTCTGAATGAAAATCATGCCCTGAAAGAGGAAATGCCTCTGAACAAATTAAGATTCCCCCAACTGGCTCTTATGAACAGAAGGAAACAAGGCAGGAGCAAAGCTCCACATAAGCGAGGAGTCCACTGAAATGACAGCCCCTTCCACTGAATGGAGACAAGTGGTTAAAAGAAGGCTGAAGCCAACCTGCCAACAGAAGGGACCTTCACGTAACTCAAAATCATAGAATTACAGAATGGTTTGGGTTGGAAGGGACCTTAAAGATCCCCTAGTTGCAACCCCCCTGCCATGGGCAGCGACATCTGCCACTGGACCAGGTTGCTCAAAGCCCCATCCAACCTGGCCTTGAACACTGCCAGGGATGGGGCAGCCACCACCAATCTGGGCAACCTGTTCCAGTGCCTGACCACCCGCACAGTAAAGAATTTCTTCCTAATATCTCATCTAAATCTACAGTTTAAAGCCATTACCCCTCATCCTGTCACTACACTCCCTGATAAAGAGTCCCTCCCCATCTTTCCTGTAGGCCCCCTTTAGGTACTGGAAGGCTGCTATAAGGTCTCCCCAGAGCCTTCTCTTCTCCAGGCTGAACAACCCCAACTCTCTCAGCCTGTCTTCACAGGAGAGGTGCTCCAGTCCCCTGATCATCTTCATGGCCCTGCTCTGGACCCGCTTGAGCAGGTCCATGTCATTCTTAATTTGGGGGCCCCAGATCTGAACACAGTACTCCAGATGAGGGTCTCATCAGAGCAGAGTACAGGGGCAGAATCCCCTCCCTCGACCTGCTGGCCACACTTCTTTTGATGCAGCCCAGGATACAGTTGGCTTTCTGGGCTGCAAATGCACATTGCCAGCTCATACTCAGTTTTTCATCCACCAGTATCCCCAAGTCCTTCTCTGCAGGGCTGCTCTCAATCCACTCATTGCCCAGCCTGTATCTGTGCTTGCGATAAAATCAAGGGGGTTTTACTACCAAGGAGATTTTTCTGCTCTGAAAGCCTGAATTTTTATATGTTCAGCTTAGAGCATTGCATCATACTGGCTGCGAGAGAAGCAGGCCTCTGGGAAAAGCACAGAGGGGTGACTTCAGACAAACTGCAGCTGCTGGTAACTGCTGAAAAATGCATCTTTTTTTAATCACAGATGTCTTATATCATGGCTTTTAAACTTTACAATTTCAGTTAGAACTTTTTCTAAAAAGTACCACCAGCAATCTTCTTTTTTGCTCTGCACTTTTATTTTAAGACGTAACTTCAGCATCCCTGGACTTCTACAGTGAAACAGATGTCTGAGAGCGCCTGATGTATTTTATTCTAAGTAGCACAAACTGAAAAGCAAGAATTCAATTCTGAAAAAAAATTCTGAGGCTGTGAAATCTGCATTTTGCTGTCATAGGGAGCAAAATGAAAACTGGTTGCCATTTGAAAGCTTCAGAGTTCAAAAGCACAAGGATCCAGAGTTATAGTTTCATCTTTCAGAACTGGAGCTAGGGCTGGGTTTGCATTTAAAGTTAGGGATATTTGGACATAGACAGAGGCAGGCTTAGAGAGGTTCACCTATGGCAGTCTGAGGCTAGAGTAAGTTCAGGACAGAGAATAAGGGAAATCAGGCTAAGTCAGGAGCAGCTCACATCATCCAAATAGAGCTGGGAGAAAACAGGGCCCCGTAGACTCTGCACAGCCCTCTCCATCAAAAATCTAATTCTAACTCTGTATACAGGCATGGAAGTCCATATGTAAGAGAAATTCAGGGCTGTTTTCGTCTCCCAAAGTCTGTCTTGGGATGGTGTGTTTGCAGTGAATGCTCAGCCCTCATGTCACTAGACCCTGCATTTTTGGTCAATAGGTTTGCAGCCTCCAGAGCTGAATTTGCCTGTTCACACTAGTTGTATGGATGCTCCACGCCTGCACCTATACAGATCCAAATTGCTCTGAATTCTGTATGGCTTGTAGGCAGCCTGCTTTTTCTCTGCACCCTGCCTGCCCAGAAATCATTGTGTCCTGAAGGCAAGCAACATCAGGGCTCTTACAAGGAACGTCTTTGACACGCTCTCCTGTGCTGGGCTAGATTATGAAGTCTGTCTTACTCAAACTTCTGTTTAAGCACTCTTTGGGGAATGTTCAAAACACTGGGCACACCGTCCTGGATTCTCACGTACACCTGAAGGATGTTCCATCAGGCTGACATGGCACAAAAGCAACTCAGCTGGCCCCAAGGCTGCCTAGCCGCTGCTCCGCAGCGCAACACAAGTAATAGCCACGGCACCTTCACGACTTGTTTCACCCAGATACGTTATGACAAACCTCCCCAGGGTGCACATGCTGCCCAGCAGCAAAGTGAAGTGTCCTTTATTCTAATTTGCAGTGTGATACCCAGGATGTTTTTCCATTTCTAAGCTGGTTAGAGCACTGCTTATCTCTGAGCCCTTGGACCAGCCCACTGACGCAAGCCTATCTCTGGATATCCCTTCTCTGTATATTTTCCAAGCAGGAGCAGTCTGCAGATTTTCCTCCTACCTCTTCCTCTACCCGCTGTGCTCTGTGGGTGCTTTAACTCTGCCCGTTCATCTTGGCTCTGAACAGGCATCGACACCTTGCACACACGCCACAGCACCACAGACCAGACGGCACGCTGCCACCGCTGGCCTAAAACCCCTCCCAACCCAGACTGATTTGCTGCGGCTGATTTGCTACAGATCAGCCTCTTGCGTATCACCCAGCCTTAGCCAAGCTCCGAGAAACGCTTGATGTCTGCAGCGGCCAGGCTGCGGACAGCAACTTCAGCTCAGAAACGACGAGCGACGACGCGAAGCCGCCCGCCGAGAACCAAGATGGCGGCCGCCCCGCTGCGCGCCCGGCAAGGGCCGCTGCGTGCGCATGCGCAGCGCCCGCTGCCGCTCCTCCCCTCCGCATGGCGGCGCAGCGCCGCCTCCCTCCAGCCGGGCCCCGTCCCCGCGGCCGAGGACTACAGTACCCAGCGTGCCCCGCGGGGCCGGAGCGGAAAGGCGTACGGACGGCGCTTGCGCAGTGGGGATGGCGGGTGGTGCCTGGCGCCGGAAGTGGTGGGCCTGTGCCGCCATGAGGGGCGCCGGGCGCGGGGCCGCGCTCCTCGCCTGGGGCGGCGGCGGCTCCCGGTCGGGTCCGCTGCCGCGCCGGGCCCTGCTGCCTCCGGTTCCTCGGAGAGGTGAGAGGCGCCGGAGGGCCGTGCTCGGCCCCTTGGCCCGGGGGACGAGGAGAGAAAGGGGCAGGAGGGGGCGGAAGGCTGCCTGCTGGGGTGGGGGGTAACCTCGGCCGGGCGTTTGGCGGGCCGGGCTCGTTGCCCGAGAGCGGCGGCGGGGGCCTGTCCCCGCGGCGGTGTGTGAGGGAGCACAGAGCGCCTTCCTTTGGGGCTGTCACAAGGCGGAGGGCAGGGGTGCGTTACGTGGGGAAGAGCCGTCGCTTGAGTGGGTTGTGGGGACGCACAGAGAGTGTTTGAGGCGGGGGGAGCAACGGGAGTTAGCCAGGGGGTGCAGAAAGGCGTCGCGAAATGGTGTCTCGGATGCGGTCTGTGAAAACGTCGGTGAGTTTGTTAAGAGTCTTGGCTGGTAGTTTTTCACCAGGCTCAGGCTTCATTTGGAGGACAGCTTTGGGCCGAGAGCCGTGCATCGAGTCAATAGAGGAGTGAATCGGTAGGAGAAGGAGCAGCATGTCTAGGCAACCCAAAGCTTCACGCTGTAATATCAGCTTTTCTGAGGGAATGTCTCTACAATATATATGTTCAATCCAATGAAAAAAATCCGCTAACGCGTTTAGAGAACAAAAAGCTGTGTGTTTAAAGGCTGTCATGGCTCAGTGAAAAAAGAACATTTTATTCCACAGTAAATGTTAGAGTTATTTTAAATTATTTGCACGTAGTATTCAGTGTTCACACACTTAAACACTAATCTTTCCTTCGTTTCTTAAATCTTAAGCAGACTTTGGTTTGGATACTGCAGCTGGCTTCATTATAGTCACTTCTTTAGAGTAGATACAAGGTAGCACATAACTTGATTTATTTAGCAGTGGCACAATATAACTTCCCTGTTGTTTAAATGATATGAAGGTTTTGGGTAAAGGTCTAGATAAGATACAGAACAACATTTTGGTTAAGGCAGAGAGCCAGCAGTGCAAAACGCTTCGAATAAGCATGGATTTAGAAGTAACAGGGCTTTTTAGATAACAAAGACTCTATCAGAACAGAATCTGTAATGTGCAAGGCCCCACAAAGATAAGATGAAGGGAAAAATATGCTTGAAATAAAGTAGGAGAAGCAGTGAAACATCTTGTGGGAAGGCACTTGTGTAATAAATAGAGTGGATCTTTAATACCCATCTCTGAGGTATTAGGCGCAAACACCGTATCACTTTGTTTCCCAATTACTTTCCTGGTGAACCAACAAATTCATTCTGAACATTAGATTTGCATAGCTTGCTAAAAAAAAAAAAACTGTGGCTATATCTTCACACATGGCACTCTTCTTGCTGGAAAGGATAGTGACAGAAGAAAGTGTAAAAAGAATGTGATTGATGGATTTTGTGAAGAACCAAATGAATGATGTTAGCTGTAGCCAGTAGAAATTGGCAGTACGTTAGAACTGCTGATCTTCTAAAAGTGATGTTTCTCAGATATTACAAAACAATTGGTTGTGGTGGTTTTTTGTTGTATCAGGATGCTTGTCTGTTACACAGCTTCCTAGTTACACAAATGGACTTAAGTTCAATATATGAGTCCTAGTTGGTGTAGATTTCCTATGGAAAAGGGATTGATGGTTTCTGACACGTGCCGCAACTAAGCAATCAAAAGGATCCAGCTTTTTGTTGCAATATCTGTGCAGCTTTGCTATGATGAAAGAAATTAAAATTAGCTTATTGCATGATAAACCAATCAGGTTAAGTTTAAGGCACATGTTGTCACTTCCAGGTTTTGCCACCACACTCGTTAGGAAGTCGTATGATGTCAGAAGGGTTGAAATCACTCCCCTGGAGCAGCGGAAGGTAACTTTTGATACCCATGCTCTAATGCAGGACCTGGAAGCCCATGGTAAGTGATATCTGATAAATAGTTCAAAGGAAAACTTTTAGTTTAAGTACTATAACTTTGAGTGCTATTGACGTGCGGAAAACAATTGATCTCTCATGTCATTCATGATTATGTAAACTTCTGTCCTACTTCCTCATCATTCTTTTCCATACAGAAGAATCCAAGCTTGTTGAATTTTTCCTTGAGCAGTAGCTTTTCCATACTTTTGACCATGCATGATGCCCTTCTGTGACTCTTTTCCACTTCTATCGCATCCTGTTTCAAAGGGGAGGGAACAGAGCTGCTGGCATTACTTGACAACTGAATGTCCTGTGGATTTGAATAGTGACTTAACTTTGCATCTATTTCGTTCTCTGCTCCTTTTCTTAGTAATTCCTAAGGGTTTGGTTTGCTTTATTGATCCCTACTAAGCATTGAGCTGATATCTTCATCAGACTAGCAACTACCTTTTAAAATCCCAAGATCTTTCTCCTAAGTGACAGTTAGAACCTTATCCAATCTGATGTTAGGATTTTTTCCACTGTTTGGGTCTAATGATAATATTTATTAGTAGTTAGAAGACTCCTAATAGTCCACTAATGATGTTTGGGGTTTTTTTCATGCACATCAGACTTGTCAGCCTGTAGTTACCTACATCTCTTCTGGAACTGTTTTTAAAAACTGACACTGTATTTGCCATTTTCCAGTCCTCGGGTAACTGAGGTAACTTGTGAGATGTTACTTGTCCCCAGTACTAATTCAGCTATTTCTTCCTCAGGTTCCTTTACAGCTCTTGGGGTGAAGTCTGTCTGGTGCTGGTACACTGTGTTGTTATTCAGTTTAATTTATTTCATAACTTCTACAAATACTTCAGTACTACAGTGGGCAGGCTCTATAGGCAAAACCTATAAGTATTGCAAAAGTGAGAGAGGCATTTAGTTTTTCTCAGACTTGCTGCAGGCAGTTTTCAGGCTCCATTCTCTTGCTTATATGAATTTCTCTGCATTTTCTAAACTTCCATGCAATAAGGATGGTTCCTGCTATAGAGGAAGAACAAAATAGTACCTAAGTAACCCTGAAAATTCAGAGGAACTGAAGCAATACTGTGACACCTCTTAGTGGAAGGAGACTGTCATAAAGCACGCATAGCTTTTTTTTGTCATGTAAACCAATGTTGCAGCTTGACAATACCATATTTTAGAAGGGAGCAGTGGCATATTTCTCAAAATAGTTTGCCTTGAAAGCATTTTTCAACAAAACATTAATTGACCCCACTTTATAAAATGGGCCAATTGAAATACAACACATCAGTGAGATTGCTGGAAATAAATCTTCAGGGCAAAAGCTCTCAGCACTAGATCAGATATGGCTAAAGTGGCAGCTGGGGGGGGTTCACTATTCACCACACATCATCTTTAACGCTTCAGAATTGCACCAAGCTATGGACAAAGTGTAATTTTTATCATCAGAAAGCAGAAATCCCAGTTTGAGTTCATTCTGCGGGCAATGGGTGCAGCAGTTTTAAAATGAGTTTTGCGTGCGTTTGTGCAGAACAATTTCAATATATGCAGGCTTACCTTTTAATTTTATTATTCTATAGGACGCATGCTTTGTAGCTCAACATAAGTTTGGTTTTAACAGAATTTGCAAAAGTTCATTATAAAGTAAAATTTTGCTGAATTATTTCTATAGTGCATGAACAGTTAAACAATGTACAGAAATTTGGTCCTCCTGTCAGCTGCATGCATAGACTATTTCTGTATATTAAGTTAATGTGCTTCAGATTTTTGCAGAGTTAAGTCTGGTTTTTTTCTATTTAAAAGTCACAGTGACTGGTTTCTCGCTGTCAGTTTTCAGTAACTGTGTGACTTCCCATTTGCCACTGTAGTTAGGTACAGCACTTCAGTGTCCCCATTTATTACGTACTTCTTGCTCTTATCTTCCTCCAGGTTTTTAATATTACCTTAACACGTCATCCTTTAACTGTCTTTTAGGCTTTGGGAAGGAGCAAGCGGAGACCATTGTATCGGCATTAATAACCCTGTCGAATGTCAGTTTAGACACAGTCTATAAGGATATGGTTACACAAGCTCAGCAGGTAAATAGTCGTCTATGGTGTACATATACAGCGCTGTGTAGCTATAATGGTTCATATTTGCATATTTAAAAGACAAGTGAGCAACTTTCTATAGTACTATAAACAGTTCACGGAGGTAGGTTTTCCTAAGTTTCAAGGTGGTATTAAGAATAGTAATATCTTGCACATTTCATCTCACAGGAATGTTTTCCAAATGCAGCCACAATTTATAAATGTAACGCAGAGATCGCTTCATGTGCAGCTGAAAAGCTCTGAGGGGAAACCAAACTTTTAACTGTGCTTTACAATGGTTGAGGGCAGAAGAGAGAGTCAAGGAGGGGTTCCTGAGAGATAACAAGACCACCTAAAATACCAGAAAATTGTCGGTGTTTTTATTGAACTTCAGTAAGGATGTCAACTCTCTTCTGAGATACACTGTATTTGTCCTATTTTCCTATTCATAAACTAAAAACTACTATTAAAACTATTTCATTATTTTGCTCTGCATTTCGGTCTTTAAAGCTCCATCTATAGTAAAAGCTAAACATGGCTAGGGTGAGGGCTCAGGCACCACCACATGGTCGTCCAGAGCCACTGCGGTGCCTTGGCTTGATTTTGACCTGTGCCAGCTCTCCATCTCCCTGACCAGGGCACAATTTATGTGAAAGTGTAGGGCCAGGAACTGTTCCCACCAGGCAGCGTGGTCAGAGCCACCTTGTTTTAGGAGGAAGATATTTTAGCCATCTGGATGTAATCTGTGGTGTGTCACGTGCCCTCGGGGACAGCAAGTAGGCTCTGAATTATTCTGTTGCTGGTATAAACCTAGCTGTTTGCGCTGGCCAGGTCAGCACCTCAGCTTGCACTCAAGCAAAGCACTGAGGTGTCTTCTTCGCTTAGATACTCAAGTTCATGTTTGTGGACGTATCTGGAGGCAGTGAATCAGTGAAGTAGCATGTCTGGGTTTTCCGCTGATAATAGAGGTGGTGACAAGTTTCATTTTAAGAAATTGCCAAAATAAAAAGAACTTTAGTTTTTCTTGTAGGCTAGACATCTGGGCCAGGGTAATAGAGCTCTGATGCACAGTAATGGTTTTAATAATTACTCAGGAAGGCTGTGCAAGCTGAGATTAGGTGCCATTCTTCTTCAATGAGTTAATGCAATTAAGCATTCATTGCTATTTTATTTAAACTGCTGAGCCTTACTTCCAACAGATTTTTATCTTACTGGCATTTATTCTGAATGAAAGTTATCTCTTTTTTTCTATAAATCTCAGAAGAAGACAAAAGCTTGTGTGTGTCTCTTTTTTTCATCAAAATGGAAATCTTTCTTTTTGGAAATCCTATTATGTGTAAAGTCAGTATTCCAAATATAATTTGCATGGAATTGTGTTCTGGTTTTTATAGTGTAGTCAGTGTTGAGACTGAATGTTTTAAGATGGGATGTGGGAAATTAGCTCCTTAGTGTAAATGCAACTGAAGTTTTCCCAGGAATTGTAAAAACTTCATTGTGTTCAACAAAGTAGTCAGACTTCAGTGGAAGTTGGGTGAGGGCATATTTTAACGAATTTAGTTCAGCGTAGGATCTGAGAAGTACTGTTTGCTTGTAGTCTGGATGAGAGCTCTTCATTTTGCTGGCACTCAGCTTTAAAAGCAGAATCCCACAGAGATACATTATTTTCCATGCTGAATAGTAGGGTAACTTCCTTATGCTAACTAAAGGAGTATTGCTTTCAAGATTCTAAAATACAAAGTTTCTTCCTTTATTTTCTTTTTTTTTCACTCTGTAGTTTGTAAATACTTGAATTCTGAACTCGTTAGTCCAAACACCAGGAAGGCTTTTTTCAGTGCTTTTTAGCAATCTTTTACTAGTGTCCGTCAGACTTGTAATGCTGAGAGGACAGTGAGATACTCGTATCATTAAGTCTTTGGCTTTTGATGACTTTGTGGGCAAGAAATGGAAGTGCTTAGTTAGGAACTGGATTAAAACCAACAATTAATGCTTCATAGGCTACTGAACGTTCATTGAAAATGGAAGAGGATGAAGGACTAACCTGTAGTTTTGGGTCTATTTCATTTTATAGCTACTTGGATTAATACCACTGGCGTTTTTTGCTTAAATTCAGGGTTAGTATATAAAAGCAACAGAAAAAGCACAAAACCAAAACCTCTTGTCTTTCAAACAAATTACAGCTATAAAAGTCTGTGTTTCTGTCACTTTCTTGCTGGAAAGTCTCCTCATTGTTGTGCTTTGCAGTAGCTAATTTCATCATTTCAGACCCAAAAATCTTTACTTTCCTTTATTTGCCAGAAAGCGTGCAACTTAACATGTTTTATTGTTTCGAAGGAAATAACTTTACAACAGATAATGGCGCATTTGGACTCCATTCGGAAAGATATGGTCATCCTGGAGAAAAGTGAATTTGCAAATTTGAGAGCAGAGAATGAGGTACTAATAAATATTTTTAATTAAGCAGTTAAATTGTAATATATGTTGGGTTATACCTGTTGTACATTTTTGTGGAACAAAATATGAATGTAAAAGTAATTCCGGATACTTTTATCGGAGTTGAAGTGTTTGTAGATTACAACTTCTGTGATCACAGAAAAATACATTTCATGTGATAAGACTTGCTTGGTTCTTCTGTAAAGTAAAAAAATTCTACACATCTTAGAATCATCTTCTGTAATTTTATTTAAGGGTGATTCTGGTACAGTCTTGTCACCATTAACCATAGAATGCAGGGAGAGCAGTTGGCTGTTTCTTTGCAACAATTTAATTAAACCAGTGATTGAGACATGTTTTGCTTTTGCTTAATAGCATTTGGTATTTTTCTGCTGTCTTTAGTCTCAGAATAACAAGATCATCATCGTTACAAAATAATCCCTTTATTTTGAGCAAAATTCCCAGCAGATTCTATATGGCTATACAAATTGAACACACCAGTTAGGATATTTAATCAAGAACAAATTGCCCCATTGGGAGAAAAATTATGGAAGAATAATTGCGTGCATGTGGTATTAACACTTACATGACTGATTAACTTGGTCAGCAGTTTTCTGAATTTGTAAAATTTTTTTTTTTTTTTTTTCCTCTGCACTTAGAAAATGAAGATTGAATTAGATCAAGTTAAACAGCAGCTAATGGTAAGTAAACAGTAAGTACCTACACACTCCTGTTAGGGAGAGTAAATAGTTATTTTCATAATCTTTATTTGCTTTAAAGAATGAAACTGGTAAAATCCGAGCTGACAGCAAGCTAGACATAAACCTGGAAAGGAGCAGAGTGACGGATATGGTAAGCTGGTCTATCAAGATACTCTTTCCAGTTCTGTGTCTTGTTTTCTGTTACTACAGTTGTAATTTATCTTTTATCCACAGTTTACAGATCAGGAGAGGAAACTGATGGAAGCAACTACAGAGTTTCATAAGAAAGTAAGTATTGAACAAAGCCTATTTTATATTGAGCAGGATACAGTTACACATTGGACATTATGTAAACCCCAAACTTTTGTGAAAGTTAGTAGATTTTTGAATGTGATAAAGCAAAAGGCTGGGCTGTATCACTCGTGTCTGTTGTACATGTCTATTGCCTAGGCCTGTGAGATTGGCACTGAACACTGTTCAGGCAGGAGGAGGCATCCTAGCCTTGTCTCTCGCTTCCCAAGTATCTTGCGTGCAGGCTGTTACAGGTGGGATGTGCACTGTCGTGCTGCCCTTCCCAGTATTAACAGATGAGCTGATCAGCTGTACCAGAGGGATGGTTCTGGTGCCTACAGCCAAGCAAGTATTTCAAGGCTGGAAGTCCTCAAAGGTGCTAGCGGGCGCTGAAGACTAAGAGGCTGAAGGTGGACATGTCCCATCTTCAGCATCTCCTCCCTTTTCTGGATATGGCTTGTGAATGCTTAAGCCTTTGTTTTGCAAAGATTATGGGGTACTATCTAGGCGCTGTAGAATGCCCCCTTTAGGAGGCACTGGCATATCAGGGACAAATGTCTGTATGATCTGAGCTTTCTCTTTTTCTCTCTCTCTTCCGTATTATTCCTGGATTGTATTAAATGCTGTTCTGTGTCTTCTAAAGTCTCTTACCAGTTACATATTTTACTTCAGTGATAGGTTGGAAATTTGTTTCTCTTTCTTGTTGCTGGTAGCGTGGTATTCTTATTTGGCTTTGCAAAGCTGAAAGGGCTAGAGATCACTGTCAAATATATGCTGTCTTTTAATGTTTCAGGATTCAAGTACCAACAGTGTTATCTCAGAAATCAGTAATAAAATTGACACTGAAATAGCTTCCTTAAAAACACTCATGGAATCGAATAAACTTGATACAATACGTTATTTGGCAGGTATGTGATAGGCAAGGAGGTGAGTACCAGTATTGTATTTTGGAAGTGTAAAATTTTATTCAAGAGTATATGCTAAGCGAATTCAAGAAGTCAGTTGTGTAGCAGCAGACAACTGGGTTTGGGTGGGGGAGACGGACGCAGGCACACACAGACACCCCCAACTCAAAGAAATGTGCCATAAAACGCAGAAGCGATGGGAGCATGCAGACATTGGGGCAGTTGGACTAGGATTGTGCCCAGAACTGGGATTAGGAGGAATATGGACATGATTTAGAAAAAAAAAAGAAAAGCCTAAATGCCTTGCCTAGTCTGACAGTACCTCTGCTTGCTGCGGGGCAGCCATTTATGTGGCAGAGTTGCTACAAAAGTTCTCCTGAGGTCATTTAGGTTACCCTGAAAGTTAGCTGTCATTTGGGACTAGTCTGCGAGTGACCAGTTCCATTTCCCATTCAGTCCTCCACAGACACATCGTTTCAGTGTGGTGGTACTGGTACTTCCCCCTGCCAAGCAGAATAAATTTCAGTCTGAGTTGAGACTGTCTTCTCAGTATATACATCACCAGTGAAATTTTTATTGTATTGGAGCTGGATAAGAGAGTGATGCATTATTTTTGGAAGTGAGAACAAGTTCAAAGGGAAACATAATTAGCTTTATTCTAACACTAACTGAAACAGCAGCTTAACAAATCTGAAAGACAACTCATCAGGCTTCAGAGGTGCTGCCTAGATACCCTAGTGTTGTGTCAGATATGTGTATTCTTAGTTCCTTGTCATTTTGTTCAGTGGGAAGTCATTTTAATTACGTTTAATGGCAAGAGCTCGTACAGCCATCTCTCCTGTAATACAATTTCCAATAGATGGGTGACAATAGTAGAAGTTACTGTAGCCTGTTGTGCTCTGTATTATCCAGCGTAGTTACTCAGGCTGCTGAATTTGACCTCCTGTCTCACGACCTGGGCAGTGCTACTGTGCAGGATATTACATCTAAGTCATTGTCTTCTAAAATGATTCTATTGCATCTACAGCAATTCAGGAAGTTTAGGAGGCTCTGCTCTATAGTTGTTATCATTCTTCCATCTGTTTGCAGTTAATTTCCTGTATGTAGAAGGTGATACAATTTAGCATTCAGCTAATTATTTCCCTTTTGTTTGTTTGGTTTTTTTAACAGCTTCGGTATTCACTTGCTTGGCAATAGCACTGGGATTTTACAGGTTCTGGAAATAGATCTAAATGGAATGACTGCATCAAATACAGATGGAGAAAAGGCCACGCAGGCAACATCAGTTCAATGATCATGTTTGCGCTGTAGAAAACCTTGGTACCTTTTTGTTTTGATATTCCTACTGTGCACTAAAAATGTTTTCTGAATATGTGACACTAAGGATCGAAATAACTGGGGGGGGTAAGTAGAAGCAAACAGTAATATTTCATTGTCCCCTATTGAATATTGTATTTATTTCAAATCAAAAGACTTCTTATGCTAAATCAGAAAGTGTTTCCTAAAGTGGTTTAGAATAGTTTTCTTTTTGGAACATTCTCAGTGGAACGTTCTCACTCTCAGCTCCTCTCGAAAATGGAAATATGAAACATTTGGTATGGCCTTGAAAGGGGAATACTGTTCCCAAGTTAATATTTCCAGTATGGGAATACTAATGCCAGATTCCAACAGATCTACTCTGATCCAAGTAAATTAATCTTCAATATAGGATCTGGATTTTTGCCTTCAGTTTGTTCCTCTCTTCTGACAGACTGAAGCCTGGCCCTTTGGGGTTTTTTACTTACATAAACACACACTCCAAGGCCTTTAGTGAAGAATCCTTGTTTTTCTTGAAAACTGGTTTACATAAATTGAAAATCTCATGTAGAACTAAAACGTCTCCGTAGATTTTTTTTTTTTTCAGTATCTCTTGCAATTTCCGTAACCCCAGAGGTCAACAGAATGGGAGAACTTCTCTGTCTTTATCTTTCCAAGGGGAAATGCCTCCACTCCCGTCAACTGTGTACAGCCCTGGGGCAGATAAGTGCTCTTACTTCCTCCCTTCAAGTAGTGCAGAGTATTTCCCATAAACCCTCATGTATTTTTGGGGCATAGGTTCTGACTTGTAACACGGAAATACTCAGCATCTCAGTGGTGCCAGTGTGGTGGTGGTCGTCCTCCTCCCATCTCCACGCTCTGCCGGACTATTCTGTAACCCTGTGGGACACACTGACACTCCTGACTTCTGGTGATGACCCCTCTACCTTTCACAAGGACTTCACAACTCTTGTTGCAGAGATGGGAGATAGCAGGTGGATGCCTTCCAAAACTGAAGCAGTTACACTTTGTTGAGTACAGATGCATATGCTTGGTTTGATTCTTTTAATAAAATAATAATTAAAAGAAAAGTCTTCCTGGATTAAACTTTTAGTAAGAGTAGTCCCTTTATGGGCTGAAGAGTATGTATTACTGATTAGTGGCAATTTTTTTAATTGCAATTTTATTCTGTTTACAGTTGAACTTGCTGCTATCCTGCCCATTCTTACATTCTGTGCATTAAATTATTTATTATCTTCATTTAAGAAAATAAAATTAATTTCTTATATTTGCTATCTGACTGAGAGATTTGAATACAGATTACCAGTCTGTAAAAACGTGTCTTTTACAACAGGCACAGTGCTATTATATTGGGAGTTGAGGCTGCTTTTTCTGTTGTCTGTGTTTGTCAAATAGGCATGGGTGCCAGCAGCAAGGATCTCGGCAGGTGGCCGGCAGCTACTGGTGTCTGTTGTAACTGTTGCATTTACAAATCCATCTTCTTGTAAGTTATAACCGTTTCTGAGGTTCTCATAATTGGAATGATTTGGATCAAAAAGGACTTTAAAGTCATTGAGTCCAACCGTTAACCGAGCACTGCGAAGTCCACTACTAAACCGTGTCCCTAAGTACCACATCTACACGGTCTTTTCAATACCTCCAGGGATGGTGACTCAACCACTTCCCTGGGCAGCCTGTTCCAATGCTTGGCAACCCTTTTGGGGAAGAAATTTTTCTTAATATCCAATCTAAACCTCCCCTGGTACAACTTGAGGCCATTTCCTCTTGCCCTATCACTTGTTACTAGGGAGAAGAGACCAACCCCCACCTCGCTACAACCTCCTTTCAGGTAGTTGTGGAGAGCAATAAGGTCTCCCCTCAGCCTCCTTTTCTCCAGACTAAACAACCCCAGTTCCCTCAACTGCTCCTCATAAGACTTGTGCTCTAGACCCTTCACCAGATTCATGATCTTCTTTGGACACGCCGACTCTGGTTGATCTTTTGCACCATTCCTACATGAGAGTGTAGCACCAGCGGTGATGTAGGAAATACTTCATCTACTGCAGCTTCTCACCACCATCATTCCACATGTTGATGGGCTCTAGAGACTGAATTTCCCTTCTTTAGCTCTGATACAAGGCTTATGCTGTTAGTGTGTCTTGCCCTCTGTGCCCACAAATACATTGATTTTTTTTTTTCAGTACCTTTGAAATTCTCAGAGATTTAAGTTTCCTTTGGTGACTAAGGAGAGGACAGATAAGGATTCAAGCATTAGCAAATTAACCTTTAGGTGCAAGGATTTCTTATTAAAATCAAAACTCTCAAAATACTATGCCCAATGAGGGTTCCAAAGGGGAAAAAAATTTCACAATAGCACACATGAGAGAAAAATCTTTATATGTGAAGTCATGAAATGTTTTTTAGGCATGGAGGAGAGGTCAGGATTGCTGTTTCTAACCACAACATGCCCCATAGCCCAGTGAACTCTTCAGCCCCGAGTTAGACTCGGAGGCCCACCACTGTGGTTCATCTGGCACCTCACGGAGGAGTCAGTTCCTGGCTTATTTAGGATGACTTGAAGATGAAAATGAAGGGGCCTGGCACCTCTCTGCAGCTGAGAAGTACTTCTCCCACAGACTGTATTCTGGTTCCACACTGAAGGTCCTATCTGATTATTTTAGGAGGTAAGGTGCTTTTTGGTTTTTTCCCCTCCTAAGGTAGTAGTACAAAATAGACCCGTAGGGATTACTTTTTTCTGACCTAGGAGGCCCTGTGACATTGCTGCAGTTAACTCTTGAAATGTCACCTTATAATTTGCACAGCTGTTGCTAAACTACTACCTGGACAGGAAGAGAAGTTTTTCTGCCTTTTTTTTTTCTCCCCCTAATAAAAAATTCTGCTGCTGTGATTTAAAAATATTTTCTATCCCAGAGAACTAAAAAAATAGTCCATTGAAATGAAGAGAACCACAAGTCATCTGTGGAGCTGGGCTATGCAAACACTTTGCATTGTGTAGAATATTGCCATTCTACCTCCTCCGTCTGCCTGCCCCTTGTCGGAGGTTCATTCCTCAGCGCGGTCTCACAAACATTCTTCCAGGGCTGCAGGCTGGTTTCTTCTTTACCTTCTTTTTCTCTTTGCAAGACTTGGAGATGGTCTCAGCTTCCTGAAACAAAGGACACTGCAGCCATTAAATAGCAATCAATCACTTAAACCTGCTACCTCATAAGACAGGATTTAAAAGTACATGGCTTTGAGTAACCGCAGAATGTTGTGTTTAAACTGAAGCTGAGGGCAGAGCATAGTCCCAGGGCATGGGATGACAGTCACAGCAGGGTAAAATTTGAAGGCCCCTTGGTTGTAGCAGTCACTCAGAGCAGAAGTTTCTGAAAACAAACTTGCCCCAATAGAAGCTGTCTCCAGTCCCAGCTAGTAAACCTAATGCCCAACTGGACTTTTTCAGACTGCTGCTGGTAAAAAAACTGACAACAGCCACTCTTCCACCTTACAAATGGGGGACTTTATGCCATAGTTGTCCTAGATTTTTAAACCTGCCAGCGGACTAGAATGAGTAATGTCTTAAAGCAAGCTGTGGAAGTAGAAAGTTGCTTTTCCTTCCAAGGTGGAGGCACCTGTCTGGCTGGAGGGTCTCCGCAGCATGGAAAAGACCAGTCCCAAAGGATACAGTGGAAAGCGAACAGCTGAAGGAGCATCACAGCTTGTATATGGCGGTGGGGAAAGTGGACACAGGCTAAAGGAAAGGGAAAAAAGGCCCTGGAGGGCAGGAAAGGTGCAGAAACAATCCTGCAGGGGGGGGCAGGAGGAAGAAAGTGGGCAAGGGGGGGTAGAAGAGAGATGGAAGGAACTGCAGTGTGGTTGTGCCAGACCACATTGCACTGCTCAAAGCACACACAGGTGTGAGAGAAGGTAAGCTGTGAAGCCAGCACCCTGCACAAATGTGTGACGCAGGCACCGTAGCAACCTGAAGGCCTTGCTCCTTTGAGTTGCAGCAATTGAATACCATCTGGCCACGCTGCACACACAGCCATGCTGTGTTAGTCTGGGATCAGATGACAGCAACAGAAGGACTAAAATTCTTGGGATGGAAATTCCTCTGTCCTTCTCCAAGGATGTGTAGCACAACACAGTCCACAGCTCCTGCTCCCAGCTGCAGAGGGGTGGCATCACCTCTGCTCTCAGCCAAATCCACACACAGCTTAAATGGTAACAAAATCGAGCTCTAAGTGTTTGTTTCCTGCTCAGAGCATCCATGGAGCATTCTTCCCCATCACACTCTGGAAAAGGACC
Organism: Haliaeetus leucocephalus; assembly: GCF_000737465.1. NCBI lineage: Eukaryota > Metazoa > Chordata > Aves > Accipitriformes > Accipitridae > Haliaeetus > Haliaeetus leucocephalus. The sequence goes on along the minus strand of NW_010972972.1, from coordinate 219,651 downwards.
ATTATACAGTAGGGACGTTCCAAGCACCTGGGCCTCAGTCAAACCTGGCTGAATAAGGCAGTAACGTTACCCCTTTTATCCAGCAACCCAATTTCTCCTCCAAGAAATATGTAAATGTTTCATGTGAAGCACAAGCCAGCTCCCCCCTCTTGCATGATTGCCCTAATAATCAGCTTATAAAGCTGTTTTCTCTCACTCATTCCCCCTGGACCAGTGCATATTGAAACACAGTGGTCACACTGCACAGCTGCGAGCAGGGGAATGAATATGGCTCCATCTCAGAAAAGTAGATGTTGTGCTGGTTAGAACATCCCCCTGGGATGGGGATTCTCAGCTCCTCTAGGCAGAGGAAGGAGTTAAATCTGAGTTGTCCACTTTGTCAGTGACTAGAGAATTCTCCACACAAACTTTCTACGAGATCCTGCACTCTCATTTGGGATGCCTGGCTGACTCCAGACTCTGTGATGCAGATTATCTTTGAAGTGAGACCCTGTTATTTTCTTGGTCGCCTTCTGGGCCCACTTTTGGGATTCAGTTTGTCCTCCCCTCTGGGATGGTTTGGCCCCTTCCAAAATCTCTCAAACTCACTTCATACTGATATTATATATCCTTATAGGTAGTCAATCAGAAGTACATCAGCTGTTATATTGTTGGTAAGTTTGCTTCACTAATACTAAATTTGTAGTAGCCTGTAATAGTATATACCTACTTGGTGGTATTTGTGGTAATCTGTAATAAAGTAGAGAAATTTAGAGAATAAAAGCCTCTGTATCCTTGTGGATTACAGAATTCTACAAACCCACAGCTGTGATTCCACACCCACAGGCCAGGTAACCGTTTAGGTGGTGATAACTCCTCTCCTGAAGCGCTGGTCCAGTCTCAGATACCAGGTACCAGCCAAGATGAACTGTCAGGCACTGTATATGCAGCATAGAAGTACTCAGGGATCAGTCCACTCCCTTTTGTTAATATGAACATCTCTGCCAGGGTACAAAGAGAAACTGATATCCTTTCACAGCAAAGACTCTGTCAGGATGTGACAAAGGCTACTCTCACTTCAGTGTCCCATGCTAAAAGCTCCTAACACCTTTACTCCAGTATTTGCTAGCACTGTGCCTGAGAATCTTAGTGAGAACATACATCCACAAGCAACAGGCAGTAGCCGCTGTCCCACGCACTGGGGAGTTTGTGTGGCACTTACCACGGGGACAGCAGGGGGGATGCGGGTCTTCTCCAGGCTCTCCCTAAGGTGGCTTATCTCAGCACGGTAGTCATCCAGCTGGCTCTCCAGCTTCTCCCGCCTGACTCGCTCATATTCCAGCTGGGCCTCCAGCTCCCTCACAGTCCTGCCAAAAGCAAAGGAGACAAGCAGAGCATGAAGCACATCCAAACCTGCCCTGGCTACTCCACGTGGTCCTGTGCCTTTCCTAAGGAACAGGTTAGTCACCACAGAAAGCAGTGCAGTACTCCTCAAGCCAACTGTGCTGGGGTGAGCTACAGTGTGCTCCTGCCTCAAGACCCTTTACAACAGCTCTAAACTGTTTTTCCTTCTTCGCTGTCAGCTGTGCTCAGCTCAATCTGACCACGAGATGGAGACGTCTTCCCACACACTGAGCCAGACGCTAGGGTCTTGGGTAGGCTGTAACCCAGGTCCATCTCCAGCTGCGGAAGAGGGAGATGTGCCCGAGGAGCAAAAAGGCTAGTATGAAAGAGAGAAAAAGCATAAAACTGAGATTCTGGAGGGGTCAGGGGCAGATTTTTCGTTTACATCTGGTGCCTCTACATCCTTCATATTGATTGGCTTAGCCACAGATGAGGAATACTCAAATGACAGCCTGCATGACACTAAAGGGAAACTGAAGCACTGGCTGATAAACAGTTGCACAAGATCTCATTGGTCCCACCCACAGCAGCTCCTAAGTTAATTGAAATTCCTGGAACTGGTTAGCTGAGACATAATTCACATATATTCTTATTATAACAGCAATTGACCTCAGCAACTGAGTCATGTGGAGTTGAGCTGGCTCTCCTCTGTATCAGGATAAATTAGCACAGCCACAGAGATGGAAGACTGGTAAAAGGAAAAGGGAGATGTCTGCCCTGTGGATACAAACAGCAGGGCAGGAAACCTCAGCAAGAGCTGCTGCTTTTCCCGGACTAAAGTACTCCTGACTCATGCAGCCCAAAGTTACTAGGCTTTATCATCAGCCTTACCGACACTGTAAAAATGGGCTGTGCATATGCCGGGAAATCAGTGCTCAGGGGCACAGGCTGGCTTCTTGCACGCTTCAGATTAACGAGACACAGCTCTAAAACTGTGTGGCACACACATGGTGGCATTTTTTTCCATGCAATGCAGCCTAGTCAAAGCAAAGCACTGCGCAGTGGTTCATAACAGGTCTCCTCTAGCCAGAAAACATGGACTAAAGCAGGAATCTTCAAAATCTGCTACAGTAGCCTCCCCCAAGTGGCAATTCCTCCTTTTCATCTAGCAAAACGGTGTTGTCATTAAATATGTTTAAATAATGAGGTTTTCTGGCATACAATACAAGCGTCTTGAGGTTTATCCACAGGTGGGTACCCTGAGAAGGGTAGTAGGTATGCTGAGAAGCAGTATTTCCATTTCAAAAGGACAGTGTGGAGCTAGGGATGCTTTCTGGCCTCCACAGGTGAGAGACCCTTCAGAGAGCCTCACTATTTTTCTAGTTTAGCCGCACATGCCACAGAAAGCAAAATCCCATAAAGACCCTTAGCAGAGCCCTCTAATCAGCACTGCTAGCTTTTGAGTAGCTGCTCTATCCAAAATGAACTCTAATTTCTGCCATTAGTCAACACTGACTTTTCCATCATTGCAAACAGATTTCTCTGACCTTCCAACATAGGCATCAACATCTGAGCTGGTCACCCTCCTCCTTTAAAGCCAGGAGAAACACTTCTAGAAGTGATGAATCTCATCCTGAAGTACCTATCTAATTATGCCCTGAAAGTGCCTACACCTCTCCAGTAAGTCTAAAAAGGAGCTCAAGGTAACTAACTCAGATGCAGACATCTACACTGCAAACATACCAAGTTAAGGAAGATGGACTTTTAGCCTGGGCTGAGTCAAAGGGTGATCTGGAACCAAAATAAATCCTGACCTCAGTTTCTTGGCTCAGATATGGTAAAATGAACTACTTTTAATTCCAATCTGTGACACCTATTACCTGCTCCATATATACACAGACTGGTAAGTCTGTTGTCTTCCTGATGGCATACAAGCCCTCCGGATACAGACTCCTCTCAGTGACCAAATAAAGACAGTGGTTTGGGGTGGTCCAAACACATAACGGACGTGGTTATCTAGAGAGACTGAGAACAGCGGGTAGCCAAATCTTTCACAGGTAGAGGTGGAGACAGGGCTGTCTTTTGGATGCTGCATTATAGTTTAAGCTCTTAATCTTTGATAGACAGAAAGGCTTTTCTTTGAAACTTAGACAGTCTGCCCATCAAATCACCTGAACAATTTAACAGAACCTTTTCATTTAATAAAGACCCTGAGAATTAGACAGACATTATGAAAAGTGCTTCACATGCAAGGGCAGGTTTGCTGAGATTTCTTTTTTCTGTGGTCTGGATATGAGCTAATGCTTTCTTGAGCATGGAAATATATTGCCCTTGACACAGAAATGTAGCAGGTCATTGAATAATTTCTGCTGTATATGCACTTCCATCCAAGCCATGCTAAGACTAATGCCTTTTTCCAGATTTATTAAAGTGCATACATGTATTTGGCATCCTCAATGCAAACAAAACAGCCAGAACTTATCAGACCTACTGCACTTATGCTGCACGAAAACCTGAAGGCCAAAGAGATGATCTTGCACAAGAAGTGTAGACCCATCAAACACACGTTGTGCTGTGGGGCTGATCCTGGTGGTAGAAGTTTAGAAATGGTCAGACAAACTGCTGAAGTCCGTTTCTTTTTGGCCTGGCTAAAGTTGTTAAGTGGAAAAGACAGAATGGCCAAAGCAATTTGAGCATAATCAAGTTAGCCTTAAAAACAGGCCTCACAGAGTTAAACATTAGCAGGGCAAATTAACCTTACTTCTCAACTTCCCTTTCTTCTTTTTTCATCTTCTTCTCCTCTTCAGTTATTCCTCCCAGCTGCCTATAGTTGCTGTAGGCAATTTCTAGAAGTTGCTGAAGTTCCTGAATCTTGTGATAGGCCCTTACTGTAAGACAGAGTTCCCCAGGTAGGTAAAATGCATGGAGAAGACGTCATGCTGGAATCCAATAGTCTGGAAAACAGTCTCACAAACACAGCAGAAATCACACCACTCGGCAAATACTGAGCTACATCCCACACCCATGCAGCTAACAGATCTCAAAAACAAGTAGCAATCCAACATGGTTTCACCAACACAGCTTAAAACAGTGTAACCATTATGTTCTGATTGCCCCCTGCTATGCTTTCTAATTTTCCACAATTTGTTTGAATGCTCAGTAGTACAGATATCCTGTCAACTCTCTCATCTTACAACGAAAAAGTCACAGCAGTTGGCAGAAACTGTGCAGCTAGGACTATAATGTCTTGAGACCAACTTTTTCAAATAAGGAGTGATGGAAAGACAATGCTTACTGCGTGCATTCCTTTTGTCTGCTTTATCCAGTGTTAAATCTTCTTTGCTATCTGTACTTCCTTCCACACCATGTCTTTCAAAAAACTTTATGTTGTTCGCATCCAGTTCTTCATCACTAGAGTTACTGTCTCCAGTTCTTCGTGTCAAAAGTTCCACAGCTGCCAGATGGGCAAACCTGCACAGAGAACAGTTAACCTACACTGAAATATCACCATCATCTGGAAAAATGCATGTGATAGAAGCTCTCTGAAACTCTTCATGTTCCTATTTATCGGAGGGGCTTTCAGGATTAAAGGAAGTACTGCTACACAACTGTGAGCAGCTAATCTGCTTTTTGTAGTATTCTGATAGCATGAGCTCTGCCTCAATGGAATCTTATAAGAATGACTCCTATATCAGAGGTATCTTTTGCTTTGCAGGATTTCTTAATTGAATCTCATCAGACACTGCATTATTTTTATTAATGCAAAAATCAGGTGGCCTTTGCTACTTCTCACTTACTTTGTACAGCAAACCATAAGCATACTGGCTCACAACTTCCCTTTGGCAGATCAGCTAGTTTTCATCTTTTATGTCTGACCTTGCTAAAAAGAAAAAATTAAATTAAGTGAAAATTAAAACCTTTTATAGCTACAATACAGCTTTGCTTATCACTCAGAGCTGGAATTTATGGGCCTGATCTGTTCTCGCTCCATCACTGAAAACCACAATTCCAACAAAGTTGACATTACATTGATATATAAATAGTAAGTAAATAAATGACAGAGCTACAGGATATGTACTGCTACCTCTTGGCTACATCCTTTGGAGTCTCTCCAGCATCATTTGTAATGTCACAGTCAGCTCCCATTTCAATCAACCACTGTAAGCAATGGACATGTCCCTGTCCAGCAGCTAAGGGAAGGAAGGTGCACACAAGTCAGTCTCGTGGTTTAACCCCAGCCAGCAACTAAGCACCACACAGCCGCTCACTTACTCCACCCCACCCAGTGGGATGGGGGAGAGAACTGGAAGGAAAAAGGTAAAACTCATGGGTTGAGATAAGAACAGTTTAATAGAACAGAAAGGAAGAAACTAAAAATTATAATAATAACAATAATAAAATGGCAATACTAATAAAAGAATTGGAATATACAAAACAAGTGATGCACAATGCAATTGCTCACCACTTGCCGACCTTTGCCCAGTTACTTCCTGAGCAGCGATCCCCCCCAGGCCAACTCCCTCCTGTTTATATACTGGGCATGACGTCACATGGTATGGAATACCCCTTTGGCCAGTTTGTGTCAGCTGTCCCAGCTGCATCCCCTCCCAACTTCTTGTGCTCCTCCAGCCTTCTTGCTGGCTGGGCATGAAAAGCTGAAAAATCCTTGACTTCTTAGCATAAACACGACTTAGCAACAACTGAAAACATCAGTATGTTATCACCAGTCTTCTCATACTGAATCCAAAACTTAACACTATACCAGCAACTAGAAATAAAATTAACTCTATCCCAGCCAAAACCAGGACAGTCAGTTACATACAACTGAAGTGTTTCAAACCTAAAATGTCCTCCTCTTGTCATTATTTGACATGCCAGAGGTTGGGTTCACTAAGACACCACAGGGGAGATACTATTTCAAGAGAAGCCTATACGTCAAGATGCTGAAGTCACATGGGTACACACAGTTTTGGGGAAGATCATGCAATGTGGTTTTGTGACACTTTCTAGTTCCAGAAATTTACTGGCAACTCTTCCTGGACACAAGTTAAACTAAACTTGCCCAGTCTCATGCGCTGAGCATGAGACACACAAAAAACTGCTGCCTCACATTCTCTTGCAGTAAGGCCTGTATGTCATAGATTTGCAGCAAAGTATTGTCACCTCTTTCTGGCTTTGGGCTCCCTTATATCAGACACAGCTGGTTGCCCCAATCTGCGGTGTGTGGCGCTGTCTCATGGAGGAGAGAAGCCAGGGCTTTGTGCTAGAGCTATAGGTACATCATTTCTCCGGCCAGACCCTCAAGGCAACACTTCTCAGCTGCAGCCTAACACAAGAGCTTTGCCTAGTCATATGATCTGGCATGGCTACTGCTCATACCCTGTGGTGCCAGGAACGATGTCTTCCATATGGAAGATGGTATTTGGCATGTCTAGCTGAAACCTGCAAGCTGTTTTTCTCAAGAAAGAATAAATCCATTTCTTGACAGCACCCCCTTCGGATGTTTGCCATATTTGTTTTCTCACTGAGATAAGGAAATGAAATTGCAATATCAGCCGTAGTATTTCCCCATAACACCAACATTGCATGTAAAGATTGGGGATGAAACAATTGTAGGTTAGCACCATTCCAAGAAAAGAGGGTGGGAAAGAATATAGAAAACATTTTTTAAATCCCTGCATATCAATTTTTTTAATGAGAACTTCAATTATGTTTTTAAAAATTCTACCATTTATATTTAGTCAAAAAGAATTGTGGGAAATAGTGTTAAAAGCATATTACAAAAATACTTCCCTCTTTCTTCTCCTATTTCTCTTTTCAGGCATTACTATGAAACCGCCCAAACACAAGGGGACCATTTTTCTGTAATGCTAGCACTCCACTATATATCAAGGTATATATCAAGATACCAGAAGTTTACCTCCCTTCACAGTATCCTACCAAATGACTTTGTTGTGGTTTTTACAACACATTTCCACAGTACTGGTATGTTCAGTAAGTAAAGGCCCAGGCCACAATACTGATCATTCTTATACCTAGCTTGCCAATGTTTCTAAAAGTCACATTTTGCCTGATAAAGAAAACTATTTAGTTTTCAGTTCAGATGTTGTTCCCTCTTTAATATAAGCTCTTCTTTCTTTACTTCAGCTTGGTTATTTTGTTTTTAAAGTGACACCTACGCGCACATACATCACAAAATATGTTTTTCAGGGTTGCCCTTTCAAGCCTTCAGGAAATGAGATGCTGTTTTTCATGACGTTTATCTGATGAGCAGCCACTTGAAAAACTAAGTAAACAAGTCAGCAACAAACAGTAACAAGCTGAAACACAGATCATAATTACTGACCTTTGTGCATGAGAGTGGATCCCTTATCATCCCGCTCATTAATATTGATTACTCCACTTCTCACTAATCTTCTAAGCACTAACAAATCCCCTTTGAAAGCAGCGCAATGAGCTGGGAAAGCTAAAACTGAAAATGAAATGCACATGTTTCCAAACAGATGCCAGTAACTCCACTAAACATGCTCGTATTTGTCTCTAACATCTTGCCTCTCATAGCAACTAACGCACAGTCACTTCATAGCTGTGTTTAGCAAGGTTAATGCACCCTTAACCAGTTAAAATGCAGCTGGATAACTAGCACTGTTCATCATAGACTTGACTAAACATGTCTTGGTTATGGCTACAGGCATCTTCTACAGTTAAGAGATTAATTTCATAAACCTGAAATAACAAGTATACCTTTGTTTTACAGTTGATGTTGTATGACTGGTATTAACTGGAGTCGTTTGCCTGTTGAATTCCATAGTCTAACCAAATATATAAACTATTTTACTTCTTCTTGCTTAAAAACTACCCATATAATTTGATTTTTCTAGTTATTTTTTATAGACAGGGATTACTGACATATATACATATGTGTATAATGAAAAAAGACTAGCAGATAAGGGCAGTAAGTGCCTAGAAAAAGTAGAGAGGTGAAGGTGCAGTTCTCCTTACAGACCTTGCCACACTTCCATCCTTCAGCTGTTCTGACTGCAGTAGTATTGCTGGTTAGCAAGTAACCTTAATTTCAGTGGAACATTTCCAGGCTAAGTTGCTATTCAATGCAAGTAAGGGATTCTGAGCAGGCAAATCTGCAAACTCATTAAAATTATACAGTTTTTCTGGATCTCTGCTGGAGTCTAAGAACATGGATCACTTGGTATTCATAATGCAACACAGTGTGACAAGTTTTATTTTGATTGTGGGTAAACCCAAGACATTTATAAAATCACATTGAGTATCCCAGTCTTCAGCTATCAGTAAGCATAGTAAGCATTGAAAAGAACAGCTCTTCCTTATATTGGTAATTTAAATGTTAGACTTCTGCTCATACAAGTTTTCAGAATCAAGCATTTCTATGGAATTACAATGCCTATTTTAACAGTATGTGGATCCATACTCACCTTCCTGTGCCTCTGGATGCTCCCCCTCTTTTTCCACACCATCAATATATTGCAGAATATTATCTTTATAGAACCGTTCAGCCAAGTCCCTTGGAGTCTCTCCTTGGTCATTCCTGGCTTTCAGTGTGTGCATGACACTGGCCATTTTACTGACCAAGAACTTAAAGCAATGCAAGTGTCCTTCCACTGCTGCCAGATGAGCTATAGGACAAGGTGAAACAAAGTATGTTAGAGCAGAGCACTGCTGCCCACCAAGAAAGTAGTGCTCTCACCACTAGTTACATCTAGCTCATCTACCAGCGCTTGAGCCATCCAACAAGTAGGAGCAGCCTCAGTTCAATAGGGGACATTCAGCTCCTAACCAGGACAGAGTTCAGCTCTATGCAAAGAAGGCAAAAGAAAGCTGTCAAGGATAGGATGTGCAAAGAAGACTCCCTGGCAGAGCTGACTGCAGCAGACAACACAACATTGCCAAGAGACCACTGAGCACTAGCTAGGAGAGTGCACTGCTGGGGTCTCATCTTCCCCACAAACAAAACTCTCACTCTTCAGCAGCTGTCTGACTTCCCCATCCTAGGGATACTCATTACAGAGGGCCAGCAAGCAGTGTCCTTGATTAGGAGTTAAAGCCATTTCTGCTTTAGTCCCACCTCTACTGTGCCACCACAAACGAGCTGCATCACACCCTCAGTTACCCCATCTGTAAAATGGGGACAGTGACATTCACTTTACTGGGTAAAGTATTTGAAGGTACATCCCATGACAGAGGCTTCTATTCATGGTACTTCTATTATATGTTTTTTCCTTCAACTGTTGTAGACAGTTGCTGTGTGCAGGAGCTGCTCAACCTCACCATGGCAATGACTGCTTCCCTGCGGGGGTCAAGTGTTTCCTGCCTTGTCCTTCAGGCTACGCTGGGGTTTAATTATTTAATACTACTAGAGTGTTGGGTCTATAACAAAGTAAGATGTACAAAACACATGCTCATTATTTTGAAATGAGTAGTATTCTGTAGTCCTGTTAATGGGAAGAAGCTGCCAAATAAATGCTTATTACATGTTATCACTCCATGAAAATGCTCTGTAAAAGCTGGCTGATGTTCTACAGGCAAAAGGATTAGTTTGTCTCCAGGTAAGAATCTCATTATCTTCACAACTTATAAGCAATGTACCCAGAACCAAAAAAACCCCATGTCACTTAATTCTTGGCACATTCAAGTTCTCGATTGCAAACCATCCACAGCTTTCCAGAGCAAAATTGCTCTAAAAGGTGATGGATATTGGTTTTACAGCAAGATGACAATACTTAGGTACAGATGATTGCTAAAATGTAACACAACAAAATCTGAGCTTCACTGAAATCAGGGTAGTTTTTCCCATTGTCTTAATTTTATTCAGTGAGTTAGTTACTCAGGGATAAGTGAGAAGAAGAGGCACCTTGTTAAAGGTAAGTACTGATTACTAGTCAGCTGGTGAAAAACTGCCTCAACCCTCCTGAATCCACTTTCAGATACTTAAAATCTCAGGGATGAAACTTCATCTTTTGGGATGAAACTTTTTTTTTTTAATCAGATGTCTGTCCTGTGCAGAAAGCAGTCAGAAAAGCTCGACATTTTCTGCAAAGATAGCAAGGAGAAAATAGATTAAAGAGTTGTATTCTGTCCATGTCTTTTTGCACAGTTTCAGTGGGATGCTGTAGAAGACACATAAAGGAGCTTTTCATAGGTGGCTTTTAACCTGTGTGTTTCTTAGTACCTAGTGCCCAACATCTAACTGTGCTGTACCATCCTCGGGCATGCTGAGCACTTGGCAGTTGAGACTAAAGCCAAAGGGTACTGTGATGTTGACAGAAAATATGCAGCTTAGCGCCAAGAACTTTGAAAAACCTTGTCTCAGGCATCACAAATAGGCAGTGGGTAGTTTCTGTTGGCATCCCAACTTCTCTGTGTTTCCTCTTGCCTTTTATAAAATCAGGCTAACACTATTCGCTCTTCTCAAAGACACAAGTAAAAAACAGTGTCTGTGAAAAATTCACATGTTGCACTACAATTAAATTAATATTATATTTAGAACGGGTTTAACTAGTGAACAATAAAAGAAGCATGGATATGGCCAAAAACCAAATACAGAGAGAAAACAAAATGTTGAATTAATGAGCACAGCCCATTCTGTACACTGAATGAGCCACAGTTCTTCCCCCAAATTAGCATGCTATAGGTAATTAAAGCCTCTACTATAACACACACATGCAAAAGGTGCAGCCAAGTTTTAGGTGTATGGCATTGCAACCTCAGTAAATTTCTTTCAGTATACCGTTAGGAAAAATTATAGCACTGTGCAGCTAATCTTGAAGCTGAAATATGTAAAGATGACTTAAGTTCACTTTGCCGTTTCAGAAGCTGAGGAAAAGCTGATCTGTACATCACACCACTTTATTAATCTTTTACTAGCAGTGTTGCAAAGCTTTTTCTTTCCTTTGGATGATAATGCGATCAAATGAAACAGAACAAAGCCTGGAGGATCAAGCTTCTGTAGATGTCAAAATAACAAGAAAAACAATTTTCTACTAACCAGTATATACAGAGCATTTAAGTAGAACTGTGCTAGCATTTGCCACCTCTTCATAACAGTCTGTTATCAGGGAAGTGTTCCCAAATGCAAATAAAGCTACCTTCTACACTGCCACCAGGATGCCTAACATCATAACCCCTTATTGCTAATACACCAGATGTCCTGCTGGGATGCAAGAGCCAGGTTTGCAAAACAGAACATAGGTATCAGTTCATGAGGTAAGTGGTGCTTAACAGAAGGTAAAAGATTTTAAGAAGGGATTTAAAAAGGTAATTCTAAACAAGTCATACAGAAAAAATAATATGCTAATTGGAACAAATAATGTGACAAACCATAAGAAGGAAAATGCTAAAAGGGAAAGGATTGCAATGAAAACCCAGAATATGAACAATACCATTTGACTTACAGAGGATATTGAGGCAGGGGGGTGGTAGGCAGAGGGACACTGGAGAAACTGTGAAGAGCAAGGAATAAACACTGCCCATTTTTTGTGCTAAAGGCGACTATGCTTATGATTGTGAAAAGAGTAAAGATTACACATAATACAGAAATACCAGCATTCCAGAAATCAAGACGAAGAAATTACAGGTAAATGAGAACAAGGAGTTTACCAAACCATTTCAGAAACAGTGGGATACAAAAACCTGCATGTGAACATGCCAGAATCTGATCACACTGGCACAGCCATTAAAGCCTGGCACAAATTCAAAAAGGAGCATATAGCAGCTGAAACTGCCTCCTGCTCCACCTACCCTTCTCCTGTGACCTCCATTGGCACACATGCTCCATCACGTGCATAGGAGATGCTGCCCACCTACGCAGCGCTCTCAACCAGGCTCAGCCTGCTCCCTATTCCAGCACCCATGAGCTCAGATCCTTCCCAGCAGCAGCAGGAGGTGAACAGGATACTGTCATCAACAGATAAATACTTTGGATTTTGTAAATCCCCCCATCATTATAAAAATGGAATAACTATGTTGATTGCATGGAATCAGATACTAAATGCTGCTAGTGTACATTACTTATAATTTGCTATAATTATCACATAACACAGCAACTGTAAACCAAAGGTTTAAAAATGTATGAGTTATCCTGATATACCTGGAAGGTTTCCATTGTTATCCACATCATCTATACATGCTCCCCATCTAATAAGAAGCTGCAAACACCCCAAGCGACCATGAAAAGCAGCATAATGAACAGGCTTCCAGTCATTCCTGTCTGAAACATTTACATTCTAAAATAAAAGCAGCAGGTTAATTCGTTCATTAATGAATCTTAGACACAAGACAATTTTATAAATAGCAATCAGCTGTTCATTGTGTTAAATTATTTAAATCAAATCAAATAACGTTTTTCAAAGTCCCTGCCATGTATGCAGTTCCCATTCCAAGATAGGTACTTTTCACAGGTTCTTGGATTTATTTAAGTAACACACATATAAAAGGTGCATTTTTAGACATAGTTCTATCACTGCAATGGTCATTATTACTTAAATATGCATCCGGAATAATTTTTTTTTTTTAAGTTTATGTCTGCTTTGCTATAGAAGGTTCATACAATTGCAAAAAATCACAACCACCACAGCACCTGATCTTCATTTAATGACATCCTCAGTGGAATGTGGTTTACTCACATTATTGATTCTCTCTAGATTTTTTGATCATTTCCCTAATGTATCTTACAATAAAAAAATGGAAATTTACCCTAAAAATAAAGTCACCAACAGTAATTAATCTACAGTCCTACTTCTCAGTTTAAGCTAGGGAGAGTTTTGTTTGGAAAGATACCAGACTTTGGCTCTGCACTAGGGAACTGTGGGTAAAAGCCTCTCACCGCTCCACTTCGCAGTATGGTTTGTAAGGTGTAAGACTGCCCATGGGCTGCAGCTAAGTGTGACGGAGTGCACCCACGATCATCTTGAGCTTCTGCATTTGCTCCATTTATTAACAAAGCCTAAAAGGAATGGAAAGCAGAAGTTCAGTTCACAAGCTGAAAAAGCAAACATTGCCTAGCAGGATGACTTGAGATGATCAGGAGGATAACTCTGGGCTGACCTCAAGGCCCTGACACTACACAAAAAAAGCAGATAGCACAAATGAGTGCACTGGTTTTAACAAGAGTGACTTGATTCCAGATGTAAAGACATCAAGATAAGATACTCATAGCACCATTAGGAGCTCTCTCAGATGGTCTTCATCATGAATTTGTCCAAACTGAAGGTCTGCCTTACTTACTTTCACTCGAGTGAATATTTATACATACCTGCATGCAAGCATCCTGACCTCGGATAGCCGCAAGGTGAGCTGCTGTCCAGCCTCTGACAGTTACATGTGTTGTATCAGCTCCATGCCACAGCAACCAGTGAAGGCACTGCTCAACCAAAACCAAAGTTTTTTATTTAACTATCCTATCATGTATCTGAGGCACATTTTAACTATAATTTATCAGTTGATGTTACATTTCAAAACAGTATCAGAATACTTCATTATGGAAATATGACACCCCCAGAGCATGCCTAAGCCAGATACTTGTGCATTAGGAAGTTACAGTTAAGTTATACTTTCCAGGTTTCACCCAAGGGTACAAAAAGTGCAAATAACATACTAATTCAGACTCTAGCATTGATTTTAGAGTATGGCTTCTTAATTTTACTCTTCCAGATTGAAAATGTAACCTGTAAGAGTATTCACATGGCATGAGGTAAAAGCATTGGAAAAAACAACACAAACATGCTCATTTGAATTCCAGCTAAAATTACTGGCAGGAAAAATACCATGAAACAAATTTAAAGCCTCATTTAATTTATTAGGCTCCTTAGGCATATGTAATCCCATTTTTCTTCTCATCCTTCCACAGCCTAGTTTTGTTTTATCCACCTTTTTTTTCAGCAGATATTACTGCTTGCAATGGAAAGCTTCATGGGCTATCCAAAAACAGCTAGAGGACCAGTTAAAACTTTTTATTACATATTATTATGATTTATTATCTTCTTTTAGGTCAGCCTACAGCTCCAGTTCCTCCACTGTTTCCACCAAGGAGCTTAGCGACAAATAGATGACAGATAATTCAATAAAGTCTAATACATTGATTACAAAGTCAGAGAGTCAAATGAAAAATGGCAGAATTTATAGAGGCAGAAAAGGGTGGGTAAGCAATCTATTTTTAGGGTTGACAACATGATGATCAGCATTTTCTTGACAGTTTCTGTACATTCCAGAAACAGCACTGCAGTTAGTATTTCTTGAGTCAAGCAAGAACTTTACATTCTTTCCTTTGGGACATGAATTTTTATATGGTTATTCATGGCCTTGTTGCTTCAAGGTTAGATCACTTCAAAGATTGTACAAGGAGGCTGCAACAAGAAGGTGAACGTTGTGCTGAATACAGCAGTTAGTTCTTCTGGACGTTCAAAACATTCATGCAAGCACCTGCTGATTTCTCCATCAATATTCAACGTTTTCATTTATTAAAATAAAATGTATTAGGACTGTTTCTATAGAGAATGAGGCATGGGACAGGACATTGGTAAACAGAATGAACATGTTTTCATGTCACTTCTCACCTGTTTCAATCACCTTCAGAATATTTTACACATCCTACAGGATGTTCTAGGTGTCTCAAGAGAAGGGGAAAACAGAATAGGGACAAAAGAAGGTCGTGAGTCTAGAAGGAAGACCATAGGGCACACTTTGCTCAGAGTAAGAAAATCACTGATTTTGTAAAATCTGGCAACGTTGACTATATAAACTGCCTGGGGCTTCAGAAAGGCAAAATGAAAACCTAAAACACTGTATTTCTGCTCTTGTTGAATATATTTAATGAGAAATACAGGCAGAGATTAATTGATTTAGCTTGACCAAAGCTAGCAGGTTTGTGTCCAGCCTTTCCCAAAGAAGGAAAACATTAACTTATAAAAACCTTGCTGTGTGTGAACACTAACATAATGTTTTACCTCCAGACTTCCACAGTGTGCAGCACAGTGCAACGGTGTGAATTTGTGGACTAAATCCACCTCATTAATACCAGTTCCACTTTTTATCATTGATGCAAGCTGTTCTACATCACCAGCTTTCACTGCCTCGTGAACACTAGTACAATTTTGCTTCTTCTTGACAGCTACTGAGGAATAAGAAAAGGGCATTAGTCAGTTCAGCAACATTTAAGAGAGAGGAAATAAGTGATGAATCAAAGAAACATCAAAGTGTCAGCTTCACAGGAACCAACCAAGATGTTTGGAGTAATGTATGAGATTGAGATTCCCATCAGCAGGGATCTGAAGTTACTTCTTCTGTTTGTCAGAAACAGAGCAATATGCAAAAAACTGCGACAGCCATGCCCCCTTCAGCCCCAGAAAAAGGCCCAAAAGAGTAAGACCCAGAAGAAAGATGACAAGAAGCACAGCAACAGCAGGAAGCACAACTACTCCATCTATGTATGCAAATGCTGCAGCAGGTCCACCCCAACAC
Source organism: Haliaeetus leucocephalus (assembly GCF_000737465.1). NCBI lineage: Eukaryota > Metazoa > Chordata > Aves > Accipitriformes > Accipitridae > Haliaeetus > Haliaeetus leucocephalus. The sequence goes on along the minus strand of NW_010972972.1, from coordinate 203,838 downwards.
TGGCTCTCTTCCAGAACCGTAGGCATCACAAACTCATTAATCAGATTTTCAAGTACAAGACCAGGGAGGCTTCTCACTTGGACCAAGAAGCTTTCAGCCATCACTTCCCAGGTGCTCCACATGGCCATGCTCCTACTGATGGCTGCCTAAGGACTTGGCACAGCATGGCATATCACACTGAAGGGCACCAGAGCCTTCACCAAGTGCGCATACCACGTAACTGCTCTTGACTGAGCTGCACAGATCAGCTTCAACACAAACTGGTGTCAAAATTAAATCTGATGTAGAAAAGCAGTTCTTTATACAATGTGTTAGTCATCCTGTGTTGCTCTCTTGCTAGAACTGCCTGATATTTTGCTCCCACCAAAGTCAATAACATTTTCACTGACCTCAGTGGCACAGAATCAAACTCTAAATGTAGAAGCAGTGGGGTCAAAAAAAAAAAAATCCATCACCAGGCTATGGGATCAAATAACTTGTGTTCTCCTTCAGGCCCTTCCACTAATTAACTACGTGACTGGAAACAATGGGCGTTACATATTCAAACCCCCTTGCAGCATCCTGATATCTTGCCAGAACTTGTAAACAGAAATATATGTAAGTAGATCTAATGGCTGAGGGGGTGCTAACTGAAGATAGCCAAGCATAAGAGGAACCTGAAACAATTAGTAATCACCTTCTAGAGCAGTCATCATCATTCCAGTACCAAAATGCACTAACACTGTTTCATTAGATTTCACGCTGTCAAGTCTTGAAGAGGTGGGATACTGTTTTTCAAGTCAAGCAAGCATGAAAATGTAGGTCTTAAGGTATTAGTGCCTCAGCTTCTCCACCTACGGAGAAGAAATGGTAGTAGTAGTTAAAATCATTACACAATTTGAGATAAAAAATATTAAAGAATATAAATAAGATATTGCATGAACATGTTTGTGATACATGTAAAAAACTACTAAATATGGTCAAAAACAGCCTTTGCAGTTTACCCGTGCCTATTTTCATGTGATCTGTAGCGTGACAGTAGTGCTCAAGCAGATTTGGGGTTGCCACAGAGAAGAAAAGAGGGCTGAAGCTGTTTCTGTAATCCAGGCTGACAGTAACACACCCCGTGCTGTAACACACCACTTGATCTCATGGCTCTGTATCTCTCCACTTCCACCTCCCCCAGCTAAGCAGTTTGGATTGCTGCCCTGCGCAAAGCAGCTTCAGTTGGGAACCGGGACTCCATCGTGCAAAATACTGTATGAACAAACAGCAGCAGCATAGAAACACAGAATAATTCAGCTTGGAAGGGACCTCAGGAGATCACCTAGTTCATGTTTCCAAATAATATCTAAGTATGTTTTGTAATTTGTTTTTTTAAAGAGACAGTATCACCAGGACATAGTTTTCCCACAAGGGAGCCATTTCTCATTATGCCAAGTGAGGGTTACAGACTTCAACACAATTATACAGACTTACATCAGAGGAAGATCGGGCCAATTACACTACTTGCCAATGTACTAATGTGTTTAACACAATGTTCCACTGCAGCAAGTTCAAGGTAATCCATATTATTTTTTTTTTATCCAGAAGAAAAGCAAATGACAAGGCCTGCCAGCAGAGTGGATTTGTCTCCCTTCTCCCTCTGGAGACCTGTAACTGTACGGAGATCGACGCCAAGTGCTGTTGCACGGCTTCTTGGCGCAGGCCACCACGAACAAGCCAAAGGCAGCTGCCCTGGGACTTAAGTTCAGTAAACAGCTGTTAACATGAATTCTGTAAAAAAATATGTTTGAAAGTGAAGGACAGGTTCTATAATTTTAGTGCCATTTTTTATCAGAACTGTTATCAAATGCTCACTGGACGTTCTAAGAGAGAACTCCTTTGCAGAAAGAATTAAGACGGCATTTTGAGACGAGTACCTGCCCACAGTTCATTGAAAGAAACGAAACGAAGAAGCATATGGCTCAGAGCGGGGGAAAGAGACAATTTTAGGTTTTCCAGTATTTCTGTAACACAAAAAAAACCCCAGTCCTATGCAGGACGTCCTGGCAGCAGCTCCAGGGGACGAGGGGAGGCTGCCAGCCCCAGCCAGCCCGGCTGCAGGCGCAGGCCGCGCTACTGGGCCCCGTGCGGGGATAACGCCACCAGCTCGCGTGTTTGGCGAATATTGAGCAATCTCGGCATTTCGTGCGGGTGCCGGCGGAGCCCCCTCGTCACAGACGGGGGGTTTCGGGCAAATCCGGAGAGCCAGAGCCGAGGGAGCGCGGCCGCGGGCGGGCGCCGTTCCCCCTCCGCGCCATGGCGTCGCAGCCCGGCGGGGCTTTCCCCTCACGGCCCAGGCGGGAGAGGCGCCGCTGTGGGGCCGAAGCTGCCGCCGCGGCGGTGCCCGGGGGGGGGCAGCCGGGGCTGGCTCCAGCCCTGAGGGAAGGACAGGGGGGAAGAAGGAGCGCGGGCGAACCAGTCTCACCGGCCGGAGGGGGAGGCGGCGCGGCGGCGGCCGTCGGCATGGCGGCTCCTCACAGCAGAAGCGGCCGGGAGCCCGCCACTCTCGCCGGGAGCCTGCCTCAGTCACCGCACCCTCCTCCTCCTCCTCCTCCCTGCGCCCGACGCCGCAGAGGGGTTGCTATGGGCACAGTGCGCGATTCCCCCGGGCTCGCCGTCCCTCCGGGCGGGCGGCGGCAGGAAAATGGCGGGCAGGGCGGGAGAGCGGCGTGTCCCCGCCCGGGGCGGCGGCGAAGGGGCAGCCATGGCGCCTCGGCGGGCGAGGGGAGAGCGCGGGGCCGGGGCGGCGGAGCCCGGTCTCCCTCGGTGAGGGAGGGCCGCCCGGCGTATCGGGAGGTGGGGTGCATCCGATTAAGCTGCAGTACAGTTGCCTGCGGACGGCTGCAGCGCATGAGGGGCAGGGTAGCAGGGAAAGGATGGCGCGGGGAAACCTGCGTTGCCGGGTGGTGCTTTTTGGCACCTTTTTGACAGCCCTGGGCTAGTGTCTTCGTGGCATTCCCCAGGGAGAGGTGTAACAAGTATCTATTCCATCTCTGAAACCATCTGTTTAACCTGTTTATGCTCTCTCTGCAGGATAACCAGACTCCAGTCACGATTTGTATGTTTAACCCTCTCTGCACAAGGGGATGGGTTTTCTTTCTGCGGTTACATAGTCCAGCTGGTGCCCGGGAGGGAAGCCGGGTTCCTTTGATAGGACAAAAAAGCACCCTGCATTCCAGAGTCCTGCTTCCAGGCAGGATGAACCCTTCCCCATCAGATTTACAGGTGCACGGTGATAATTACAGACCAAGTAAGGTCCATTTAGAGCTTAACTATCCTTGTCATTAGAAAGTTGCCATAAATCCTCCTGCTGCAACTTACTGGTCTCCTTTTGTTCTGTCCCTCGGAGACAGAGTAATTTGTTCTAACAGCCTTCTACATGTTTAAAAGCATCACCTCTTTGCTCAGTCTCCTCTGAATTTCAGTGTGGATGATTCAGAAGTTTGCAGTACTCCAGGACACAAAGCGTCAATTGGGGCCAAGCCTACGTCCCTTCCCTGGGAAGAAGCTGCAACAAGTAACAGGAGTTAACTCCCCGCAGCACAGCACAGCCAGCAGCCACACACACCACCTTAAGGACTGATTCACCCCTCATCAATCTCCTAAGTATTTTCGTTCCTCTAGACTTCCTCTGAAAGGTATTTTTAAGGCTGGCATCTAGAACTGGGCACACTCACAACTATAGCTACAACCTTAATAGGAGAGTCAAGTAGTTACTCACATCTTAAAAACTGCCTGAAGCCTGACTGTGAAGATGGGAAGAAGTGTTGCAGCCAACAGCAAAATCACCTTCACAGCTGATAATTTCTACTTACATCATACACTAAGGGTGAATTCCAATCCCCCAAGTATCCCCGCTGCAAGAGTAATACACTAGGACTGTGACATTGCTCTTGGACTTTTCGTGCTTGTCTTGCTCCCAGCAGCTTTAAAAATATGCACTAAACACATGGCAGAGCAAATAAGACATTAAATGCGTATTGTTCTCAGACACACAATTGTATGGTTATTTCCAATCCCACAAACATGCCAGCCACACAAACCCGTTACTGAAAGGAAAAGACTGACACTCAAATATATGCTTAATTTTATTTATTACATTTAAGAAATATTAACATCTCAGGATATCTGGTTTACCATCTAAGTCCAGTCATAAGCAACAAAAAAACCTGTTAACCATGTTTCAGATGAGCATTCTTACATTCATTCCCCCCTGTAACATAAAGAAAGTTTGTTCAGCTGTATTAAATTCTTATGTGTTTGACTAATTGAAAAAAAAAAAAATCATTAAAAATGTCTTAACTACCAGGCATCCTGGTTTGTTAACTGTTTGTTGGCACTTGTGTTCACAATCAAGCACTCCAGTTCGTTTGTTAAATTTTCCCCTTCTACCCAGAACTTTTTGGTTTGTTTTTTTTTTGTTTGTTTGTTTTTTAAATATCTGGATATGTGAGTTTGTTCAAATAAGTTTAAAAAGAAAATAAATGTACGGTTGTCTGTCTGAGAAGCTCCTGCACTGCTTCCCTTGATAACCCACCTATGGGATAACTGGAGGAAGTTACTTGCTTTCAGCATTTTTCTGAATCTTATTGAGCAAAAGTTCTTTTTAATTCCATTTCAACTGAAAAAAGTACAGAAACACTTCATTTGATGGTGTGCATAAACATTACACTCCATATATAGCAAAAATATCTTTTATTTATAATTTACATTTCCACAAGTGAAAATCGTACATTTTTACATATACCATTTCATTCCATTAAATTTTCACGCATCTACAGAACTTTCACACAATGACACCTGAAACTGTGCAGGCAATAAGAAATTCAAATACAAAAATGTATTTATTAACCAAACAGTAGTTGAGGCCCTGCCTCAGTTGAACATTTTTATTTCATATAAAAAGTATTTGCCTTCCAGAGTTAACACAGCAGCTCTTCTGTAAAAAAAAGAATTCATACCTCAGTTCATTTAAACAGACTCATCAGGTTCTGTCTTGATATCTGTAGATGCAGGTGTGCTCTCTTCTGCACAGGCAGTAGGGGTGTCATCAGGTTCTTCTTTGACTTTAGGTGAGTCGCAGGACTCTGGTGTTTCTTGTTTAACAATGTTCAACATTATATTTAGTGGATTTTCTACAGGAGTCTTGCTGGGAGATGGTGTGCAATCAAATGATGATGTCTGCAGAGTGAAAGTCAATGTAGCATTAACACACATTAAAACAACGATTTTTAGCTTCTTATCCCTTTTACTCTTTTTCAAAATGAAAACAAGTTGACAGTCAAGCACTAAAAAATCCAAACTTCTACTTTATCAAGATCCTAAGAAAACAGATTTATTCTTTAATAGCATTACTTTTTCACAATTACTTTGAAAGGGTATCATCCAAGCAGGGATGAAATGCTTAACACATTACCATAAAGTATTCCCTGCTATCCCCAGGGGAATGGTAACTCCCAAAGCCTTAAAAATGTAACACACACCAACACCCATTTACTCCATTTTTGCAAATTCCTAAGATTACGCACATTACTCAACAATAAATGCATGATGTGTTTTCAAACCATGGTTTTGCTTTAGTCATGTATGACACACAAGCTGTCACAGTACATCACAACAAGAAATACATCTTAGCTAATTCTGTATTATATACTTGCTATGCCCAAAGCCTTCGATTCTTTGTCTAGTCATAGGCAACAGAAACAGGTAGCACATTCTGAACACATCTGCTCCCTGCAAAGTCAGAGATCAAGCAAACAAACTGAAAGCAAAATCCTTCAAAGAATATGAAGAAGGATTCACTTACGTTTTGGTAATCTTCGTAGCAAGATGGATGGTAAATCTGAAAAAGAATTGTTATAAAATTTAAATACATAAATTATAGCAGGATCACTGGTTATGAACAGAACAGTGTCAATTACACACATCACACAATTTGTCTAGAAAAACAATGGAATAAGCAGGCCAAGTATGGTGTCAAATGTAACTGGGAAAAGATTTTGTGTATGTTTATTTAGGAAAAGTTATCATACAAAAGCCTGGTAAGCATTGGGAATTGTTTGTGTACAGCTGTATACAGAAATAATTGAACCAATATCTACACCCATATATAGAGACATTCATTTTTATTTTAGCACTGCAGTATAAGGGAAGGTTAGTGACCCTATACTAATGATATACCAGGACTTCAAGCGCTTCCGAAGGTTGAGGTATTTATGTACTTGGAAGCCAGAAAAACTACCATGGGAATGTGTCAGTAGAGAAAGCACTGTTGGCCCTCCCTCCGCACCCCCCTTTTTTTTTTTGCTATAATTCTTCGGGTTGTTTTACTATAAATAAGTATCACATGTAAGTATGATCAGATTACCTTTTCATCTACTCTGATAGCATTCTTCAGGTGCCACTCTTCCTCTTCCTCATCCCAATACTGTTCAAATTGCTCTTGGCAAATTTCACAGCTCTGAAAAGTTATTAGAGTAATGAGATAAATGATGTTATTGTAACAATTTACTAAACACATTAACTTCAAGAACCTAGTAACAGTCAAAAAAGGGTCTTTTAAATTAAGATAAATACATTAAGACTACAACATGATCTTTCATTCACACTTTAAAAATAACTTTAGAAAACTTTACTTAAAAATTCTTTGCGTATAGCTTGCAGACTGCACAATGATCATTGTCTGGCCTTCAAGATTGCTGTCACTTGAGAAAGGTAAGCTTTGCCCTTTTAGCTAGGCAGTCTCTGCAAAACACTTTGTAACCATCTAATGCCATTTTACTGTCATTTAAGACAATACAGTACAGGTATTTAATTGATTTTATTTATGGCATTACCTTCACTCTTCCCCTTAATGGAGAGTCTCAAATTAAAAAGGCAGAACTTTTAGATGAAGCATTAACATTTTTAGTACTTCTGTGCAAAATAATCACCTCAGAGAATGAAGCACAAAAGGTATTTTTTGAAATTAAAACTAAGGCCTTCATGGCTTGATAGCTAGTTTCTTAGAGGCTTAGTTTGTAAAACTAAATTGTAATGCTACTAACATTTGTATTTGATTACTACACCAATTCATCTACCAAAATACATATCTAGTAGTTACTTTAAGATTGAGATATTACTTTGTCCTAATGCCCATCTTCTAATGAAAAAGAAATTTCTGGGTCAAGGTATCAAAAACCCAGCAAACACCATCATAATTTGAATAACAAAGGACTATTTCCAATTCACTTGCTCTATTTACTCTTTCTACGGAAACATTCAGTAAATTAACACACTTTGCCCGTTTCAATTTTGCTAAAATGGTGGGATGCCAATCGGTGTAAATTTTTTTGAACTACAGGAGATTCATACTACTATCTGCCCCTGCAAAACAACCATTACACACACAAATACACTACCTACGAAGTAGTTGCACAGAGGTCCAAGAACAAGACTTCAGTCTACATATAGCCTACTGTATGAAAGAATGCTGTAAACTTCCTTGAAGTATTAGATGATTCTCAGTATCTGGACTAATAAAGGCAAGCTGGAACTTACCTCAACTGCTCCAGCTGGTCCAGCAGGGACACTCTGAAACTCCTTCTCTTTCGCAGCTTCTTGTGTCTTCAACACCACCTCTTCATGAGCTTTTTCAAAAAACTGGCTTTTTGCACGCTCCTCTAGATCGGCTATTTCTTCAAATTCAATCCAGTCCTGAGGAAAAAGTTTTCATTCACACTCAGACACTGATGAATAGCCAGAAATGTTTAAAAAATACATTGGGTTGAAGCAGGAAGAGAAGACATTCCAAAAGTAGCATATTTAATAGATCTTACTTCATTAAAACCGAAGTGCTCCTCACATGCAGCATGAGCACAGTGCACGCTTTCTCACAATGCTACACTTCAAAAAAAGCTTTTTTCAGAAAAACCACTATCCTTCGATTTCCATTCCATCCTCAGTGCGATGAAAACAGTACCAATAGCTTCAAACTGTTTATTGTTCATCATACAATTGACTTTTGTGTTTTGACAGGCATTTGAGAACTACTTGAAATATCTAAGACATCATTGTTTACCAAAGGCCAACTCCCGTGACCATGTAAACTTCAACTGCAATCCTACAGCACATAAACAAGTAAAACACAGAATCCAGCCTGTAATTTATCAAGACACATACTGCATTACTTACTGTTAAACTGTAGTACCATCTTCTGTGTGTAATTTTTCTGCTAACATCTTTTTCTGTCCGGTTCTGACGATAATGCCAATCTAAATGATCTGCATAAACATCTGTCTGTGAAGTAGTGAACCTCATTCCACATGAGTAACACTGAATTCCAGTGTACAGTCGATTTATAACACTATCATAGCGCCTACAAGAAGGGAAAAAAAAGTCTTAACACTTCTTTGAAAAGAAACAGGTAAGAAGTTTCTCAGTAAGTCATTTCATATGCCCACAAGAGTAGAGGAAAAGCATGAATGTATTGTAAGATTAAAGCACACAATATAGCTAAATTCTTCCTGATTTTTGTAACACAACCAATTGATACATTCAAATCACAAACAACGGGTTCATATTAACTATTCATGAGAAACACGCTAGTGCTCTGTTTCATGCCTACTAGCTTCATCACCTAATAGTGCATAAAATGGCAACACTCGCATTTGGCTCAGCTTTGCACACTACCACAAAGGTGGTAAAATTAGTAGTAACGAAGAAACACTGGCTTCAATACATATCACAACCTTACTGATTAAGTAACAACATGCAACTTGTGTAAAGAGAGTTTTCCCAGGTTAATTTTGCCTCTTTTTCCTCCCTCAAGTTCTTCAAGGCTAACATCAAGAAAAAGTGACATATAATCTTTTAAAAGCTCTCAGCTGTCTTGGATTAACTATCTAGATACTACCATGTCACGATTCTTACTACACTGTAAACTCATTCTACTATACGCACTGTCTAAGTTCTTCAACTGTGAAGTTAGTGAGGTCTGGAACATTTTGATCTTCATTCTGGTCATCATCTTCCTCTTCAGCAGCTGGCTGGGCTGATGTTTCATTCACTTCTAGAAAGCATAAAGATACCATTTTATCAAAGTTTCAGTACATTATCAGAAAGAAGTGACATGCTCATGAAAGTTATTTTTAGTCGAATGTTAATAAATACGATCTGACTACACTAAAGTACAAGTGTGCAATAGCCAAGTCAGTCATCCTCTAACATCATTAAAAAAAGCATACAAGATACTGCAAGTTACTCAGAATTTCAATTCAGGAAGACAGTATTTCACCTCTGTCTTTGGCATTAAAATTCAGTCTTCAGAGACACAGAAATATTTCAGAAACTGACAGGAATCTGAGTTACGGAGGCACCGCATCAAAGACAAAACTGACTGCTCTGGATAGCTGAAGCGTACAAATTAAACCAGATACTAAGCATTTACTCCATCACATGCACTAAATTCCTCCCCCCCCCCAAAAGTTCAGTTTAAAAAAAAAAAAGTGCAGTTCACAGAAGTTCTTATACTTAGCTTTACACTTCAGCTGTGGATAAACTGAGTAGTTAGAACATAATGGATCTACATACGTGCTGAAGTGGAGTCAGTTTTTGACAGTTTGAGGATCCCTGTTGACAGCAGTTTAGCAAACAATTCATTGACATCAAGCTGTCCAAGGTGGTTATCAGGATATGAATGTGGAAGGGCTCCTGGGAAAAAACATTGACATTCAAGGAGACAACAGGTTAGCATTAGAAATTTACTTCACTTTTATCAGCATATTTCACAACACACTCTTCCTTCTGCCTCCTGTTTCTTCCATTTTTTTATTTCAAATTATTTACCAACTCTATTTGCTTTATGTCTAGTCCTTGGCTAATTTCTTCCCTTGCAACAGCTTCCTTCATAATGTATTCTGAAGTGCTATCTGAGCTGGTTGCCAATACACAGATTTCTACTGGATAGTGTTTACTGAAATGCAGTATTTTTCTTATTTTATGCTGAAATATTTCACCAGGACCTACTGACTTCATCACGTACTTTAACCATTTATGATGTTTTTAGAAGCTTTTCATTACTAACCACTCACATACTGGCAATGTTTACACACCCTGACAAATTCAAGCCAGACCTACAGACTGGTGCCTTCCAGAAAAGCAGACCAAAATTTCCCTTTTGATTTTTTTTTTCTAGCACAACTACCAAAACCACATGGTTAATGAAGACTAATGAAAGCCTTCACCATTTGAGGGAAAACACTTAAGAGATGAAGGTACTACAGAAACCACATCTATGGCCACCTCACTGAGAAGGCTTCCCTTAGACCACACAGACCTAGCACACCAGGACATTACAAAAGGGTAATTTTTGTGGCTACTAACAAACAGAACAATCCAAAAGAAATAAAAGGAAGTTAATTATTTTGTTACAGACCTGCAGGGTTCTGAACAAAACTTCCAGGATTTGGCAAATACTGTTGACCTTGGCCGTAAGGCCCTGCTTGAGCAGACATGAGAGAAACCTGTGAAAGTAAACATTTAAGTATTTTTTGTATAATAATGCCATTATAAACTTAGGGTTTTTTTAATTTTATCATTAACTTCTAGATGTTTCTCAATAATTTTATATATATTAAACTCCTTCCAGGAGTGAACCATGTCAGTTTGGTATTGAAAGGTCCACAAATGACTATGTTACCTTTCCCTCATTTTCATTTCCCACTAGAAAAATTTCAGAACACATACTCATTTTGCCTAACATTTAAATTAAAAAAAACACCTTTTCTTCTACCTATCGAGCCTTCAGTCACATTTTCCAAACACAGTACTTCCTTTTAAATTGCTCCTGTTCACCAAAACAGAGCTCATCAGAAAGAAACCTGAGAAACCAGTAAACGTCTATTAACAAATGCTACAATTCTTATACAAATACTGAAATAGCATTCACTATATGAAACACATCTTTAAAGCAGAACTTTTCAGCAAACCAGCTACGGTAAGCTTCAGGTAGAAAAACAGTTTTTATAACACACCCATAATAAAAATGGGTTAGCTGCTTTCTGGATTTGCAAATTATTTAAAATTTTATCCCATTACAGGTCAGCAGGACACATTACCTGCTTTTGTACAATCAGTTAACTCTTCATGTTCAATTATTATCCCCCAAATGAAAAATTCTCTCTAAAATCTCTAATCTACTGAAAGAGATGACATCATGTTCACTGATGTAAAGTATCATTTTCCCCTTTCGAGAACACTTCTAACACGCAACAGCAAAGACAACTAACTCATAAAGCATGCCAGTGCCAAGATAATTTTAAAAGACTGTAATTCAACAATGTCCGCATCTTTCTCAATTCCCCCAAGTTATGGGTATCTCTTTAAAACTGGCTTGTCACCAGTACTAACAGCTGCAAAAAGACAACAGAATTATTTTGGTCCATTTTAATTCTACACCTCTTAGAAAAATGAATCATGTATATTCACTTACATCATCTTTCATCATCACAGAATTCACTTTTGTGCAAGTTTAATGAAAACACCCCAGGCTTCCAAGTACCTAGTTTTGTTTTCAAGTTAAAAATACTTATTTCACTGTCACATTCTGAGCTACAAAGTGATCGTAAAGATCCACTATTTTGTTTAATTCTTAAAAAATAGCAAAACATGTCCTTAAATTATATATAAACTGCTGAAGAAGGATGACTTTTTTAGCTTGAAACTGGCTCCCAGTCTGCCAGCTCTTCAGAAAAATCTTCAATTTTTAAAGGAATAAAACCTTCTAATTCTCTACACAAAAACACTTCTCCAAGCAAACCGTTTAATGCAATCAGTTCTTACCTGATTACTTCCCATTGGCATATTATTGAAGTTTCCATATTGAGGACCCTGAAGACCTTTTTCATCAAAGTAATGTCCAGCTCTCAATGGGAAGTTCTGTGCTCCTGGGCCAGCTGGTCCATTGAAATTTGGTCCAGGCGAACCATCAAATATATCCGGTCTCTGGAACTGCATCCCATGAGATGGTCCATTGTAGCCCTGGCCGGGATGATCAACAAACGGACCACCTTGTCCATATGGTGACATTTCTAGTCTTGAGGCAGGATGGTTAGCTACATTTTCAAAACGTGCACCTTGAAGGCCAAGGGGCAAGTCAAATCTAGAGGCTGGCTGGTGAGGTCCATCAAATCTTTGAGGTATGGCTGTATCAAATCGGGGTTGTGCCTGCTGGCCAGGTGCCCTTTCAAATCTTGGACCAGGCTGTCCATGAATTCCATCAAATCTTTGCAAGAGAGACAGCTGTCCAGGCTGACCATCAAATCCAGCTGCGTGACAACCATCAAATCTCGGACCGGCCCGACCCAGAGGACCATCAAATCTAAGTCCACCAGCTCCCTGGTGTACTGGTCCATCAATCAACCTAGGACCCACACCTGGCTGACCATGTGGTCCTTCCAATCTGAGCCCACCACCTGATGGTCCATGTGGCCCCTCAAACCTGAGCCCACCACCTGATGGTCCATGTGGCCCCATAGGCTGACCATGTGGCCCCTCAAATCTGAGGCCACCTCCAGGTTGACCATGGGGCCCCAATGGCTGTAAATGTGGCCCCTCAAACCTGAGGCCACCTCCTGGTTGACCATGAGGCCCCAAGGGCTGACCATGGGGTCCCTCAAACCTGAGACCACCCCCTGGTTGACCTCGAGGCCCCATAGGTTGACCGTGAGGTCCCTCAAACCTGAGACCACCTGAAGGCTGACCACGGGGACCCTCAAACCTGAGACCAACCCCAGGTCCTTCAAATCTAGGACCACCTACAGGCTGCCCTGCAGGCCCCTCGAATCGCAGAGGCCCACCTATCTGCCCAAGAGGTCCCTCAAACCTCAGTGGACCTCCTCCACCAACCTGTCCTGGGGGTCCTTCAAACCTCAGGGCCCCTGCGAGCTGCCCTGGTGGCCCATCAAATCTTAGGGGTCCAGCTCCCCCTGCTCCTGCTAGTGGTCCATCAAACTGAGAGGCACCAGCCCCCACCAAAGGCCCCTCAAATCTCATAGCAGCCTGTCCAGGTGGCCCATCAATTCTGGAACTTGAACCAGCAGCAGGACCATCAACAAAAGGACTTCCTTGTCCATCTACCCCAACCCTTGCAGCAGCCTGTCTAGGTGAGCCATCAAATAGAGGTCTGTCTTCCATTAGTGCGCTTATCCTCTGCTTTGCTTCAATGCTTCCAAATCTTGATCCTGGACTTTCCGGAAACGGTGCTTTCTCTGGATCTTCATATCTAGTTCTTTTGAAACGTTCACTGAATGGTGATCTTGGTTCCTCTCGAACACCTAAACAACCCAGAACAAACCAGATAACCAGTCACTAAAATGTTGCCAATTACTTAACAGATTTAAAATAAAAGAAAAGCACATACCAGCTTGCCCAAGAAGCTGTCTGTCTTCACGATTATCAAATCTGCAGATTGCATCACCGTCTATTTTCTGGAACTCTGTTGTGCTTTTCCCCTGTTGTCTGAGAGCATCTCTAAATTCATCTGACTCTCCCCAGCTGTCATAAGGATCAAAGTTCTTAGAACCTCTTGCTCCTTTAGTAGCATTTTGTTCCTCAAGTCTTCGTCGACTCTCAAGTGGTGAGAGGTTATCGGCAAAAGGTCTGTTAGTGCCACTTACAGGAGAGTGTCTCCTTGATCTTTCTCCAAACGGTTCTTTTCTGTCGAACTGTACTCCACGCTTGGCTTTTGCTTGCTCACATTCTATTCCAGAAAGCAATGCATCGGGTATATGATAATCCAAAATATCATCAGGATCCAACAGATCAAGCCTTGACAATGAATGCTGAACTTGTGTTCGTTTTAGTTTAGCCTTATGTTCATAATATGTTAGTTCTGCATCCGACAGAAGAGGTTTCTTCTTCAAACCACATTTTTCTTCTGTAGGGTTATCCCAGACATTACATCTGTGCTTTCCTTCCTGATATTGGAACAGCTGTCGGATCTGATGAGCTACCATGAGGAACTCATCTTGTGTTATTTCACCAGATGTTAAACGTTCATTTGCCTAGAATATAAAGTTAAAGTTTAGACTTCCAAAGAGAAAAGAAAAGCAAACTATACCCAGGATACTTCTATGAAGACAGATTTACCAATATTACCTTCTTAAGTAATTCCCTCTTGCTTGCAGATGTCAATTCTTTGGGGATCTGTAAATTGGCATCCACACTTAAGCGGTGCTGCTGCTTTGGTGCTCGGGGTGATAAAATTCCTTTGCCAGCAGGCCAGTTTTCCCGGTGTCTTTGGTGAGGGGATTTACCAAGTGCTTGGTGTTCTTCATTCTGCTGTGAGCTGAAAGCAAGAATGTATTTAAAATACAGATTACTCCTTTATTCAGGACATAACTGTTACATCCCTATTAGAACTGATCATGGCAAAACAGCACTATCACCTTAGAATCTAAGTACGTATCACTTCCATATTTCACTAGTAGAAGTAAGTTAAACTTATCAATTTTAACAACCTGAACATTGCCTCCCAAAGCCAACTATACTGAAGTCAGCAGCAGAATTTCCACTGACTTTAAATAGAAGTCGTTTAAATGATAGTAACTTACTTTTTATTTTCTTCCCAACCAGATTTCCACCTCTTGCCTGATTTGGATCCTTGCCAATTTTCTGCATTCTCCTTTGGATCAGGAGACACTTTTGTAGAATGCTGGCTTGCTGCTTCTTGGGGCCTGTCTTCTTGGGCTTTTTTCACTCTCCTCGGATCTCGCACCTCTTGTTTAACGTTTCTCTTATTAGAATTTCTTTCATCTCTTGCTGCTTGTGTGCCTTCTTCAACATGAGACTGCTTAGGGCCTATCTGACGTATCTTTCCTATTTTAGGAGTTGATGAAGTGGGAGATAAACTCCTAAGTCTTCTTTTCGGTGATCTCCTCTCTCGTCTTTTTGGAGAATGCGTAGATGGTGACCGTGCCTTAGGAGAGCGTGATCGTGACCGTTTTCTATTACTTGATCTCCCTTGTTTTCCACCCTGTTTTTCTGACTCCTCTGTAGTCGTGTCTTGTTTCTGAACAGCACCATTAATCACTTTATTTCTGCTGCCTACTGGTCTATGTTCACATGTCTTATGTTCCTCTTTTTCTTTTTTCTCTGTACTTCTCCGCTTTTCTTTCACCTCCTCCTCTTTGCCCTCTGACTTATCTTGAAGATGTCTTTTCAGTCTTGGATCCCGCTTACTAATTTCAGATACTTTTGTGCTTTCACATTCCTGGCTTTTAGTATCTTTAGCATTGGGTAGCTTATTTTTCAAAGGGGATGGTGATTTAGATTTTGCTTCTGACTGGTCAAGTTCTTTCTTTTGTGTTTTTTCACTTGCTTTCAATTTTTCTTGCTTTGTTGAGTTTTGTTTTTCAGCCTGTGTTGTTTTGTTTGCCTTGGTATCAGACTGACTAGTTGTGTTTGGTGGAAATTCTTTCCTATGAGATTGATCTTTAGCATGAGAAGAATGTTGAGCCATCCTATTAAGTCGGGGATCCCTATTTACTATTTTGATATCATGAAGTGGAGGACTTGGGGATGGTTTGTTTTTTTCGGATTGCACAGCAGTCTGATGAGGTGGT
Organism: Haliaeetus leucocephalus; assembly: GCF_000737465.1. Classification (NCBI taxonomy): domain Eukaryota; kingdom Metazoa; phylum Chordata; class Aves; order Accipitriformes; family Accipitridae; genus Haliaeetus; species Haliaeetus leucocephalus. Next base: position 188,212 of record NW_010972972.1, on the reverse strand, counting down.
TTAACTGTCATGTGAGGTGTGGGAGACATGTGTTGCTTGGAAGGTGCTGGAACTGAAGCTATAGTAGATGATCCTTGCTGAACACTAAGAGATACAGCCTGAAATAGGAAAAAATCCAGCATTAATCTGCATGACATAACTCCTACCCCAAGATGATCATAGTCTGTCTCGAAACCAAAAGTATAAATAGAAATGTCTTGAAAGTTACGAGATTCAACCATTTAATTCAAATGACCCATTAATTGTTAATCAAAAGTGCTAAAATAATGCAGTACCATTACAAAAGATCAAATTCAATATAATGCAAATCAGTACTACAAAGTCAATACTGCAAAACATGTTACTTAGGCACATGTTCTCATTACAGCATTAGTCTTTCTATATATTCCACGTGTTCAAGGCAACTAAGCTGCCAACTATCTGATATAATTTTCGTATTTCTACACTGCAAAGATGCTTTATTTTGGTACCATCAACTGTCAACATAGCAAGACTTTCAATTACGCATGTAAAAAATACAGCTTAACCACCATCTTCAGATGGTGGCATCAAACCAACCTGACCTAATGAGGAAAGTGCCTTTATTTCCAACAATCACGCTTCCTTGGTCTCTAAGAGCAAATATATTTGGAAAAGCCTGGTTTGCTGTAAGCCGCAAGAAGAGGTGGAAGACAAGGATCATTGGCAGGCATCACTTTGGAGAGAAGTTAAAAACAGAAAACCAAGAACTTCACCTTTTTTTTTACCTCTATTTTGAGTGTAACCCTTAAGGTTTTTAGGTAACAAATACTGTTCAGGAACCCCAGATCAACTTGCATTACTCTAGTCCTAAAATAGCTATGCTTCTCTATCATGACAAAAAAATAATGTAGGGCAGTTACCAGTATAGCTAAGTACTGTCCAAAAGAGAGTGAGTCCCAACTATAAAAGTTTCATCAACTATCTTACTCACCAACTGTGCTTTAGTTTGTTCCAGCTCCAGCTCTAATTTTTTTTGCTGAAGTTCTAACAACTGCTTTTGCTTTGCAAGCAATTGCTGCCTTATCAGTTGCTCCTGTGTCAAATTCTTTTGTATTTCAGGAACAGCTGGAGGAGTAGAGGCACCAGAAGTGACAGCAGAGGTAGGTGCAGTAGATTCCTCTGGCTAAAAACAGAATAAAAAAAAGTTACATTTAAAATCCTGATGGAATCAACTAACTCCACCTCCCTGAACTGTTATCATGATCCAGTACTGCGACTTAGTTTGTATAACAGTTATAAATTGCATTTTTAATGCAAAATATAACTAAAAGAATTTGAAACTTTTGCCCCATTAGAATTTGCCTGCTGTGACAGGTGTACATGATTTAATATAAATTAATCAGTGTTCCAAAAATCTAGAATACAGTTTTGAAATATAAAACCCAAACCCATCAAATATTCTGAATTCGGAAATTCCTCTTACCTGTCTACAAACGTCAGATACTTCATTCTTAATATACTAAATTGTCAAAAAGCAGCATACAAACAATGAAAACTACACGTATTACCATCTGTTCACACAGTAGGCATAAAGACTTACCGATTTATTTAAAAATTTAGGATTCACATGGATGCTAGAAGTATTCACATTTGGGGGCAGAGGTTTAATTGGCCAAGCAGGATCTAATGAGTTGACTCTGACATCAAGTGCATATAGTTTCTTCAAAGGAAAAATATCATCCCATGTGGAGCGTAATTTAAATAAACTTTTCCTAGTATTTTCATCCACCTAAAACAATAAAACAATTCTATGGCTTGTTAAGTTAATATAAAACAATTTCTTAAAACTTTTCTGTAGAACTTAAGATTTCATTTATTTCCTATTTCTATCAACAGTTTGGCATTTTAACACATTGAACTTGCTATACAGAATTTATAAGCAGTGCAGATCATACGTCTATACCAACGGAACGAGTAACAGAAGTTCAAATGTAGAATTGTTGTTTCAAGGCCATTTGAAGGTTTTATTGTGTATTACCATTCTCTGAGAATTTTCTTTCAACTTTTCCATTACCAAAATTCTCATTTTACTTGCCCAATTTCTGTGGAAAAAATACAGTAACAAAAATATTGAAAGGCAACAGCCTCTGAGACAATACATTATTAAAGTGTTTGTGCTGAATGGAGTGTAACAATGATAAACAAATCAGGAAACAACAAACTTTGTGAACAGAAAAGGTGTTTTGCTCAGCTGTTTAGTCACTGAAGGATTTTTTTTTCCAACAAATGCAACAAAAAGGGTATTAGCTAAAATGAAGTCAATTATATTTCAGTCCAGCTGCAAAATTAGACCCATCTGTGAGCCATAGATCAAGCACACTTGTAGGACCAGTGCCCATTTTACCTCTTCACAAACAATTAGTTTGGATTATCTCATGACAGGTAAGTTAGAAATTTACAGTAAAGCAAAATTTAGGTCATCTCATAACTTGAGTAGTTCAATTAAACAATAAATGAAAAACACTTGAGGACAAAACATATGCAGCTGTCCTAATGCCAATATCCCAATTCAATCATTGACTACGCAGATGGGGTTTGCTGCAGTTTTATTTTTAAGATATTACAGCAAGACAAAGAATAGTCTGGAAAGTTTGGAGGTTCTTTCAGGGAGGAGCAGGAACTTCAACAAAAATAATTCATACTTAGCTACTGGGGGGGTGCCTCTATACAATTTTCAATGAGAGGGTATGAAGTTCACTGCAAAAGGTGCAGAAATGACTGAGCAGAAGTTTCTGACTTCATCAAGTGTCTAAAGATACTTTAGTGACCATTTACTGATAAAAAAAAATTTTTAACAATGTCAGTACTGGAGTTCTACTTGCATCTTTTAACACGACCAATTAAGCTATTAGAAGTGACTGCTACTTTACACATTTAATTAATACACATTAATTAAACATTTCTAGTTAGCTTAGTAGACAGTTAACCTATAAAACTCTGAAAATTAATTATTATCCAGAGCTTCAGCTGCAACATTAAATGCAACTCAGTAAAAGAACATTCACAATCTAGTACTGAAGAAACAAGTAAGCGTCTACCTATCTTATCTACTCTACATACAGGAGTTTAAGTGTTCTGTGGTCATTATTACAATCTATTCCTTATTTCATCATGCATTTTACATCTGAAAACCACGTATAAAGCATACTGGGATCTCAGATCCTCACTGATATGTAATGGTAGATAAATATGCAAAAGCTCCATTCATCTCATTCATATGAGATGCCACTTTCTTATAGCATACAGGAAACCAAATTTAACCCTTCACTTCTGATCCAACTTACACCCATTCAAGCCCAGCCTTCCAAAAACTGGACTATGATTTGCCTTTCTCACTGAGGAATATGCACAATTGCTTCATTGGGTTTAAAGATTAAGAGCAAAAATTAAAAGATATGGCAGCAGTTTTCACTGTTGAATGAAATTAAAACACGTGTTTGTAATGTAATATAGCAATACATTCTAAGACCCTTTCCCCCAACCAGCATTTTTTTCAAATCACAGACCACCAGGAGAGAATAAGGTGTCAGTGCTATTCACTCTTCACAGTTTAAGCACTCATTTTGCACATCATGAATTAAATAAATCAGACAAATCTAACTACAGAGAGAGAAGCTCTGAGAAATCCACAATAAACTGATTCTCAGTCTATTCTTCGCATAAAGACTATCTCAAAAACAAACCAACAATTCATAATTGATTGGTTTATACATTACAAAAAGTCCATCCAGGTAAGCAATCAGTAACCAAAATACTGTTAGTAAAATCTTGCCTGGATAGGAAAATTACAAATGGTTATGAACCAAATTAAATTAAGTAAGACTTTGCATCTTTCAGCTAACATGTAACTTTCGTGCTTGATAGCAGCAGGAATAATCCTCCACAGTATAGATACAATACTGAGATTTATAAAAAACAATCCATTTGTATAGTTCACCACCCAAGAAAACCCAAAACTGAAAGCATGTATTTATTTTACCAGGAACAAATTTTGCTTAGAATACAGAACTTTTCTGAAAGTGTATATACCTTTTCAAATACACAAATAAATGTTGCAACTAGGTTTTTAGTAAATGCAGTAAGATATTCTCTTCCCACATTCTTGACAATGGAATCCATAAGGTACATAACAGGGAGCTTCTCTGATGCAGGAGCCTGGAGTAATAAAAAGAAACTGAGAAGTTTAGTACAACAAAAACATATTTTAAGCTTTTTAAATAAAGGGATTACCAATCCCAGAAATACAGACCTCTCTTTTTGGTTGCCACTATAAACACCAAGGGATTTGGCTTGGGATTTTTTGTTTATACAAAAACTTATTCTGGAAAATCGATACTCAGTTCAAAGTATAACGCAGTGGGTCTATCACATAAAAAAGGAACACCTTAGATTATTTTGTTTGCGTATCAAAGCTTTGGAAAAAGGGGGGGGGAAAAAAAAGAAGAAAAAAGCAGCCCACAAGACAGTATTGCCGCTAGTGTACTGAGTGTAACCTTTCAAAACCCACTTGAGAAAGTAACTTTAGCAGGAAACCATCGTTAGCACTTCAAGGAACTTCTAAAAAATAGTTCATAATTCAAACCTCCTGAATGCTTGTTTTTCTGGATTTCACAGAACACAAATCAGACTTCTGGCAAACAGCCCAAATTAGTGAACTTCTGCAGCCGTAGATTACATGTCGAGTATCAACAGTCTTTTCATAAACTACACGCAGAATAGGTAACAAATATTTCACTGTAATCCAAACGGACAGAGCAAGGAGTCCCATTCTCTCTTGGCACTTGTAGATAGTGACAGTTCAGATTTCCAGAGTGCATGCAAAAATGCACAGTCAGAACAAAGTTCAAAATGCAGACAAAACTCAATCATCTAGTCGACCGGGTAAATACACAGACAAGCTCAGGAACTGCAACCATGATTTTCACAGAAGGGAGTCTTCAAACTCTGGACACATCTTTGCTACAAGAGAAGGCTTGGGTTTTTGTTGTTTAGTTGTTTGGGGTTTTTTTAAAATCCATTTTCAAAAAACTTGTAGCAAGTTTGTGCGATAGAAGTGTGGTGACGCTGGACCGCTACAGCGACTTCTAACGTACACAAAGCACTACTGGCCCAAATCAAGGTGATTTTAATGCCCACCGTTGGCTTTCACAAAGCAGAAGGCACAGCAAAGTTCCAGAAAACATCAGCAAGTACACAGACTTGTTGAAGAGGACAACATGAAAGACACCACCACAAGCCGTGTGTTGACCGTGATACCCTTAGAAGAGCATCCACTCATAATACTTTAAGTCCTGTTCACCATCCTGTAAGCTCAGGATAAAACCAGAATAACTTCACTCACTGCTCATTTTCAACAGGATAGGCTACTCAGTTAATTAACGACACCTTACTTCGCAGCCCCGTTGTTCAGACAAGTGTGTGGAAGTGCTCTTGCTTTACAATTTTAGATTTAATTCCTTCCCCTTTAAGGTGGTTCACAGAAGGGCACCAAGTCAACAATATTTTTATATGGGTAAATCGCAATGTCTCCTCGCCCTTAAATGTGTATTAATTTACTGTGACCTGAAACTTAATATTGAAGAGGGTAGAATTCCTTGTTAGTTGGGGTGGGGGGTGAGGGGGGGTGTCACTGCCTTTGAGCATATTGAAAAAAAGTAAAAACAGGCAGGTGGTGTATTTTGTACGTAAGACAACAGAAAAATGCAGTTAACTAATTGCAGCACATTAAAAGCCTATCTCACACTACAATGTAATACTGAGCTGTAAACAAGCTAATATGCAACAGTGTTAGAATAAATGCATCTCTCTGGCCTCAAAAAACAAAGACTGTGGGTCTACAGCTACTTAATATTAAAATGTCTGTGGAATACTGGTTTCTTCTTTAAAGCAGTCTGCACAATGGCACATTAAAACCACTAACTTTTAAGTTCTGAATGCCTGCCTTTATTAGAAAGGACAATGCACCATTTCTGACTTTTAAAGTCAGCTGTTACGGAAACAAAGAGCTGTCTCAGAAGTACCTATGACCAGGAGCTACTGACACGGTATGTCATATTCTTCCATTTCACCAATGTATGGAAGTAGCTCATAATACTTAGCTAAGCTTCAAGTTTGAGATGCTGGGGAATCACTTAGTAGCAAAGGCACTGTGACAAGTTTAACTGTCACTTTCATTATGCATCAGACTGTTAGAAGTAATCACACATGGAAGCACCGTAATCTAGTAAGGAAGCCTACTTCAAACTACGGCACAGAATTAGAAGCTCATCAGCATACCCTGCTTCAAATATAAGATACTCAGGTGTCACATTTTAAGAACCATGACTTAAATATGGTTGGAATATTTAAGTTTTCTCTTCTGGAAATGTTTATCATGTCAAGGTATCTAGTACATATTCCAATAACCACAAAAGGGAATCCCAGACTTGAATGTATTTTGTTTTCAGGTGGTCTATACAGTATCCCCTAGCAAGAAAGGTGCCCACATGACACTAACCAAAAGGCAGGGAGGCGCCGCATAATCACCAGAACACAGAAGAACGCTAACTCTGAGCTCATCAGCATAATATTAAAGACTTCATTACAGAATTCCCACTGTTCCTTCAAATAATGTAGAAAAGCTACTGTTGGAAATGTGTGGCTCTTTTTTATTAGTTTCCTAAAAGATTTCAAGTTTAAAATCATATCTGGCAATTGAACCCCAAGTCACAAACTCGTGCAAAAATTTGTTTAAAAAAACCAACCTTGTATACAAAATGGGTCTTGGAAACAAATTCTGCACTATACAATGGTAAATAAAAAGACAAATACATATTTCACACTTTTTATTTACAAATTTTATAATACCAGTCACACATTTCAGAACCATTTATTAAATTGTAAAGCAGACCACTCAAGTTTTACACTAAACAAACTGTCTCCAGGCAACACTTTTTAAAAGTGGCTTAGTAAAGGAGATCACTTTCCCAGAAACAACTAAAAACTTGCCTTGAATAAACCACAGTCACAAACAGTAACTAGGTAAAACTAACCATTGATACAGGATTTAAGACATCTTTAAAAAAAACACACTTCAGGGCAGGCTCTAAATCACCCAGAAATGAAAAAAAAAAAAATTTGACAGCATTGATATTTATCACAAATCATTTTATACACATCCACTGCCCTTTAGGAGATATAATGGTGAGATCTATTAGATTATGAGGTCACCTCCCCAAGGAATGGCCAAACTCGGCCACTGGCAGCATTTAAAACTAGACTGGAAGAGGTCTGTGGAACACTAAAAAGCCATCCTGCATTGATAGAAAGATAGATTAAATAACTTAAGAGATCCTTCCCTCCCCATCATTAAGATAGTACAATTCTCACCATTATAAACCACGATTTAAAGCCAAAGGAAAAAAGCCTTTGAACACCTGAGATCAGAGGGAGCAAGGGAAACAACGGGGGAGGGGTGACTGGCACGAATAGGGGGGGGATTGAAAGAAGAACCCTTTTCTTACAAAATGCTCTTGTTAAAAAGGTGCTGTAAACCCCCATCCATGTGCTGTGGCTGACTGATGTCAGCAACTGCCTGGGTTGGGCTCAGAGGGAGCCTCCTCTTTCCCTTCTTTTTATATCATGTGCCTTTCAGACGCCATGTTAGGATCCTACAGGCTGCTGCAGTTTCTACAGTCAGGGAGAATTTCTTCTTCCCCATCCTCAACCAATAAACTTCTCTAGCCAAAATAAATTAAATACGCACACAACACTAGCATTACTCAGGGCACAGATCACCTGAAATCCAAACAGATTATCCCAAGCCCACAGAATTTTCTCTAATCAGGCAGAGCAAAACAATCCCCATCACCACCACACACAATTTTCTATCCGGAACAGATGATCACCTTTCACCCACAAACTTTTCTATAAGATAAGGGTGCCCACCCCCCGCAAAATAATACCTCACAGGGACCGCACTGGGAAAATAGCCTTAACTGATACTTAAAAGTCATTATATTTAGCCCTTCAGAAGTGGACAATTTGCGTGCTATAAACTTAACCTTATTTTTATTCCTTTAAACTACCCCCAAAAAAACCCCAACCCTCCACAGTATCTCCCAGTCAGGCCCTCTCTAATGATCGCAATATTCGTCTGCTGTCGAAATCGCTAAATACAAGGGTTTAGACACCAGATTCGAGACACTGAATCCTGGCTCCACGTAGGGGGAAAGCCCAGCTACAAGGGCGAGGTGCTGCTGCCCAGTCACTGCCAGGCCGCCATGTTGTGTCTGGTATTTACACGGGGCTTAAATCGCGAGCCACGCTGCCCTCCCAGAGCTTTTGGTGGGGCGAGTCCCAAACCCTCCCCCCTGCTACGAACGGGGTGGTGTGGGGGCAGTTCCCCTCCCTCGAGTCCCCTGCTCCCTGTGGGGTGGAGGGTAGAAGCAGAAGCTCAGCGATGGAAGGAGGAGCCCCCGACGCCTCGCCCCGTGCTCCCTGATCCCACCTAAGACACGCTTCCCCTCCGCCTGCTTCCCCCACAGCGGCCGCAGCCTCCTGGCCCTCTCCCCACTGCCCCGGCCGGGGCGCTCCCCTCCCCGCCCCGAGTCCCCGGCACCCTCCATCCAGCTCCGTCGGAATCCTGGCTCTCTCTGCTCGCCCCCTCATCAGCCGCCACCTCCCCCAACTACCTCCACGTCCCCTGAGCCCCGCCGCCTCGCCCGACCCGCCCCCCAGCACCGC
>NW_010972972.1:178221-179457 GCF_000737465.1 Haliaeetus leucocephalus | reverse complement strand
CGGCCCGCTGCCTCCCCCCCAGCCTCCCCCCCTCTCTCGCCCTGTTTCCGTCTCTCGCCCTCGCTGCTTCGCCGTCTCTCCCTGTCCCCTCTACCCTCCTCCTCCTCCTCCTGCCGCCCCTCTGCCCGGCTCCGCCCGGGGGCCATCTCCCCCGCGCCCTTCCTCCTAGCCCCCGAGGCCGCCCTAGCCCGCTGCCCCGGCCGGTCCCCCCAGCAGTATAGGTAGGAGTAGTAGTCGGTGGAATATAAAAACCTTGGCGATTTGCGCCTCGATCAGGGAGACGATGTCCTTGGCGAAGGGCACGTTCTCCTCGGCCAGGATGGTCAGCATGTTGATGTGCGGCTTGCTGTTGAACGTCAGGTCCTCCAGCGATGACTGGTAATCGCGGCACGCGTCCTCCCGGGCCTCGCTGCTACCAGCGCTGCTCTCCGGGGCCGACATGCTTCTCCGACCGGGGCCCGCACCAGGACCCGACCCACCGACCGAGAGCCCCCTCCCCGCGATCCCCTGCCGCCGCCGCCGCCGAGCGATGCCGCCCCCCCCGCCGCTGCCGCTGGGCTCCTCTACCGCATCCTCCGGGCTGCGGCTCCCGCTGGCTGTGGTGCTGCCGTTCGCGCTGCCGCTCCTTCAGCCGCCGCCGACTCAGTCTCAACGCTCACAAAATGGCGGCGGCGGCTACGGTTCGCAAACCTCTTCCTCCAACCGTTGCGTCATGTGAAATTGTTCTCAGGAAAGGGGCCGGCGGCTTGGAAAGCCCCTTTTGTTCGCTGGCTGCGCCCCGATTGGCCGGCGTCCCCTCTGCTCAGCTCGCGATTGGCTCGCCCACTGCGACGGCGGCCTCTAATTGGCTAGCACCGCCCTTCGCCCCCTCCGATTGGCTCCTGCCCTAAAGCCCCGCTCTCACCCCGGCGTCCCGACTCGCAATTGGTTGCGTTTCCCGACGCCCCTGCTCCTAACCCGCTGCGCCTCTTCCTACCGCCTTCCCTCCCTGCCCGCAGCTCTGATTGGTGGCCCGCGCGATCCCGCCTTTCCGCCGAGACCGCGACCGTGACTGAGCGGCCCCGCCCCCTGTCCGCCATTGGGTCAGCCGTTGGCTTGGCAACGCCGTTACCCGCGCCGCCCCGCCTCCCGCTCCCTATTGGGTCAGCCGTTGGCCTGGCAACGCCACCCCGCCCACCCCCCTGGGGCGGGCCCGCGGCCGAGCGGCGGGCGCTGCAGGGCGGCCTCGCCGCCTCA
>NW_010972972.1:171162-178201 GCF_000737465.1 Haliaeetus leucocephalus | reverse complement strand
ACGGCCCCTTGGCACCGGGGGGAGCGGCGTCTGCCGGCGGCCCCGTACCAGAGAAACCGCTCGCTCCGGCGAAGCGAGTCGTGCTAGTACAGGCCGCGGCACTCAGGTAGGGCCTGTCAGCGAAAGCCGGCCTCGGCCTCTGCCGGCGGGGGTTGTGCCACAGGAGCTGGGGGGGCCGGTGTGACCCGGGGGGGGCCGGCACGCCGCTCGGTGCGGCGCCAGCCGATCCAGGACACAGGATTTTCCCTACCGGGTGGGAATTCATTGGCCTCGGCGAGTGAGCCCGACCTCCCTCCTCCTGTGGTGGCCGGCTGTCTTGCGCCTTCTAACCGGTCACCCCTCACACCGGTGGGTTTGGGTCTGAACAGAGCCCGGAGCAGCGTTCCTCCTTTTCACTCCACTACCAGGAGAGAGCTGGTGTAGTCAAAAGTAACAAAACCTGCTCTCGGTCATGAGATTTGCCCAAAGGTACCTCTTGGAAGCTACCTTGCTTGCAAAGCGTGTTAAGGTATAGCCGTTCCTTTCCCCCGGCGCTGCATATTACTTATTAACTGTGGAGAACTGTCGGCATTTGAAAGTAGGCCATGGGTGAACGCTTCATTAAAATACACCTTGAAAAACACATTCTGTGAGATCGTTTTTAAAATGCGAATTATATGTACCTAAAAAATTAGATATAAATATTCTGTAAATATAGCAGAAAGCTAGCAAAAACGGACACCTGGCAAGTTTCAGGTAAAAGCCGCTGTTTGCCATTTTATCTGGATAGAAATGCATTTTAGTTTTTGTGTTCATATTTGTATCCCCTTTCTGAAAAATGTGACCTTCAAAAGAGGGAAGAGGGGACAGGAAACACAACAGCGTCTTTTATTTGCCCGTTGAGTTCTATGTTCATGTTTGTTCCTGTGAGCCTCAAAAGGCTGTACTTTGGTACACATGATTTCGCCTTTACAATGTGTCACCACAAGATAAGAAAATGAAACTGAAGCTTCTGTCTCCGGCGGACCAAAGCTGGGGCTGCAAGACTTTTTCTTGGTGTAAATGTTAGCCAGCTATTTAAAGACACACTGTCCATAAAGAATATTAATTACATACCGGGAATCAAGCCATACTGTAAATTCAGTTTACTTGGCGAAAACAGTACATATTGTTCTGCTCCTGGGGGGAAAATGTGAGGGTGGGGAAATCTTGCTCCTCCTCAAATGACTATATTTGTAAGTTAGAATGCTCGTTCATACTAATTACAGGAGCAAAACCCATAATACAAGCAAAACTGCCTTGATGAGGATGTCATGTCGTCCAAGGCCACCTTCAAAACCAGATTTGCTGTTTACTAATCAGCAAAGGACCGTGCCTGATGTGAGGCAAAGCAGTTTGCTACCCTCCAGAACACACCTGGCTCCCTGAGACAAAGTACACCCTACGTCCCTGAGCAGATCCAATATTTTAGTGTATTACTAGTTTGTCTTTATTGGTCTCCATAAGAAGCCGGTAGTACCTCAGCAAGGTCTACAGGCTGTTAGCAAGAAGTTGCCTGTGAGGCCCCCATGCTGATGAGTTGTGTGAACAGTCCAAGCCCTAAAAACAATTCTTGAAACAGCTCATTAAGAGTGGCACAGAAATGCCCGTTGAGTCCATCCTTGGGCTTTCTAATGAAAAATCATTTATTATTACAGGAATTGTTTTCTACCAGCAGTATGTGCAGAGTGTGGATTTACCTATGCCTGCGAAACCACGCTTCAGATGTGTTCTTGAAACCACCTCCTATCAAAATCATAGCTTTGCTGAAATAATTAGTTAGAAATGCTTCTGGTACACCTATGTCCCACCGCTTCTTATCCCAGTTGACATAGCTGTCAGTTAAAGGTTTGGTTTGGGTTTTTTATAGAGGCAGCTAGGGGGCTTGCTAGCGTAAAACCCACCAAAAAGCCTCTAGACTAGACCTACACGTAGCACACTTGGCTTGAGAATCACCAGCAACTGATAATTAAAGAAGTTTTGCTGGATAGCCGTGAAATTATATTACTACATGAGAAAATATGTCAAGGTAAGAAGTCTTTCAAGAATTTATTACATTCCAAAACATCTGTAGTTGTACTTGAAAATACTCATACTTGTGTTTATGCTTGAGCTGAATTTTCTTAAAAAGTTTAATAAAATTCCTTTAAATTGTTTTATAGCTAGGCAATGATAGGAAAAAAAAAAGGATCTCTAGGCACCCAGAAATGTCCTTGCTGCTTTTCATTCTTGAAAAGTAAAAAAAATTAATTGAAAATGCATCCTTTTTGACATGTTTGAAAATAAAAACACAGACACTAAAGAAACAAACACAGGGTAGATTTTTAAATATTGGTTTAATGAGATGTAAATTACCCCTCTGTATATGAGCTGAAGTCCTTTGTTCTCCAGCCGAGATTCACTTAAGGAAGCAGACAGTGTTTCTCTGTGGGCCTCCCAAAGGGTGAAAAGCTTTACGCTCTCATCAAGCCTCCAAAGCAGCTCTGCTGTCATCAGCCTCACACTCCTCAGGAGCTGATTTGTAGAACAGCCTCGACTAGAAACTTTGCCAATGTAGCTACAGTAGAAGAGCTGGTAAACCCTCCTAGAGACGAGATCCAATTTAAGTTGCTTTAATAACTATGCATTGCTTATAGCAGAACTGCAAAGGATGTTCTGCCGTTGAAACTACATCTGCAGGTTGCTCCCAGCAAAGCTCTATTGATCGGTGAATGTTGTTATAGTCCTGGTATTGCTAAATCAGCAAAACTTTTAAATAGGTCTCCGTTGTCTGCCAGTCAGGTTACTCCTTGTATAGGTTACACAGGTCTCATGCAGCTTCCCTCACTTTTATTCGCATTTAGAGTTGTACCTTGGTGACCTCTGACCAAATAACCATAAGCTTTTTACAACTGGATTATCTCCTGTTTAGAGCTAAGCACCTAGGTTACTCTGAATGCGGAGGGCCTAGTTTTGTTCATAAGGTTGAAATGTAGGAAGCAGTGGAATCACACACTCAGGAAAGCAGAAAAAATTGCAGATTACTCTTCCAGTGTCTGGTGGTGAATGGGGCTGAACTGGAGCCGCACGATGAAGGAAGCATCTACCAACATTTCTGTACTTAAGAAACTCTGCATATTGTAACTTTTCTAATATAGTTTGGGTTTCACAGCCTCAGAAATTCTTAAGACAAGCTGAATATATTTAGTAAAACATCATTTGATAGGTTGATAATTAAGAAAAATTCAAATACTGACACACTGAAAAATATGTTTAGTATGTCTAGACAAATGTACTAACCTATGTTGCCCTTCAAAGCTTTGCAAGATAGTCCTGACAGCTTGTAATTTCTGTAATATTTTCATTGTGATCTTTACAAGAAGGCAGGCAGACTACAAACAGCAACAAGCTAGGATCAAAGCCTGAGGATAGATAGAGAAGAAACTGTTGAATCCACATATTCCTGTCTTTGTCAATTTACACTAAATACCGTGGCATAAAAACCAGATGTCTGAAATATTTTGGACAATATTATCAAACCCAGTATTTGCTATGTGGATATAACACCCAAAGATGTGACAGTAGGCTTTTGGAACCACATCTTTATTTACACTGACTTTAACTAGTTGGACTGCCGGTAAGAGCCTGACTTGTGTTGCTGGTGCTAAAGACTCGCTGAGTTCCCACAAAGACTGTAATCTTTCAAAACCTTGTGTTGTCACAGCTGGATCGTTACCAGTACCCAAGCTGACATGCCACCAACTCACCTTCTGAAATGACATCTTGGTGGGTCTTGGGAGATTGGAGGACTCAAAACCCAGATATATTTTACTCTGGCACTTCTGTGTCATCTTCAGCTAGCCAGACAGACATTTATTACTGTTCTGTGTTACCTGTGGCTGGGCGACATTTTGCTGGACAAGGTTCTGGGTTGCTACAGAAACTGCCTCTGCAGATCCATTCAGTCAAGCAAGGCTCTAGTGACAAGACTCATGCTTTCAGCAGGAACATAAATAATTCATGTTTTTGCTGGCCTGCTCTCCATGCCTTCCCTACAAGCAGGCTGGTGGCTCAAAGGGAAGCAGCTATGATTAGATGGAACTCATACCTAGAGAGTTCAAGGCACATTCACTAAAGTATATTATATTTTCAAAACTTTTTGCTTCACAGCCTAATTTGGCCATAACTGGAGAGGGGCAACACCAGCAAGCCTCTCTGTCAACTGTTTTTCAGAAAGATAATGGGAGAGACTGTTTAACTAGACCTGCTCCTATCACATGGCATCACACTCCACCAGTTGTCCCTCACTGCAGTACAGCCACAAAGGAGGCAGCCGGCTTTCTGACTGATAAAGCACGCAGTCACGTAACACTGGAATCAACCTGGAAAAGATCCCCGGTGTTTCAGATTTGCCTGGCCGTCCCAACCCACGGATAGCAGCAGCCATTGGCACAGATATCACTGGGTAACCATAGAGGTGAAGGACTCACAGCGTTTCGGCTCTGTTTATGCATGGTGCTGGGACTGCTTGTTAAAACTTGACATTAAGCTGCATGACTACTAAAATACTTCTTCTACACACAAATTCAAGAGGTTCCCTCTGTATGAGTTGTAACCCCTTTTCACCCTGGTTTTTTCCCATCTATGCAAACTATCAGTCCAGTATTTAATCCATCCCCCCTCTCAACCGTGTTTCTGTTCGGATCTGGGAGTTCAACTCTACTGCAACAACAACATCCCCTTTTACAACTATTTTCAATGAATATGGGATAGATGAGAGTCTGCAGCAGTGTTTGGGCAAGCCAAGTTCTCGTTCACCTTTAGCAAGTCAATCACCCAAGATCTTTGTGAGTAAATTCCGTGTAGTTAATTAGTATTTTGGCTGTATTTGTGTTTAATGTGACTGCAGCTAGCCTGGTCTCCGCTCAAGTCATGGACTGACCTTTTTGTTATTACAGTGTTGTTGCCGAAAAACTCGGAATAAAGAACTTATCAACACCAATTTAGTGTAGATAAGCAGACACTTCTTTAGTGACGGCCGGATGCGCGGGTGAGTCCTCTCACGAACCACGCACACCTGAACACCAAAATCATACACCTTATATTAAACTTACTGATACATATTCATTAGATTTCTGAGAAATGTTATGCATATTCATTAGATTTCTGGGAAGTTCTTAGCATATGTAAATGTCCTTTACGCAGGCACAGTGAAGGTCTCTGGTGGTCTTCCATAGCCTTCCTCACTTTGTCCGATAGTTGACCTTTCATGTGATTCTGCGCAGGACAATTTTCGCCATCATGTATTAGATTTACCTAAAAGTACATTCAATGTTAATTCTTGAATTTACCGTCTCTAGTGATTGGCCCTCAGTCACACACACCATCTTATCAATATTCTTATACTAAAACAATCATTGGTTAATCTCACTTAACTCTACTGATTGGAATTCTCGTTAATTAGATCAAAGTAAATCTTTACCAAAGCTTCCGTGGTTAACTGATTTCAGACAATACTCGAATTCTTATAGTTACACATAATACATTTTCTTAAGTTCCTAAGTTCCTATTAATTTGAAATTCTGACATCTGTTATCTAAGTTCTAAATGTTCCTACTAGATGATTTTAACCAATTCCTCCGGCCTTGGTACAGGGCTATACAGGGGATTTCACAGCAGCTGTTAGTTGTTGGTTAAATGTATAGAATGCAATATATAATTTTGCTAAAATATTTCTTATAGTTCCATATTCCTATTAAAATTAAATATGATTAATTCTAACTAATAGCAAATCAGTAACAGTGTGGTCTGATAAGAAGCACACTGTATGGTATGTAATCCATGTAAAAATAAAAAAACTTTAGCACTTACATGTCATTTGTCTCCTTTAGTGGTCAGCTGCATCTGCTGGAGGTTGTGGGTGCCAGATCATTGTGCTGGGAGCTGCCACCCGAATTACAGCCCCTCCTGCCTCCCCTGTCCCCATCACAGCTGTGTCTGGCTGAGGGATTTTCTGTATATTTTGATGCTTCTGTGCATTGCACCAGCTTACTAAATGTTTTGAAGTTGGTGTGGGAGAAGGTATCTGCTTTTCCTAGATCCCTTTTTAGAAGTATTTCTAGCCTGCCAACTCTGTGGAGTAAACTATAAAGAGACTGAAAAGCTCTAGACTTCTGGTTGTGGTCTTCACTCCAAACAGTGATGGCACATGGCATGCTCACAGTGAGCGAGGATCTGACTAGCAGAGAAGCACCTGATCTTTGCACTATCACTGTAAAAGTCAATTGGAAAGAAAGGCAATGCAAACACCAAGGTCTGAAAAGGAAGAGCTGTTCCTTCACATCTTCATGGAAGCAGACCCGAGACAGATCCCTGCGGGTGCATTGCTCTGTTCTGCCAGTGAATCACTGATAAAGATTTTCTGAGTACAGTTACACAACCAGTTTTGCAGCAACATTATAGAAGTTTCAGCTGCTTTGCTTATGGGACTGTTATGTGAGACAAAAGCCCTACTGAAATGGACATTTTTAGTGGTTTTTCCTCTCCAAGTATCTGCTACCCATATGAGGATTCTGTTGGTTTGATAAGATTTTTTTCAGATAAATTGTTGTTGCCAGTTACTAATGTCTTTGTTACCCACTGTTGAAAAAAAAAAAATTGAAATGTTGGCCCAGACTTACAAGGTATTTAAAAAAATATCTATTTATGTTGGGATTTTTTTAATTAAAAGCAAAGCTCCAGATTTTTTTAACAAAAGAACACTGTCCATCAGAAAATGTATGGTTTGATAGTGAGGTGCAAAGTAGTTTTCCCCGAAATCAGTAGATAAGGTGGGTGGTGTTCTTTCTTTCCAGTTAGATTAGAAGGAAGCTCCATGAACTGAATTTGATAGTGCTCCTTGGGGCATTTTTCTGGGAAGAGTTGTTGTGATTCTTGGGTAAAAATCTCTTCTCACTTGCCTGGAAGTGTCAATTTTGGGGGTTCAGCTTACACTACTAGCGCAAGGATAGCTTCCTATTGTGGTGAAAAATCTTTGTGTGTG
>NW_010972972.1:140670-162705 GCF_000737465.1 Haliaeetus leucocephalus | reverse complement strand
ACTGTATTGCAAAAGGTTTCCAGCATTTCTCTTGAGAAGAGTAAATCTGGTCTCAGGATGGTGTTTTAGCTCTTACTTGCTTAACACAGCTCTGTTCCAGCAACATTAACACTCACAAGACCTTGAGTAGAGGCTAAAACAGGCGCCCTCTCTTTTCCCACTCCCATGCTGGATGGCTTACGCTGCTGTGCATCTCCCTACCAACACATCTTTACCCTCTCTAATTTTCAGTCTGGACAAGAAAACCCATGCATGGGTCAGAAAACAATTATTTTTGCAGTGACCTGAGCTTGTGTGATCATTAAAATTGTTGCTAGCTCAGCTGCAGAAATTCTTCCAAGAAACCCATCTCTCCTTATCCCATCCTGGACAGCCCTCCTCTGTAAAATAATATAAAAAAATATCAAACCACTGTGGGCCAGACTCTGTGACCACTTGCACCAGAGGAATCATTTAGAGGGTGGGGGGACCGCAGCGTTATCAGCACATTATCTCTTGTTTTCCGGAATAGGCTCTTCCCTGATTTTTCAAACAGGATTTTCCTGTTACTGTGTGTGGGCTGGAAGGTTTAACTACAGGCTGACTCTTCCTACTGCTATGATTGTAATTGTCTCCCAGAGATCTTTATGGATATTGAGTAAGGAGGCATAAACCTGCTCCGTAGAGTAGTATCAGTGCTCTCCAAAGCCAATCTTTCTAGGGGGCAGCTGTCATGATCAAAAAACGGCCAAGCGAGCAATCATCCCCCTCAACCCTTTGCATTAAGGAACAGTTTTTGACTTAAGCCTATTTTGTATCTTGTAAGAAGATTAAAAGAATTAAAGAGAAACCAAGTGACCTGTTTAGTCCATTTAATATTAAGCATATGACACATAGCTTCATCTTACACAGGGCCAAAATAAGCAGAAGGACATGATTATATATCTTTTATGCTGCTCTTGAGGATTTCCAAGCTGGAATGCTGTGCCTGCATCCATCTCCAGAGGATCCCCAAAGCTTCATAGTTGTGTACACATGCCACCATCCACAGTTCTTGGAAAAACCATCCGATTTTGGTTGTAGCAGAGTAATTATGTCAATATATGAAGAGGAAAGCACCTTGGCTGTGCTGCAAAGGTCTCGAGAAGGTGGAAAATGCCTGGAGGGTGGGTGGGATGGGGCACGTGAGGCCATGGCACCCCTGCAGACCCTGCCTGAGGGCTCCTGCACTTCCTTCATCCATGGTCTGAGTAGACCCCGCTCATCACATCAGAGCAATGGTGGCACGTTGGTGTGGGCAACACAGAGGGGACAGAGAATACGGCCTTGAAAGAGGGGCCCTGCAGCAGGTCTGTGCCTGACAGCCCGCTCTCCAAGGCTGCAAGACAAAGTGATAAAAGCACGATGACTTCTTCACATACAGGCAGTGCCTAAAGCCCTCGCCTTTACAGCTAAGCCCCAGTAATGCCGAACTGAAGTGTAATCTTTTTAAGGACTCCACAGACACCACAGTAAAACAATTCACTGGCTAACCAAAGCGGGAATGTTTTAAGAAGTACTCACAACGTTCTTCTACAAGACCATCACAAAAGTCCTGGGCTAATTCCCAAGTGCTTTTACAATCCATTTGCTTCAGTTGCTAGGAGGGAAAAAACTCCAACTACACTTTATCTGCATGCTGTAGGAACATACAGCTGCCTAATATCCCTGTCTGTTTGCAGCACTGTGTTTGTCCAAAAAGTACTTCCAGTAAATATTGTCAATCATAAACAATCCGTAATGAATTAACAAATTGTTCTCTTTACATTGGGAGCAGCTGGTAAATTGGGATATACTGTGAGAAATCACCATTTGGAGATGTGCCAAGTGAGAGAGGAATTGGGACAGGTTACTAGCCTGCTCTTGATCAGTTCTTGCTTTGAGTTGGCTTTATATGAGGCAAAACTGTGTTTGGGTAGCTTGGCATAATTTTAAACATATTTAGACAAAGGGTGAAAGTTATGTATTTCTGTGTCTAATGAACTACTTCAGTATTGTGAAAGGAGCCAGAATTTAGCCCCATAATAAAACCAACCGTCAATAATCCATATATATATATATATATGCTCTATATTTTATATGATTTAGGCTGCAATTTCAGTTAAGTCAATAAATTAGCAGATTCAAATTATCCAGTCACCAAGTTAATACAGCAGATAACCAGAATATATACATACTGATGAGCTGGTGAACTGTAGCAGAATTTGGCAGTAAGCAGGAACATTAGTAGGTTGCTCAAATCTAATCTTTTTAGATTCTCTCTGTCTTCTTTTTCTTCCTGTTAGCAGAAATTCTGGTTTCTCCTTTTGCCCTTTCCTCCCTTGCTGCTTCTATCACAGGAATAAGGAAGTAGATATGTACCTATTTATTTGTTTCACTCACACGATGTGAAACACTGCAACAATTACACACTAGCACATAAATAAGTAGAGGGGCAGCAAATATCAAGCTCTGCATCTGTTATAAAGGGCCCCACATTGCAAACTGTAAAACCACAGGCATTTAAAAGGGCAAAAATCAGACTGATTAATGTAGCCCAACAAGTTAGCTCTGCTGAGGTACTTTATGAGTCTTTCTCCTCTTTGCCTTGCCCTTATATTGCTCTTTACCTCTGTACTGAGCTTGTGTAAATGTGAATGGTCAGGACAGCAACCTGATGCTTCCAGGCCAAAGTTTAGCACTGGGTTTAAATTCAAATCACTATGTTCTGCAATTTACTCTTGCCTTCTAAGTGTGCAAATCAATACACTAAGCATAAGGCAGGGGAACACCAGTTTTGGCAATTAACTAAGGAATTCACATTATAATCCTGCAAGACACCTAAAGGCAGGCACCTCTTCATTTTGGAAGTAATGAACATATATAATGATATTAGCACTCTGGTAGAGTCAGCAGATCTTCAGGGTGGGCCTACCTCCAGTTTTCCCATGAAACAACTGTTTCCCATGAAACAAACTCCTTGTAGGGCAGGTCCTTTCAAATGCTTCTCTCTGTCCTGTCCTGCTCTTAAAATGGTTCACCCAACTCATCGTGTTTAACTGCACCAAAGAAAGGCATCTCGTTCCCTTCTACAGGTCCAACCATGGCTGCAGCATCCAAGACAAGACAGAGGCAGCCTTCCTCCGTGGTGCCAAACAACACCCTGTCTGTTTTATTACATATCACGTTCCAGGGAACAGGATACGCAGTAAAAATGAGCAGAACAGGTACTACCCCTGTAGGCTGAAAAAGGAGGTCCAATGGCCATGGCTGTTTTGCCCTGCAGCAGTCAGTTAGGTGCTCTACGTAATTGCCTACTTTGTCTTATTTCCAGCCGACACAGACAGTAGGTGTTCATTATAGGTGATTATATCTGGCAATTGTGTGTCTTGTGTTGACTTATGCAGGTGAATGAAGGCATGCTAGCAAATCCATAGCACATAAGCATATTTATAAACAGCTACATTTTCAGTATGGCAAGATAGAGAACTATCTTTTCTTTTTTTATTGGGGATGTTACAGACTGGGTAATGTGAGGGGTGTAGGTTGTCGCTTTGGAGACAGATGCAAGAGGCTGGTGATTTCACAGCAGAGCTTCTGTATGCCTTCAGAGTTTGCGACCCAGTTTGTGGTCTGATGAAATAAAAACATCTTGTGTCCCATGTATGGGTTGCATAAAAAGGGTGAGTGCACAAACATTAATGTCACAAAGCACATTACTTACGTAATTTACTTACAATTTCACCAAATGGATTAAAAACAAAGCAATGCTCTATATTTTATATGATTTAGGCAGCAACTTCAGTTAAGTCAATAAATTAGCAGATTCAAATTATCCAGTCACCAAGTTAACACAGAAGATAACCAGATTACATAATGAAAGAAAAAAATTCTTTTTTTTACCCTTATCTTAGAATTTAATGAAGGTCTAGTTTTCTTTTAACCAGAAAAACCCAGCTAATTTAGCTAATAGTTCATTGACATAGTTAACATGTTACTGGAGGACCCTGTCATTACTGGGCATAGGTGGCTGTTGAACATTAAGGATATATATTGGTCTTAGGCCGGTTAAATGATCCAAGCAGACAAGAATTGTACCCGTGCTCAGCTCAACAAAGTACAGTTATACAAATGCCTATGCCACATCTTCCTTAAATCTCCCTGCTACTACGTTAGCAGTTTGATGTTGTTCTTTGCCATCACTATGCAATAACACAGAATCTTTTTGAAGATTTAACATGTAGGTAGATGATGGTTGAATCATCTCCAACAGCAGTTTTCAAATAGCACTGGCTGTTTCACTGAGAAGAACATACCAGTGACAGAGTGCTTTCCATTTTTAGTAACTATAAAAGATACAGTTCACCCTCCTCCTCTCTGACTGTGGCTTAATGACACAATAAATACAACATTAGGGTCCTTAGTATCAGACCAGATAGGCTCTAACCCACTATCCAAGATGCAGATCCAGCTTTAACTCATGCTGTCAGTTAAAATGTCTTTAAAAGTTTTGTTAATTTTGTACTGACACATTTAATGCGATAACAGCTACTGTCTCTCTTTGCTATTGTCACTTTATGTCAGATCAGACATCAGCTACCAGCTGTTATAAAACTTGTATGAACTCCATACCATAGATACTTAATAATTCAATGGAAATGTGGTCGCATGCCCACACCTAACTGGAACCAAACCCATATGCTTGGGGATCCACTAGTGCATGGATCCAGTAACAAAAATGATGGAAGCAGCCTTACACATGCACTGCACACACACTAAAATAAGACACGCTTTCACAAGAAAAAGTTAAAAAGTTCAGGCAGCTGTTTAATTTCTTAGGATCTCTCTCCTTAGTCACTCTGGGATTTTACCAAATTAGGTGTTCTTCCATAAGGGTGAAAGGCAGAGTGTGTAAGGGTCTTGGCTGAGAAAAGTTAGCCCTAACTTCTGGCTGAGATTGCAAATGCAAGACCTATATCAGTATCAATTTTGTTTAATAAAAATTATAATTTCTTCAGCACAATCTCTCCTTACATGCCTTTTCTTGTCAATCACTGTCACGTTCTCAGCATTTTTAAAGCACTCCAGATTTTTACTGTGAAGGAACGGAAGAAGTAATAAGAGCTCATAGCTCATCTTGTTGGCTTTTGACCTAAAAAACACAAGGCTGTTTGGCATTTTATAAGAGGACATGCCACTCATAGCTAAACAATTAAAGTTTTCTTGTTCCGGTTATCAAGGGGCTTTTAAAAAGCTTCCCATGTTCTCTGTGTGTGTGAGTGAATATTGAGGCTTGGGAAGAAATGGTGCACTATTAATTTTGGTTGTAGTGTTTCAGGGAAGAGTGAGGAGAAGTGGCATCATCTGCTTCAAGCCAGTTCTTGGACTCCTGGCTACTTGTGTTCAGTTAGATTTCTGAAAGATACAATGGCTCTGTGTACTGCTTAGCATCTCCACTGCTTTAATATTGATCTTGGTGTATTAAAAAAATTGTGTTTTTTCATACACTCAAGTTTTGCACCACTGATTTGTCTTGGAAGACTGACATGTCTGCCCCAGCCACCCATGACCAGTCAGCAGAAGGGCAATGATTTATATTTTTGTGTGCTGTTGCACCAATATGTACTTGCTTCCTTTGTCATAGAAGCTGCAGCCTGTGTTGATTCAGTAGAAAAACGGACCCTGTAATAACTGCAAAGACTTCTAATCATTACAGTCCCAGCTGCTTTTAATGCTTGTCTTAGTTCAACTCAACAGAATGACTGGAGTTTAAATAGCATAGGCATAGATGTTCTTACTATAGTAAATCTCTTTCCCTTGGCTTCTTACAGGACAAAACATCTTCTTAGCACTGCTGCAAGGCAGAGACAAGACATCTGCAGGAAAGAGTAGAGCTTGTTTTGCCGATAAGAAGCTGCTTTTTGAAACAGAAGTAGCCCCTCCTCTGAGTGTGCGTTCTCTTCAAACATGTCACAATTTCCCCGTTACTAAAGTCTGTCCTGTCAATTCCTTCCTTGTTGATTTTGGCAGAAAGTTTATCCAAATCAAGTAAGTGGTGACAAATCTCTTCTCTAAGAACGTAAGATCCCACTGGGAAAGCTGAGCATAGCCATTAAAATATTCCACAAGAAAAACCATCATCCGTATTTTCCTTGTAAAAGCTTTTGCAAAATTCCATGCCTTAACAAAACAACTGTAAATTGTCAATATCCAAAGGCACTGCATTTCAAATCTGGAAAATTGTTGGCTCTTTTACCTCATTTAGCTTATTCTATCTTCTTTCCTTCTCTGTGGGATAATACCTAAAAAAGACTTGGTTCTAGAAAGGCATGATGGCCATACAACTGGCATATATAGATTACGCACCAGTTCACACTCTATCAGCTGGGTCCAGTGATGGGCAAGACCAATAATTGACTTATGATACTGTCCGAGAGATGAACAAGAATGTCTCACTGGCAGAAAGGAATTAACAACAACATAGCTCTGCGGTCTCTAGCTATTTGTTAGTACACCCATCAGACTGTGTAGCTGCTGAATATGCAGCTTTTCAGCCAGATGCTATGTTTTCAGAGTCAAAGTTAAACTAAACTAAGCCACCCTGAATAAGAAAGAGCATCCAACCTTCTTTACCTAAGCCCCTGCTATATTCTGTAGAGAAAGGATAAAATATCCTACTGTAAGAACCTGATGAAGGAATTTATGTTCTGTTTTCAGACACCTACTCCATCTCAGCCCTTGAAGGGTCAGATGTCATACTGCTGAGATTTCAATGGCATTAGGGGCTTGCTCCAAAAGGCAGTGAAATACAATCTGCTACCTTCCAGCTGAATCCAGAACTTCTTCGTGAGCCCCCGGGCTCATTATGCTATGGGAGGAGAGTTAGGTGCCTTGGCATGTAACAAAAACCAGACACCTTGTTGGGGAAGAAACCACTAGAAGTCAATATGCCAAGTGGGAAGCTGCCTACAAGATGCTGGACAAGCTGGGGACAGGAGTGTTTACTGTCATGCCACACTCAAGGCATAGAGTTAGGGTATACAAACAAATCACTGCAAGTTCTACAAAACCAGAAGGGTTTGTGTAGATGGCAGAAAAGATATTTATAGGGGACTGTGATCTGTGAGGCAGGTATTCATTGGCAAATAGACTTTTGGATGACAGGGTTTTGTTACTACACAAAAACCGAAAGTATTCATTTTAGTAGATGGAACCAAAACCATGTTAAGAATTGAACTAGATTGTGAGAGTAAGGGCATCAATGGATATAGCATCACAGATGTGAATTAATTCGGTCTTGATAACTACGGACCTGCAATACAGTTTTAGGACATACTTTCTTTAAAGCTTGGCTCTGTTTAAAAAAGCAAAAAACCATTCTTATCAAGATGATAATAGAGGATGACCTTCCCACACTGATCTGTATAGAAGGTCATCATATGGAAAAACAAAAGCAAAGCAGAGTTTGCCTCCTTTGTGAAAAGGTGTCATGGTTTAACCCCAGCCAGCAACTAAGCACCACGCAGCCGCCCACTCACTCCCCCCAAACCAGTGGGATGGGGGAGAGAATTGGAAAAAAGTAACACCTGTGGGTTGAGATAAGAACAGTTTAATAGATCAGAAAGGAAGAAACCAATAATGATAACAATAATAAAATTACAATAATAATAATAAAAAAAGAATTTGCATATACAAAACAAGTGATGCACAATGCAATTGCTCACCACTCACTGACCGATGCCCAGTTAGTTCCCGAGCAATGACCCCCCCCCAGGCCAACTCCCCCCAGTTTATATACTGGGCATGATGTCACATGGTATGGAATACCCCTCTGGCCAGTTTGTGTCAGCTGTCCTGGCTGTGTCCCCTCCCAACTTCTTGTGCCCCTCCAGCCTTCTTGCTGGCTGGGCATGAGAAGCTGAAAAATCCTTGAGTTAGTCTGAAGACTACTTAGCAACAACTGAAAACATCAGTGTGTTATCAACATTCTTCTCATACTGAGTCCAAGACATAACACTATACCAACTACTAGAGAGAAAATTAATTCTATCCCAGCCGAAACCAGGACAAAAGGTTAAGGGCTAAATCACTGATGTAATTTAACCTCACTTTAGGGAATCAAAAGCTAGAGCTTGCAGTGAATGCAAGTAACTAATCCCCCAAACCAAGAATTCATTAATTTAACCTAAACTACACACAGCTCATTTTTTAGCAATTCACTATAATTCAGATTAATAGTGATGTAGCTCAAACCTTTTCTCTAGGAAAAGGCAGTAATTCATCCAAAACTGATAAAATTGAGCCTAGTTCAGGTAAAAACTCTTGTCCAGTACCAGCAATCCAAATCCTAGGGGACAGGTAGCAAGCAACAACAAGCCTGTACAGGCAAGGCTAAAGGGTTAGAGATGACTCAGTATTTCACTGCATCATTGCAAACAGGAAGAGGCTATTTCATAAATCATGGGTCACTTCCATAACTTGAAAGCCCATATGTATACTAACAGGTCATTACAGCAAGGAATCACACACAAGATTTTCCATACAATTAACCTCAAGCAGAGCACAAGCACTGGGCACACTAAATCCTGCAGAAAGCTCTATACGCTCTGGTGTAGGCTGGAAACCATTCCAGAAGAGCCACAGCGCATGCTGGTGTCATGAATACACCCCCGTGTCTGCAATAACCTTGTCTTATCCTCCCGACCCTGTTCCTCTAATCCCTTATTTCTCTCTGTGGCATTTCTCTGTGTTCAAATACACCAAATACCCTTCTTGCACCATGAACGCGTTTTTGGAAACTGGTTCAAAAGGCTTGATCCCTGCAGAAGAGGAGGATGCAAATCCCACTCGTGTGTCTGGTATTGCCTGTGTTTTGTGGAAGGGAAAGCCAGAGGTTATCTGCTGATTGTAGCCATTATGGAAGATGCCTCTTCCATCTTTTGCTTGAGTTGGTCACTGGGTTGCTCTATTTCTGCAGAGAGGAATGTTACCCACCCTAGTAGATACTAAGGCCTCACCTGTGCTATACTTCTGAACAGTTCAAAATGAAGACTGCTGGTATACTCAGTTTTTTTTGAAAATTAAAGAACTTTAGATAGGAGTTTTGTTTTGAAAGCATAGGTTCTGAGTGGTAAATAAACTAAAATCACTGACAGGAATTTTTATTCAAACCTTTTAAAACTACTTAAATATGTGCAGGAGAATTCTCAACAGACCATCTAACAGAGAATATAAATCACTATTATTATAACACGACAAATTTTCCATCATCACTTACTACTACCTTTTATTATGTACAGCTTCCTAACAGATCTCCAGTCGACAACAGCCTGAACTACTTAGACATGTGCAATTGGTCCCATGTGGAATTCCACTGATTTCAGAGAAGTTAATGCCTATCTACTAATTACAGAAGTAACTGTCACACTTTAGGCCATTGGATGTGAAATCAGATCCATAAAATCTATTGTCCACAGGCCTTTAAAGATGAGGCAGAGTATTGCCCAATATTAGTAACACCAGCCTGTAGACACCGTGGGTGAGATGTATCTCAGGTAGATGTGTAGGTTAGAAGTCTAACTTTGAGCTAGTCTAACCTCTGCTCCCTCTGTAGCCAACAGAAAGGAACAGACGTCTCAGGAGACAAATTAGTCTCCCTGTAACACAAGCACGAGAATTGAGCCCACTCCTGCATAATAGTTACTCACATAATTAACTGTCTAGTCATTAACTGTCGCACATGGTGGGACTCCACATGAGAATAATTATACATGCGCAAACGTTGTTTGGGATCAGGCTCCTGCTAGCTTGTGTTCTGTAAACCGATTCCTAAATCAGGTTAAGAGGTATAGAAATCAACCTCAGCATGTGCGCAGTCCTCTCCACGGAGTGTAAGGAAAGCACTAAGCACAGGGCATCTCTTAGGTATCTGACGCTTGGCCAGATGAATTCCATTCACTACTGATGTCTCAGGTTTCAAACCCTATTAAACGCTAGAACGCTGACAACTTATTCACAGAGTTATTTATTTCAAATGCTTAGGTCCTAGACTGAAGTAGGTCCCAATCAATAGTAACATTATCTCAAACCTGTCTTCCTAAATTTAATTATAATGTTTGGCTATTCTCATCTGGAAGAATAATGCCAAAGCAAAATAATCAGTGAGGAAAAGCCCAAATGAAAATCTTAATTTCTTACAATTACTAACTAAAGATAAATGGAGTATTAGGAAATAAAGGAAGCACTAAGGTCATCAGGCTCCATATTCAGCCTGTAAACTGTTTAAATGTTAAAGCAATGTATAAACGGTCTTAGAGCCACCCTCTGCTGGCAGAGACCCACAAGTACAGTGGACTACAGCTAGAGCAGCCTCTCTCATTTCAAAGCTAGCAGAGATCAACACCTCTGACGTGCATTTTGCAGCACCACGTAGTATTTGGCTGCACCGAAGACTTCAGAGGTGCGACCCGAGCGGTGGGGAGCCGGGGAGACAGAGGGACCCAAACCCTCCCTGCCCGTCAGCATTGCAGGTGCCAGGGGGTCTGCAGTGGGGGAACTCTGCCCTTCCCAGGTTTAAACTTACAGCCACATCCCTAGGAGAGTCTGCGATGGGGGACAAGATACAGAGACAGGGATTTATGACTGCTAACACAATCTGCGTTCTCTTCGCTGCTCTCTAGGCAGAACAGATGGGTTAGTAAACCACAAACCCTGCCTGGACGTTGACTGTATAAGCACACGCATTGCATTCATTTTATTTAAAATAAAATGCAAATCTAATGTT
This sequence comes from Haliaeetus leucocephalus, assembly GCF_000737465.1. NCBI lineage: Eukaryota > Metazoa > Chordata > Aves > Accipitriformes > Accipitridae > Haliaeetus > Haliaeetus leucocephalus. Next base: position 151,925 of record NW_010972972.1, on the reverse strand, counting down.
CCCATTTTGAAAATCAGGGCTCCTTTTATGAGTTTCGCTCTTTTCTAAAGAAATAACACAAAGCCATTTTATGTCTTGGACTTAGAAATGTGAACATATCCACTGATGCCACAAACTGGCTACGAAAACAGATGAGTAATTAAAACTGGTTCAAGAAGGTACATTTTATCTACAGCTGCCTTCCAAAATAATCTTTATTAAAGTGGGAGTGGTATCTGGCTACATTTATGAGTGCATTAAAATGGGGAAAATCCTATAGAGGTACTGTTAAGTATTTGATTCTCCTCTTTAAAATGTTGTCAACTAGTTTTTCAAGGGCTAATAGTTTTTAGACAGAACACCGTAGGCACAACATTGTAAGAAGGGCTGGGTTTGCTCAGCCTGCTGACAAGTTGTGGCACTATTGTATTTTAGTGGCGATTGCTTGGTTCCCAGCAATCCCATGCTTCTGCATCTTCACTGGGTATCTGCAAAATGGCACTTCTGTCTTTGACGTATTGGAGGCAATTGGCTGTAGAGATCTATTTATCTTCAGGTGTCATCAGTTTAGGAAATGGAAGGTGCTACTTTAAATTTAAAAAATGTAAAGGTTAAAAATATGAAACTCAGCACATGGAGAGCACCTTTCACATACCTTTAAAGTGTTATTAGATCTCTTCCCCAACCACCGCCCTGAGATTCAATGGGAACGAGAAGAATTTGTCCCAGAGGTAAGAGATGCTGGAGTAGCAGCAGTGAAATATTCAGATGTCCTCCAGTGCAAAACATGATTCTGAGGTATAAATTATTTGCCCAGTGAATGTACCAGGAGAGGATCCAGTTCCTCTGAAGTCTGAGCTCAGTGACTCTTGTGGTTTATGACCCAATTTTAACATCTGTTATTCAAATATTCCTGACTTATCTAATGTGGATACATGCAGCTGTAACATAAAACATGGAAGAAATGCCTACTAAGAAATGTCATTTATATGCCTTTGCATAAAACTGGTCATATTTGTACAAAATGGAGAAATGTAATTGATTGTTAAGTTACACAGAATATGCAAGGATTCTCTGAGGCTGAAACATCTACTAAAAAAAATGGAAAAGGGTCAAACATGTTCTTCCCACCAACACCTGCTCTGAAGGACCCTTGAAAAAAAGCATAGGGCCACCTTCACATTGTGAGCTCATCAGGGCCTTCTTACTTAGCAGAGCATTTCAAAACCCTAATGCAAGACCACCACGATAGGGCCATGGAAGAATATCTGATCACAGTGCCACTAAAGAGAAGACTTTATCAAATTTAGCAGAGGTCACACACACAAGACTATTTCTTGGACCTTGCCCACATTAACGTCCCCTTTGTTACAAACTACATAAGGACCTGAAAAAAGTTCATCTGATGGCACGCCAAGACACGTCCTGGCCTCCTGTATCTAAAGACTACTTGTGCTAAAGGGTCATATTAGAGCAGCTGTTTTCAAACAAGAATGGGAATGAGCTTCACGAAGGGGGACATAGAAGCCACATGGACAGTAAGTGACAAGGTAGAAGACAGCACCTCTTGAGACTGGTGTCCCCTCACCTCCTCCACCACAGGGTGCTGCTGACCCACCACCCAGGGCAGGGGATGGATGGAGAGCAGCATCTGATCAGACCCCTGCACCAGCTCTGGAGCTGTTCAGGACATCCCAATAGACAAGAAGAAATGAAGGCCTCCTTCCTTGAAGCTTTCTTTTTTCTTCTTTATGATGATGGCATGCAATGGCTAGAATTTTGCAGCAACCGGAATCACCAGCTCCATGCGGCTGAACAAGTGGGGAATTATCCCAGGACTGCTCACACACATCAGGGCATAACCTACAGACAGATCACTGACTGCGATGTACTATGTACAGGTGACAGGGAGATACTACAGAGAAGGAAAAACCCCAAAGTTTGGAAAACCTGCATGTTGGTACAAAACCTCCCTTAACACCTATGTGTTAGCTAGAAACAAAAGGGTCACCAAAACCAAATGAACCAAATGCCATTTGTGGGTGGTGGACAGCAGCAAAATAGCGCCTTGCATGCCCTGCTACGTCACTGAACACTGAGCAGTAAATTCAGGGAAGACTGAGATAGCCATCCCTTTGCATCCCACAGAGGTGAACATTACCTGGAGCTTGTGCACGTAAAGCACTACCACAGCACAGGGAGAATTCAGGGTGCACATTTCCTTTGGGAGAAGTAAGACTGGTAAATTAACTGCACCCAACCGGCAGATCCACCCATACCAGAGAGCACGACTGAATATTACAGGGAGGCAGGCATATTCCAAACCCAGCATCTTGGCTGTCATGATTTGTACCTAAATTTACCTTCAGATTACAGAGAACTGACTATAGCAAAAGGCTAGGATATTTGAGATACGTCAAACCCATGTGAACAAGGCTGCAACGCCAATCAGAATGAATGGCAGCAATGTTATCCATTCTGGAGAGCTGAAACACTTAAGTGTTGACAGAAACTTGTGAGAGACCCCACACATACCTGATTCCATGGGCAAGCATGTCACATACCTCAGTACTCACGACAAGGTTAATCCACAGACAAATAACCTTCTCAAGGATGAGAGTTTAAAAGATAGACATGATTAGAAACTTTAACAAAACAAGATGATTCACACAAACTGTATTTGTTGGGGAGCAGACTGTCACGTTTGATCTGTTCTCAAGAGGGAACAGCTACTCCATCCCAGGAGTCTGTTGGCAACACAGAGCTCCTCTATTTTTCTGAGATTCCCCAGCTTATTAATTTATTTATAAACTGTGAGTTTATGAATTATTAATATATTCATTAATATATACAATAATGTATATATTTAAATATATACATTTTATATACACATATGCTTATATTTCCAGGTATTTATAAATTATTATTTTATAAATTAGATTATTTATCATGAAGAGTAAGCAAATTCATTTATTTTCATCGGACCTACTAAAATAAACTCTTTCCTCACCCACTTGTTTCCTGGAGGCAGCACTGGGACAGCGGTTGCTCCAGTCACAATCTACCCTGGAGATGAGAAGAGCTTTCAGTGGGCAGGAATTTGCAGGAGGCTAAGTGGACCTCACTGATATGAGCTAGTAAAGCACGACTGCCCTTCATCCCCCGTGAGACGTAGTACTCACTTGGCTGTGCAACACCTTTCTGCCAAATCATATGAGGATTGCATCTGCCTCTACTTCCCCTCATTTGTTTTTCCACAAAGGTTATCAGCAGCAATAATCTAACTCTTAGGGGACGCAATTACTATTTTAGCTGACATTCGCTAAAGTAGAGCAAGTACAGCAAAGCCACTGCACATCACTCTGAAGCAGCTGCCACCACATTGTCCCCATCAGACAACATTCGCCATTATCAGAATGGAGGCAGTAAATCATATTTGCATTGCAAGAGTTCACAGTAAGGAAGCTGACTTCACTCATATCAGGAGCACTGTAAAAATGTTGACGTGGAAAACTGAGACTAGGCTTTTTGTCTACCGTATGTAAAACATTTTAGTACCCAATTCTCTTTTTTGCAGATCTACTCTGCCATTAAATGTAAAAGGGATATTTAGCAGTGTGTGCAGGGGTAAATACTACTCCCTAAATGTAAGAAATTAGTTCCAGCATAAGAGAACACATTGGTACTCTCTGTAACCGTCAAAACCCCCCAAACTTCAGGGAAAACTGGTCCGCATCTTACTCCAGCTCTCCTCTCCCACTGGGATTTGTCTGGACTGCATCTAGCAATCACCAGTGCTGCTTACAGACGTCAGGGTTTCTCAAGCTCCCGCTGCCTGGTCAGAAGTCTACACAGAGCAAAACATTTGACTGGGTCATGAGACCTAAAGCAGAAAAACAGGGTTAACAAAAGCATCCACATGCACAATGGACACCCTGCTGCTGCAGCTCCTCCCCCCCAAAGTCAAACGCATCCTTAGATGCACGATTTAATGAGACAGAGACTTCAGGAACAAGCCCAAGAACTTCTTACTTGCACTCTGCACCTGGCCACCTATTTTTAGTGCTATGTTGCAAATTCTCTAAACCATATCACCAACCCGATCCACGTTTTAGAAAGCCGCACAACTGCAAACCTCCTCTGCTTCGCTGGTCACTGAGTCACTGAAAAGCGTACACAGGGCAGGGAGGGTGCGTCAACACCCTGATTAAGACACTGATAGCTCACTGTGCCCTTGCAGATAATTGCGATCACATGAAAGGGAATGGCGTACTGTGGCACAGGAAAGCAAGGAGCAAAAGATAACACCAAACTCCTTCAACCAGCAATGCCACCGCAGGCTCTGCACCACGCAACTGTATTTTCTGAGAGCTCAAAGCAGGGAGCTCAGGTAACGCGACTCCTGCGAATGCATGCCCAAGGCAGCTCTACTGGATACAAAACAACTCTGATATGCAGAAATCCAGAACCTGAGAATAAGACTGTACTTTGAGCTAGGCAGCTTAAATAGGGAGCTTCACACCTCTATGCTGGTTTTGAAAACCCTCTCCTCTATTGTGGCACATCAGACCTATTAATGCATGAAAAACGTAACCTTCTCACCTCGACAGCCTTAGGTCTTGGGTATGCAGAAGATTCAGAAGAGATTCTGGCTCATGCAACTCAGTAGGTAAAGTGAGCAATCCTAGCATGTCCTTCCTCAAGGCTCTGAGAGCAGCCTAATGCTATCTTTTTCATAAAGTCATGCAACAGGAACCAAGGGCTGTTAAGAGTAGCCACTGAATTCATCGTGAGGAAGCAGGCTTGTGTAAACCTGACCTATGTGGACTGGGGCCAAGACAAAAAGGTTAGCTGCTTACTAGCAGTCCGCTAAATTACATCCTTAGAACACTGCATGTAAATAACTTGACACAACAGAGCAAGTGAAACCATGTCAGTGGAAACTTGGCCAGGAACCAGAGACACTTACTGTTGGTCCCCCTTTTCCAGGAAGATGTATTTGCAGAGAAACGGCAAAAAACAATGAGGTGGTGCAAGAGAGCCAACCAGTGATAATGTACAGAAAGGCTTAAAGTTTCGGTAAACAGCAGAATCCAAGGCGAGGAAGAGGGGCAAACCCAGGGAACTGTGGCACAGGAGATGCTATCAAATGATGCTCTCCCTGGAGTTGTGTGCTTTTTCACAGTACAATGTTACTTACCCAAAAGGAAATTGTTTGTGTGCATAAAGGAATGCTGACTGTAATACTGTTTAGGTACTCACGCTGCCAAAGCTTGTATTTTAAGCTGAATCATATAGGAAACAACATATAATTTTGCACCACTGCATCCAAATAGCTGGAGAATCTGAGAACACTAGCATGCATGATCAGGGACTCCAGCGTATCAATTTAGCTGCAGGACTTTCTTAGAAAATGGTGCATAATTTGACACTAAATTCCAGTTGTTAAAATTCAACTTTTACCGATGGTTATGGCTTTCACACTCTCCCCGTGTCCAACACTCTTCCCCTATGAACCTCACAACAAAAACTGGGACAAGTAAGAGTGTTGGAAGATTGCCATAACTAAAGCCTCACGCTGCCTTTGACACAGCATTCGTCATTTCCCAAAACGTATTCCTTCCACAAAGATATTTTTAGTGGGCTTTTAATTTCAGTGGAGTTTATGTGACCCTTTAAAAAAATTCCCTGCTGCAACCCTTTTTTTTTTTTTTTTTAAATGGAGTAAATGATAATACCATGCTTGAAGCTTTGTGACCTCATGGACTACTTGTCTGGCACAGACATGCACATTGGCTGAACAGTATCAGTTACCAACTCAGGTTTATCACTACACAACATAAGTAAGACCTTTCCAAGGATTAGTGGCAACTGAGCAAGGTCCACACCCAGCATAACCTATCCTCACCTGCTTTATGCAATACAGGGTTTTATCAAGTTCTGTGCTGAAGAGGGCAGTGCACACCAAAGTACGTAGGAGCCAGCACAGCCCAAGTGTCTTCTTGTTCCGCGTGCAAGCACTCACTTGCACCCGTTGTGTATACTAAAGCTAGAACACAAGCAACCAAAGGACTTGCACTCAGCCCTGGAGCCCCTATGAGTCACGCTTGTGTTCCAGTCTCCAGCAATCCACGGGTGGGGAAAGCTTCTTACGTTCAGAGCACTGCTGCAATCAAGCCAGATAGCTCTGCAGGAGTTAGGTGGACCAAGCAAAGCTATTAATCACCAAATACTTGTTTGACAAAAGCTGAAGCCGTTTAGGTAGTTCCAAACTGGACAGTTGCATACGTGCTGCGAAGAGAAATGGGGTCTGCCTACAACCCTGTAGTCTTCAGTGGTCATCTCAGGCCACCCCACCTTAAGAGAGAGGTCCATATGCAGCCAAGAAACAGCAGCAGAACATACTACACTTCTGAGTCTCCACTTGGCAAGTTTCCCCCACAGCTAGCACGCCTTCCCAAAAGGGAGCTTCCCACAACTAGAGTCCCTTGTACTCAAACTACCTGCTGTTTTTCCAAGGCCCATCACAGTGCCCTGACTAGGACTTAAGTCCCCTATTCCAGTGCCCTTCTCCAGTTATCTACAATAAAAGTAATCTCCTGTTTCAGTATTAGATGAGCTCTCATTCAAATTCAAGGGAGTTAAAAGTTGTGGAAGAAACCCAAGTTTCTCTCTCTACCAGAATGATTTCTTTCAGGTATCAGTTCTTAGGAACCCAGGGACTTCAGTAGCCTGCACACCCTTTTCTGTTGTGTAACTGCTACTGAACTGCTGCCATGTTTCAGTTGAAGAACATGTCCATGCTACCTGAAGAGGTTCTTGACTGCTCTTAGAGCACTCCTCTTGTGCTGAAAGATAAAAAAAGTAGACACTTTATAATTAGTCACTAGAATTACTTCCACAGAAGCTTTACAAACTTTTCTGGCTATACAGGAATACTAGGTTCTTCCAGAAACTGGTTTAACAGCCACCTCCCCATAATTTCATTCAGAACACTTAAAAAAACAGAGAAGCCTTCCACTCTTACCTGTTTTTCCAAGCTCTCCCTGTTCAAGAACAAAGTAGACAACACAATGTATTTTTCTGTATTGTTACCATTAAGATACTTGGAAACAATAGCACAATATAGAATTACTTACCTATTCTACCCAGCTGAATTCACCTTCTCACCTTTCGCCTTGCAGCTCCAGTAACTCTTTGGGAAATAGCTTCATGGGAGACAATTACAAACAAAAAACCTTCATAGCAGCTTCTCCAGCCTCCAGAATCTAAGCAGTAACTTTGATGTTAGAGTTTACACCCTTCCCCCATAGGCTTTGAAGTAAGCAGTTGGTCAGTGACACTTCAGCTCTCCTTCCTCCAAGGAGACTGTGGACAACTGTTTTATAGCTGGGTAATTAAGAAAATGGGATTTCAAAACTAAACTTACATGCCAAGACTAGCATAGATCGTCTCAATCACCCTTAGAAACCATATTGTTTGAGTGCACATGAAAATCTTTTCATCCAACTAATTTGCATACAGGAATTATGTGAGGCCTGACAATTAATTTGCAAGAACTGAGAATCCCAACATCCTGCCAGTTCTCCATGCTGCACTGACATGGATGTTGACACCATGACAGCAGAACATCAGACACCTTAAAAACTATGTTAACACAACATATTTGTACGCTTAATCTCATAAATTCATGTATCTCTCATGCAAACTGCAGAGCTGGTTTTGGTATACTATCCAGTGAAAGCTCAATTTAGAGGACACAAACCCCTCAAGTTTTCATTAAGAGGAAGAACTTGTCAGAATGAAAGCCGAGATTCGAAGCCAGGTTTCTGCCTATGAACTTAGATTAAACTTAGATTTAAGCCATTTCCTCTTTGAGCAAAGGCATCACACACTCCTACTTATCCTTACCTTCTGCATCCCTCCTGCAGGGTCCCCCAACTGCTTCTCTTGGTTTTCAGGACAGTGGGTGGTTACTTACCTGAGTCCACAGTGACCAAAATCACTTTAGTAACAAAGACAACCCATAGTTTCTGCCGTGTAGGATATCAGCGTAGTAGTCCAAGTATATTCAAACATAACAGCTTCATCGGCTCAGGACCATATAGACACTGGAGTAAGTTTTCATTCACAGTATTAAACCAACATACACCCACGTATTTATGAAACGCCGAAGGCAGGCTTTCAATTCTATCATCACCTTATGTCTTTTCATATGAAATGCTGACACAACACTTATTTATGCAACAGGATTGTAAGCTCCTTGCAGATCTTGCAATTAAGACCTGCTGGGTCAGAGAAGACTTGGGACATTAGCGCTTTCAGGTGAACAGAGTATCCAAGTTTGAGCCATGTAACACAGGTTTCGTCATTACCATCTCTGACAAGTTGTGATCAGTGAGCAAGATCCATACACTAAGAAGCATCAGACACCCCCAAACTGATGAAAGTGAACTATACACTCACAGAAAACTATTTTACTTGTCTCTCACAGCAGGCATTCATTTGGGTAGTTTCTGAAGTCAGTTCCTTTTTTCTACATTTCAATATGCTATAGCAACTCTTAGCTGAGACACCAGTGGCATCTACATCTTCAGACAAAGAAACATGGTAAAAACAGTGAATAAAGTTAACTGTAAAGCAGGATGCATCCTCATCTCCTCCCCAGAGCAGCAGCACTGAAACAAGGAGGGAAAGGAGAAAGAGAGGGAATCAAATGCAGGTGACACCAACTGTTTCTAAACCAGTGTAAATAACAAAGCATACTGCCATTAGGTCAGCAGACTTATCCTGGATGAAGATTTCACATTCATGTTTTATGCCAGATATAGAAAAGACAAGCAAGCTCCCCCCCAATTATCCCACTGCAACACTTACCATCATTACTTGGCACCAGCTGCAGACACAAGCATAGGCTTAAAGCCTACTGTGGGCAAACGTTGTGACGGAAGTCATCATGCCACTGTCCCTTTTTTGCACCCACAGCACACCTAATCTAAAGGTATCTGTGTAGAGAAGAATCAGAAGTAGAAAAGAAAAAGGGGGCTGTACTTGTAATTCCAAATTCTTCAGATGTATGCAACTATTACTAAAAGTTTTAGTTAGCAACAAAGCATTATACTGTCTCCACTCTTTTTCTTCAGTGATGAATATGGCAAAACTTAGGATGGGAAGAAGCACCTCCTGTCCCAGGACACCAGACATTTTACAGAGAATGGGGAAGACAAGCAACTGGTACAGATTCTTTAAATGGAGCGAGCTGGATTTAAAGTGATGGAAGGTGGCACACATCATAGAATCAACAAATCTTGAAAGGCTGCAAGGTTTGGATTAAGTAATTTGTAACTGTGTCACAGAACATTTCATGACATCCTTCCTCCGTCATTCAAGTGCATCCGGGGTAAACAGACTACTACACCCATGTAGCTATTGTGAGACAATATCCTGAGCAAAAGCATTGTACTTACCTCCAGGAGGAGCCAAAGTATGAAATAAAAACTTGTAACCCCCTTTTTCCTGAACTATACCACTAGTGGACTTTAGCCAAGACTTCCAGCGAACCCATGAAACTCTTCACAACTCTCTTTAATGGAGTATCTTCTTGAGGTAATAAAGCACTTTATTTCACAGGAATCAGCTGTAACTAGAAATGGTGTTATTTCACAAGCCATGCAAACATTTGAGTGTCCTCTGTCCCAGTTTTGAGCAAAGATCTTCCACACATTATTTCAGGGAACTCCAGTCCTCTTAAGCCTAACAGAGACTTATTTAATCATTTCCCATTCCCTGACACAGAGACTAGCACAAGCAGGGATGACGTTCAGTACAGGAAAGTCTACAACCTGATGCTCAAAATCTAGCCTACCTCTTACATGCCAGCCATAGGGTATGCTGAAACTCAGACAGCACCTAGTCAGCTGGCTAAGCCATGCCATCACCAGACAGCAAGCAACAGGTAAAAAAACAGGGAAACAAATTAGCTTGGCTGCTCCCGTACCATGCTGAGAGGTCTTACACCGTCTCATCGATTCTCTGAGCTTTTTCAAGGTTGGTTCATGTCTCTATGGACATACCGAGGTCAGCTGCCTTTAGGAGGGAGCAAAGCTCCTCCTGCTGGTCACACTAAGCCACATGTGTACGACAGCCAAACACCGTTAGTGCAGTTAAGACATCAGACAGAAGCCACAACCCTTAGAAGAGCCCCAAATCAGCAAGCACAGCCTGTCACCTGGCGTGTGACAAGGGCACGTCCCAGCCCGCTCCCTGCCGAGGGCCTGCCCCACCAAGGCCAGGCCAAGAGCTCAGCCTTGCTCTCTGAATCACAGCCTGTACTTCATCCCAGGCAGAGGCCGAACGACTCGGCAGCTCCAGCCCCCGCACGGGGCCCCCCCTTCCCGGAGGGCGCAACGGGCCCAACCCCAAGGGCCGCGGGACCCGCCTCGGCTCCCCGCCGCCCGCAGCAGCCTCCCCCTCCACCCCTAGCCCCGTCGCAGCCGCGACAAGCCCCGCGGCCGCCTGCCAACCTGCCCTCACAACCGCGACGGGCAGCCCCCTTCAACCGTCCGTCCCGCCCCCAGCTCCTTCCACAGACCCACCGCAGCGGGCCCCGCTCCCGCGCCGCCTCGGCCCGCCCGCCTCAGGGCCCCGCTGCCGGGGCGCAAGGCCCCGCTCCGGCCCGCAAAGGGGGCGAGCCCCGGGAACAGGCTCCCACCTCGCTCCCGCCACGCAGAGACGCTGCTGTACCAAGAGCCGGCGGGCCCTGAGGGGCAGCCGCTACGCGATGTCCTTCAGGGCCCTCCGCAACCCGCCGCGCCTCCTCAGCCTCCCCCTTCCCTCTCACCTCCTCGCACAAGCTCTTTCCGCCCCCTGAACCAACGCCTGACCCCCACCCTCTCCCTTTTCCGACATCTTAACCCGGTTCCCCGGCCGCTCCTCCCGAGCTAAAAGCGTCCCACGCCATCAACATGGCGGCCACCACCACCACCTCCTCCCCCCCCCCCTCCCCACCGCCGCCGCGCACCGCGGCGCCTGCCGGGAAACCGAGTCCCCGCCCGACCCCTCTGCAGCGCGGCGACCCCACCGGGAAAACTACAAACCCCAGAAGCCCCCGCTGCCAGCGGGCGCCAGCCAATCAGAAACCGGCGGCGCGGCCGCCGGCCCCGCCCCGGCGGGCGAGAGGGGTGATGTCATTGCCCAGCGGGCGGCCGCGGGGGCGCGCCGCCGTTCATTGTGCTCCGCCGGTGCCGCCTCCCGCTGCCGCTGCCGGCCACGGCGGG
>NW_010972972.1:71400-140660 GCF_000737465.1 Haliaeetus leucocephalus | reverse complement strand
CGGGGCGGCCCTGCTCCTGCACTAGCCCGGGTGGAGGGGGGCTGCCCTGCACCGGGGCCCCCGCCGCGGGTTGCCTTGCACCGAGCCGCGCCGCACTTCATCCCGGGCGGGGGGCTGTCCCGAGGGTGGCTCAGCACCCATCCCGGGGGGCTGCGCTGCACGGGGAGGCTCAGCACCCATCCCAGTGTGGGGCTGCCTTGCGCTCGACCCCGCTGTAGCCATCCCGGGGCGCTGCCCCGTACCGGGTGGGTGGCCAGCGCCTATCCCGGGGGAGCGGGCTGCCTTGCACCCATCCCCGGGGGAGGGGGCTGTACCGAGCCGTGGGCGGCTCAGCACCTATCCCTGGGTGCGTGGGGGCTGCACAGCACCCGGCCCCGTTATCCCCCACCGTGGGGCGGCCCGGGGGCTACCAGCCTTCTCCCATCGCCGGTGACCGGTTCCTGGCTCCCGCCTCCGTTTTATGGTCGTGGAGAGGGAGGAAAAATCCCAAACCAGGTGAGTTCTGCGCTCCTCTTCTTTTCGTGTGTGTTTTTCTCCTCCTGCCCCCTCCCCCCCCAAAAAAAAACCTCCCCCACCTCCCGGTGCGCTTCCCCGCACTGTGCGTTCCCCAGCAGGCACAAGCGCTGCCGAGCGGGGCTGAGCCGCCTTTCCCTGGCGTTGCTGGAAAAGGAGGGGATAAAAAAAAAAACCAAACCACAACCCCCTAAATCAGAGAAAACCCGCGGAGATGAGGGACCCCTCCCCACCTTTAGGGCCCGGCGGGCAGGGGCGTCCCGCAGCCTCCGGGCAGATCCCGCAACTTCGGGATGCTCCGGGTACCCCGGAATAACGAGATCCTGAACCGTGGACACCCCCGGGACCGGGGAGCCTTGTCCCGTTTGTCTTCCCTACTGTATAAAACCGGGAAAGAAGATGGATTTTTAATTGTTGTCGTTAAGTGTTGCTGAGCGCCTCTGAGACCCGGGGTTGGGGGGGGGGGGGGAATAAATATAGTCTTTTAAAGAGTCGAATAAGCGAGGTCTGGTTTAGGATGGTTTTTGGGGTGCTATGTTGTGCAGCTTCTGTGTTTTGACACCCCCATTCCTCCCCTCTTTCAGGGAAATGGGGGAGATTTGAAACAAACTGGCTCTCAATTCTGGCTGTGGGCAGTTGGTCCGGGTTTCTTTTCCAAGTCATATCATGAATATGCATCTTAAAAATTGTTGGTTGGACAGCCTGATGGTTTCTTTCAACTTCCAAACTATCACTCTTTTTCCTTTTTATTTTAAATACAAGAAGTGTGTGTATTTTAAACTTTGTAAAAACTTTGTGGTCCATCAGAGCTTCATTTTAGTGTGCCTTTTTTATTTGTTTCCCCGTTCCTTGCTCTTTGTGAGGTGCCGTTCAGATCTTTGCTTGAGCAGTCCCATGATACTAGTGCAAAATACTAGATTTTTTTTCCTTGGTGCATAACATCAGGATGTTTTTTCCCTTCTATAACTACATTATCACTGCAATTGCTCCTGGACCCCAGACATCTACTTTTGTGCTGGTGGCAGTGAAATGCGTGCACGCAGAGGGGTTCTGCTCGCCTCAAATCTGTCAGCATCTTTCGGTGCCCTTTAAAGTTAATCCGCTCCAAAGCCCCACTTGGAGGCTGTTCTGAGAGCAGGAAGAGAGTGTGCAGCTGAACTGGTATTTTTTATTTTTTTTTTCCTTTCCCTCTGCTGCATATTTGGTTCTGCGCTTCTCTTGTGTAACTGGCACTGTGTGTCCTCTGGCAGAGCCTCCCTGGAATCGCAGCGCTGGGGGACGGGTGACATGAGTGCAGTGGGGACAATGAAACTCCCTGTTTGGTTTGATCAAAGTGTTTGTAAACACCAAGGCAGTGGTTGGGGTGTCCGTATGCAATGCACGGCGTTTTACAGCCTCCCCTCTTCAAGCGGGATAAACATGCTGCATCCACACCTCCTCCTTGCATTTATTTTATCTGTGTTTTTCCCTTCCTTCCTCTTTGTTACTGACTCGAAGGGGAAGAACAACAGTGTGTGTGCAGGAGTTGCCTTTGTTTGGTTGGTCTTTTTTTAACATTTTTATTTCCTGGAATGGCATTTTTCTCTTTATTTTACAAGGGAGGGAACGGGTAATCTAATAGAGAGTTTCCCATCTTGGCTGTAAAAGGAGAAGTTTTATAGCAGTGGTTTTGTTAGCTGTGGAGAGAAGGCACTGGAAATGCAGTGATAATTTGAAAGTGTAGCCTGGGAATTGTTCTGGGAAATATTGATACAGAAGTTGGGGAGAACAAGCAGGGAATCCCCAGCCAGGGATTTTGTATTTAAGTAATGGAATTTTTGTGATGTCCCTCTTTTTGATTCTGCTTTCATCTTTATATGTATATATATCTTCACAAATATGTATTGGTATTTATGCTTGTTTTATTATTTTTCCAAATTATTAGATTTATTGAATTTAGAAAGACTTGTGACAATGTTGTCTCGCATGCTAGCATTTTCAAGCTGTGTTATACTACAGCCAGAAATGGATTAAAAATGTAGATCAGAAATCCACACTATTAATAAGATGAAATTTTGCCTTGCAGGAACAGAAATATAGACACATAAAAATGGACCAAAGGCTGTAAATCACTCAATAGATGAGTAATTGCTGTGAAAAAAGCACAGGTGAGCTAAGGGGCCCTTCCTCTTGAGTAATTTGGGTCCTGATCTTGCAAAGACCTAAATGTAATGTATGCATTTACTGTGAATCCAGAAGCCCCCGAGATGCCAATTGCTGGAAGCAGAGGGAGTATCCCAGGAAGGCAGCACTAAGTATTTCCTCTGGTCTTTTATTTTTTCCCCAATTTCTTACGGTGTCCAGTTTCGGAAAGGGGATTCGGGGTTAGATGCTCTCGTGGTCATACTCTGTACAGTTTTCTTGTATTTTAGTCCTGTTCTTAATCAAATTGGGTGTGGTGCCATTGATTGGCTTCTTTGTAAAGCCTGAAATCATCTCTTTGCAAATTGGCTTTATCAGCATCACCTGTGTGCCCTGCTCTCTATTAAATTGCCCATCCCAGAAGTGTTGCAGAAAGAGGTTCGACCTGTCCTGGCATGTTTGGGTGTCTCCCAACCTTATGTATGGGGCGACCCAAGGACTGGTGAGATGAGGGGAACTGGGAAGAGCCAGAGCTGGGACAGAACTTGCTGCCTCTTAAGCTTTACTTTCTTCTCTGCCGCAGAGCTGAGCTATGAGAGGACAGTGATTTTTGTAGCCTGGAGTTGGGGTCTGGTGAGGCAACTGGAGTTTCTGAAGGGAGAGGTGGATGGATGAAGAAGGCTCGTCAGGGAAGAACTGAGCAGTCGCTTCCCAAACAGGCAGGGGGAGGGAAGGTGAGAACTGGGGAGTGGGAGAAAGGTGTCTGCGAGCAAATTGAACCTCCGTTTGTTGCTTTCCTCTGTTAGCAGATCTGTGCTGTGTGCTCCCCATCTTCCCAGGCCCAGCTGCAGGTGGTAGATGTTGCTCGCAGCCTGAGCTGGAGTGTTGTGGCTCTCTAATGCAAGCTGTAGAGCTCGTGGTTTTAGCCCTGGAGCTGCCCTTGTTTGGTCCTCCCTGTGATAGCCAAGTTGGCATCCATCAGTCGGCAAATTGAGGCACTTGCTCCAAGTTTTGTGGCGTGTCCCTGGCAAGTGCGTCCACAGCTGTTTGGTTTTTTTTTTGTGGGTGGGGTATGGTGGTGTTGGCATTTTCTTATTTTTACATAAAGTATAGCCAAACAAGGAATTATAATTAGGTAAATTCCTTTTCTAATTTTAAGGCATATTGCCTTTTTTTTAGGGCAGGACCAACAGTTTCAGTGGAAGCCTTGCTCTTGGCAAGTACAGAAAGAGGAGCAGGGGTATGTGCTAGAGCTAGTTCATGTCTATTGCCAAATAACCACCCGGGCAATGCAAAAGTTCGAGAGATTCAGTGCAATGGTGTGGCTGGCATGGCAGGCGTGCAGAAGGTGGCACAGAGTGGGCATGCCTCACAGTGATGAGGCTGTTTAAACCAGGTAGCTCACGTGAATGCTTGCAAGACTTCAAAGCAGGAGATTTAGGAGACAATAAAATCATCTTCTGTATTACAGATGGGTTTCTGACACCAAAATCATTAACCCTCGGGGCAGAGATGCTCAGCAACAGCCCTGCTTTGGCTGGAGGTGGTGAGATGACCTAAGGCAATGTTTTGATTGACTCTCCAGTTTCCGTAATTTCATTTTGCAGCAAGTCATTGAGCTTCCTGCCCCCCCAGTTATTCTGTCAATAACTAACTAAATTCTCATTTTATTTTTAATGTCTCTCTTACAATGTGAAACAACTGATCTGTCATGTTTGTCATATAATCCTGGTGCCTCTTGGTCAGCCTGTGCTTAAATCATGAATTTAAACTGGGGGGTGTGTGTGTGTGTGTTCGAGTCAAATACTCCTCAGGTGCTAATACGTTTGCTAATACGATTAATTAGGGCAGAACAGGGATGAACTTGTCCCTTAAAATCATTGTCAGTATTTAAACAGTCAAGACCACATTAAAGTCTGTCACTGTTACAGCGGTTTCATAACTAATCTGTGCTATTAAACATTGGCCCTGAATAAGAAATTAGTGAGATTTGTGTTATTATGTCATTTGATTTCACCCTGCGTAGATAAAAATCATTAGAGAGCTTTGTTGCCTTGAGCTGGGGATAGATATTTAGGTTGCAAACAGCTTGAGACTGAAATGCTTTTTGTCGTCTCGCCTCTCCTGGAGCTACTGCTCTCACTACACTGCGCTTCTCTCTCTGCAGAAGCGTGCTCTTCCCTGATATACTTAAGGCAAAATTTAAACCACCTCTTTAAACTAACCTAGCTATTGGTTTCCCGAGATAATTAAGGAATACTTGTACAGAGGAGAAAACCTTCTGTAAGTTCTTGCTTTGCTCAATATAGAGAGTGCCTCATGGAAATCTGCTACTGTCCTTTTAAAGATCACAGGATACCCTGTTTATTTTCTTTCCCTTTAGCAGAAATGCTTTCTTTTAGGTACTGCTGAACTAAAAGTTAACTGTAACCTTTAAGTATCTGAATAGCGTTTTCTTTCAGACCTTGAAAAGAGTAATGGGAAAGGGAAGAGGGAGAAGAGAACGGGGAGGAAAGGCTGTGCTGGCATGAAAAAAGATGAGCTTGCACATGTTTCTCAAAAGGCTGTATCCTGCAGGGTGAATTTAAAAAGGGAGGGGGAAAA
The DNA here is from genome assembly GCF_000737465.1 of Haliaeetus leucocephalus. Classification (NCBI taxonomy): domain Eukaryota; kingdom Metazoa; phylum Chordata; class Aves; order Accipitriformes; family Accipitridae; genus Haliaeetus; species Haliaeetus leucocephalus. The sequence goes on along the minus strand of NW_010972972.1, from coordinate 135,422 downwards.
AAAAGGTGTTAGAAATGCCAAAGTGTACAGAAGTCAAGCAGTGTTTGGGTAACTGTCCTGCTAAAGATGCTTTCTGCAGAGAGAGGAACTTAATGCAGGGCCCCTGCACTGCTGCACTGTGCTACTTCTTGGCTATAATGAAGTTACGAGAAACTAAAGTCTGCTTTTTTGATTAAGCAAAAAGTCAGTTACTCAAAGAGCAGTATGTGTGCATTTAAAGTGGGAGTATTTCTTGATATAGATTAAATCCAGCCTATTATTTGCAAAAGGGAATCGCTATGGAACTACCATCCCATAAGCTGGTGCTGAACCTTGATGCCAGTTTGTTTGGAACAGTGAAGAAAATGAATCTGACTGCATATGAAACACTCATATCCTGCAGTAGCAATCAGTTGCATGTGCGTTCCAGAGTGGTTTGGACCAAGCCCCTCATCCGAAAAAAGGAGCTTTTATTGCTTCGGCAGGAGCTCCCTTACCTGGCTGTGGAAATATGGGATCCCTTTCCAGGGTAATCAAGTGGTTAGAATGGAACATTTCAGTTGGAAGGGACCTACAGTGATCATCTAGCCCAACTGCCTGACCAATTCAGGGCTGACCAAAGTTAAGGCATGTTGTTAAGGACATTGTCCAAATGCCTCTTAAACACTGACAGGCTTGGGGCATCGACCACAGCTCTAGGAAGCCTGTTCCAGTGTTTGACCACCCTCTTGGTAAAGAAATGCTTCCTGGTGTCCAGTCTAAACCTCCCCTGGTGCAGCTTTGAGCTGTTCCCACGTGTCCTGTCACTGGATCCCAGGGAGAAGAGCTCAGCACCTCCCTCTCCACGTCCCCTCTTCAGGAAGCTGCAGAGAGCAATGAGCTCACCCCTCAGCCTCCTTTTCTCCAGACAAACCCAAGTCCTCAGCCGCTCCTTGTAGGACATGCCTTCCAGCCCTTTCACCAGCCTTGTTGCCCTCCGACAAAGCCGTACAGGGTTGTATGGGATGTTTCACCTGGGACATCACTACTGAGACAGTACCAGCTGGAGGGCAACTCCTGACATGCTTGTTCCCATCTGCTTTCTCCATGCTTGTTTTCCATCTGCCTAAGCCTCTCCTTGCTCCGGTGCAGCCACCCCACCTCCCCTTCTCCCACCGCTTTTCTTCTACCTAGTAATGTTCAGCAATAACCTTTGGGGGCTTGGGTACTCCCCAGCTGCAAACAGATCCGGGGAATGCTGTGAATGGGCATACATGGAGACTCATCTGAAGAAGACGTGACACCAGTAGGGAACAGGTTACTAAGGGTTAGAAAGAACATGTGTCTGATTAGTAGATCAGCCCACCTAAGCTCTGCCCTGCAGTGGGTGAAACCGAAGGCACAGGAGCTTGTCAAGCCCTCCTGTCTTTCCAACGGTCGCTCTTTTGCTCCAAATACCCATTCATCCATAGATACAAAAGTGGTGGGAGATCCAGAAGAATCTGCGCTCCAGAAAAATCCCAGATCCATGTTCAGGGTGTAGATCAACACCTTGAGTTGAGAGGTGAACACCAGTGTTCAGATTTACGGGCAATCAAAGAACAAATGAAAGAGATTGCCAGGATTAGAAAAGAGATTTTGGGTTTGCTATGTTGCAAAGAATGCTTTCGGTAATGAAAAGCTGACTTGAAAAATAATCATTAGCACTTCTCTGTGATTTAAATTTCATTGCCTGAACTCAGAGGAACGGAAAATAGATCAGTCAAGGCTTTTTATCTAACAAGTTTTTAAACGAAGCCAGCTTCATGTCTAATTAGTGAGAAGTTCTCCATGGTGCCATTTCTTATGCTTTCAGGGTCTAACGCATGGTGTTTTCATGACAGTTGTGGCTGCAGCATGGGAATATTTACTTAAAATAACATCCTTTCTTAAAAACATAGCGAGACAAACTTGTATATAAATTTAGTTCTTAGACAACTTGAATTCTTGCTAGTAACCTCAAGAAATCCCCTAAGGGGTCTCCATGCTGTGTGGTCTTATTTTCCTGTTGCTTTCTAATGGCAGAAGGGAGTCTTAAATTCCATCTTCTCCAACACTGGAGATTCAAGCTTTATTATAAAGGCTACTGAACTTGATTAACTGAGAGAGGAGATGACTGTCACTTGAAAAAATAATTTTGTTGTTGTTGTTTTTGCTTTATAGCTATTTACTCAAATACCTGAAAAATAAATGTAGGGTTGAAAAAGCTTTCCTGTTAGTCCTCTGGAGACATCAGATTATTCCATCCTGAGATGAGTAATCTTTGGAGGTGAGAATCAGGTAGCCTGAAATTACTGTGGGGCTATCGGTTCATTTTTGTGTATTGGGGAAAAAGATTTAAGAGAAATAACATTAGCCTTTTTATTCTTGCATCTACCCTGAAGTTCACGGTACAGCATGTCCTGCGGAGAAAAGGTATTAACTCAGATAAACCTGTGGTAATGAATTTAATTAAAACCCCAGTGAAGACTGGAGTAATCTGTAGCTTTCACAAGAGCGTAAGGGCAGGTTTGGGATTTCCGTATGTCTCTGGACTGCTGAGGACCCTGGGATGGCTGGTTCCAGCATTAGGTTCCCTGGCCTGGTTGACTGGAGATGTAGCTACAAGCTCAACCTGAGTGATGATAGGTTTGGGCTCTGTTCCTCTCCTCTGTAATCCCTGTTTCTGTGGCATAACTACAGAAAAGTGCTTTCACTCTAAAGGGGTCGTTTTAACACAGTTTCCAGCTAATTCCATGTTTTCTAGCTAAAATACACTCAAGTGAATATCTGCACTGTCGCAATTACTCTGGCCCTGCAGGCAATAGCTGTCTCCTGTCTGTAGGCAACAGAAGATCGTGGCACCCTTTAATTTCTCAAGTATCTAATAATATAAAAATCCCCACTGTAAATATTTGCTCTTGAAAGCATTAGGTAGTTAAGGGGGGATTCTTGAACAATGTTGGGTCTATGGGAAAAAACCCAAAAAATCATACAGAAACTGTATCTGAGCTGCATGTACCAGAAGCTTGAAACAGCAGAAGCGAAGTCGGTGCCTGATTTCTCTATTGCATTTGTCCTTGTTCTGAACAATTTGTTCCTTCTAAAAAGGGAACTGTGCCCATTTTCTTCAAGCCAGCAGTATTCACATTTTTAAAATATGGTAGTAGTGTTTTGCTCGGATAGATAGATGGAGGTGTGTGTGCGCACATAGAAAACTCCCAAATAAACCCAGGCTTCTGTTAACTCTTTAATTTCAGCAGGCAAACGGGAAGTCTAAAGTTGAGCTCTTAACCCCGGGTTAATGGATTTCTGCTCGACCTATTTAGGAGAGGGAGGTGTGAGCGTGCAACTTGGCTGGAAAGTGCTTTGGGGTATCTGTAGGAATGAGGTCTCCTCTCATGTTGTGACCTGCTGTTGGCCATTGGCATGCCCTGACCGTCTCTTGCAGGGATGTGGTGTATGTTCGATGCAGGAACAACCTGTGCTTTTTGCAGTTGCTAACCCCAAATTCCGAAGTCTCTTTTGCCTCCCACCAGAACTGGAAAAAACCATAAATACATCCATATTGTGATCCTGAGGTACTTCTCAGTATTTCCATTACGTTTGTAAACCTTGGAAACTACTTTTGTTAGTGTTTCCCTCTACTAGGAAATATCTTTCTTTTTTTTTTAAGTAGCAGTTCTCTTGTCACAGTTCTGCAGGAAAACTGTGTCTTGGTGCACTTACATGTAGCTGTGCAGGGAGTTGGTCCCTATATGTCACTGGGAAGCATTGACAAAAGTGTCTTCAAAGGCATAGCCGTTGGACATCCCTGTGCTGGAGACGCTTGAGATTCCCCTGTCCTGTGCCATTATACATGATTATTATGGACCACTCCTGAACTTTCTACTGCAGATGTGAATGAAGTACGGGGGAATTTTTAAAGCTTCTTCTCAAGGTGCTGCATGGCCGGAGGCATTTGTGCTTCCATCATAAGTAACTTCACCTTACTCATCAGAAACCTTCAGTCTTTTGTCAATGGCCATCCTATTTATATCAGTGTTGTTTTTAATCTGTTGTGGCTCTGGATTGGGAAACTGCTTGGTTAAAGCCAATCTCAAAATTAATCTTTTTTGCTAGGTTAACTTTTGTGGGACAGTATCACCAGGCTGATTCACTTTGCAGCCATGCAGGTGGTTAGCTGGTATTTAATAACAATAATACAAGCGTCTTTGAAAGAAGTTCCCCTACTTAGAAATTCAGAACCGAACAAATTCAAAATAAATCGAGTATTGACTTGCACAATGAAATAACCAAGGAAAACATTCATTGTGGGCTGAGGCTAATTCTGTTAGAATAAAGGAGGCTGATTGTGGAAATAAATATTAAATAAAGTGTCTCATTAAGTTCTGCAGTTTAACAAAAGCTGTCGCCACAGGGAGGAAGAACCTGGCATGAATTATTGTTTGTTTACTGCAGCTGTCAGTCATTGCGGCGGTGAGCATGTTGCATCAATTCATAGAGTAGCCGTTAGTAACCAGGCCATCTCGCTTAAATGTCAAACTCCTTGCTGGAAAATGTGTGAAACTACATAAAAATTCTTTCCATCTCGTTAACACATTTTTCACAATATTCCTCATTTTGCTTGATGACATCAGTTCTTGGAGATGCAGGAGAAGGCTTTAAAAATATCTCCTGGGCAATGTTCGGTGATGCTTAGTTAATGAATTTCGTTATGTCTGCGTCGGATACTCAGGAAGGTTGATCCATTCCTGGTTCTTCTCTGATGCAGTTTTTGAATCATTCATCTCTTTTTGACTGTTCCTGTATTTTATGTATAGATTGGATTTTATTATCCATAAGGTCTTTGGGATAGGGCTTTTATCTGTTAGTTCCTACTTTGTACAGTGAGAACCTGCAGTTCTCTGCAGTCTTAAGTTGTTACTGTAATGTGAGTAATCAGTGCTGCAGAAACTTGGAGGGGGAGTAGTTATTAGTAATTTTGGGGAATGACAGTCTCCTTAATTTCACTGCAAATCAATCTATATAAATCGCAGTTTTGTCTGGAAAGACGTATTTTGTAGGTTGAAGGCAAGACAATTGAATTCTGCATCTGTTTTGTGTTTATAGGCAAGTCACTTCTAAACTTTCTGTCTCTTGGTTGCCGCCATCTGTAAAATGTAGATAACCTCAGAGGGATGCCTTGAATATTCATCAGTGATTTATTGTATGCCACTGAAGAAAAGTGTTATGGGCAATGTTGATGAAGTTTGTTAGTCAGCCTCTCTGCTGCACGTTGATCAGTATTTCAAACATCTGCAGTCTCCACAGTGAGCGCTAGCAAATTCTTACCTAGACTTAGCCTGTAGATGACAATAACAACTTCAATTTACGTGGGGCTTCTCCTTTGGAAGAGCTCCAAAGAATTTTATAAACTATAATGCAAACCATAGTGTAAATATTGCCTTAGCAGTCACCAGCTCTCAGTGAGGTGCTGCGTGACGGATTATTGCAATGCGGCTGACAGCTGTATGCGAGAGGATAGCAAAAAAGAGAAGTAATACTGCGAGCGGTGGAGGTGACACAGGCAGGGAAATAGGAAAACAAAATGACACTACCTGAGTTGTGATTTTTAGCTTTGATGTGATCAGCGATTCCTAGAGATCAAGTGACTCTCATGTGAAACGTGGCATTTTTGTTGCAGTCCCACGGTGCTGCGATGTTGTTCCAATTCTAGTCAAGCAGAAAGAGCCCTGCTAGCTCCCAGGGGTTTCTTTTTCACAGAACGTGTGTGTTTCTGGACACCTTTATTCAAATACTGTGCTGCAACAATGCGATTTCTCAGGCTGGTATGGCTGGCTGTGTAATTTTCTTCTCTTACAGAGGCAAAAGGCACAGTCACTTGGAGTTTGCTCTGTACATCCAAAACACTTGGAAGTATAACCCAGATAACTTACTCTCGAACTGAAGTCCCGTTAACCCTAAATCCTTTCAAAGTGTAAAATACCTTTGCAAAGATGTTGGCTAAGAATCTGTTGTGTTCAGTTGAGTTTCTTCACTGAATGATGGAGCCTTGGCTTCTCCCCTCAATCGTAGGCACCTAAGTTGGGTTGTCTAAAGTGGAACGTTGTTATTGTAGGTCCCAGACACCGTCACTGGAGAGAGACGGCAGATTCAGAGATGCTTGTCTCACAGCGTGGCAGGGAGGGCAGACCTTGTATAAGACTAACTCGGACATTTTGCTTAGCTCCTCAAAGGTAGGTGAGACAAAACGGTGCCGCTATGTACAGGGTAATCTGCCAGGCGGGTTCGTGCTCTACTAGACTAGACACAAGGCTCAAGTTGTCAAATCATTGATGAACCTCTTGTTAATAAGCTTTTGTGTCCCATGCAGGAACATGTGTTTTGGAGAAGTTTTGAGCCCTTTCAACTCTGGTGGCTGAGTGCTGAAGCTTCAAGGGCTCAGAACCACTAAAAACCAAGACAGAGAGGTCCAGAAACTGGGTAATGCAAATAAGTAGCTACCATTGGAAGCTATGCCAAGAACATCTGGAGAAGAAATGCATGGCTGCTACGTGTGCTCTTGGGTGACAGGCATTAGTGTCCTGAGCGCCCAGCCAGCTGCAGCCAAACAAAAAATGGCAAGGGTGGAGGTCAGCCCCACAGTTACAGTGTGGATGTGGATTTGGGGCTCATCCCAGCTGCCTGTCAGTCACAAAAGTTGTAGAAATTACATTGTCTTTGTAATTTTGCTGAAACAGTCTTTCCTTGAGTAACTTTTGAGCCTGTTGGCCAGGCTAGATGGTTGCAAAATCTTGTTTTCCTTAGAAAATAGGGTTAAAATGTGTATAATGCTTTAAGGAAAGGGGAGCTTGTTGAGTTCAGATGGCTGTTTGACAATGCTCATCCAAAGCTTGCCTGGTGTGGAGAAGAGGTTGTGTTGTATTGTCTTTAGGCTTGGTCTGGGCAAACCAGTGTTTCTGTTTGGAGCACCCTGTGCTAATCGAGACCTCAGCAGTCAATAGAGCACAGTTTGAGGCTTGGCTTCCTGCCTGGCTGTATGCTTACACCAATCTTTACAATAAAAACAAAACACAAAGTATAATTATAGCCTGGTGGATGAATTTATTTTTGGTACGTTGTGTTGCTGGGACTATTTTAAAGCCTCTGTGTCCAGGATTCTGGTCTTTCTAGATATTTAAAAACCCATCAATTCTATATTTTGCTAGGCTCCACCCTCCATTAAATATATGTATTGATAATAGTCAATGACTGCATTAATGTTTAATCCAGTGCATTTTTCAGTTTTAGGATCCCATTCATCCATATTGCTGTAATTGATTCCTCCTGGAAATACTGCGGTAATTAGAGGAGAGACTGATTTGCAAGCATTACTGTGACATGTATAACCAACCTGTCTTGTTTTGATCTTTTCGTTACCTTCACTTATGACTTTAATTGTGTACCATCTCGAGTAGGACTGTGGAATGCCACTGTGGGAAGGTGTTACAGGGATTCAAGCAGTGCTATGCAGAAGAAAATAACATGTCAAGTTATGCAAACAACTTTGGGTAGTGTTCAGATGTTGCTAATAATAAGGGTCATTTTTTCTTCCAATATAGCAAATACACCTTTCAAATGAATGAGGCAATTGGTATGGTTTAGGAAGAGAATTGTTACGGAGAACGCCTTCCTGTAATCAGCATCTATCTCCTTCTAGGAAGGAAGGGCTTGTAAATTGTGTGCCCTTTTTAAAAGGAGGATATATTAATTGACTCCTAATATGTGTTGTGGTACATAGGGATACACTGGAAAAAGTTGTACACTGAAACTAGCTGGATTTCTCATGTGCCAGAGATGCGTGGGCTATTCTCAGGAGCTGAAGGACTGATGCACAGGTTGTTTTGTGAAGCTTGTTTGGCATTTGAGGGTTTTGTCCAAGACTGACATTTTGCTTTCCAACTTCTGGTTTTAAGAAGGAACACCTGTCATTTTATCCTAACCCTGAAATGGGTCCCATCGTGTCTCAGTGTGTGATTGGGGTTGTTTGTCCTCTTGCAAAGGAGAAGCTCATAATGGCTATTTTGGCCATTCCCGGGAAAGTAAAGATACGCTCCGTCACACTTCTGCTTTTGCATGGGAAGGGCTCCCTCTGAACAGTCACAGAAATCCCTGTAAATATCGAAAACACATCTTGTGACACTTCAAATCCTTCCTCATAATTCCCTGCTCTCCTGCTGTTTGCAAGAAACCTGAGCCACGTGCTTTTAGCTCACCATCAATGGCTCAGCCTGATGGAGCCGGGAGGGATTGCCTTTCTCTGTGGATCAGACCAGGAGGAAAATGACTGGCATGGGAGCAACAGCCCGGCATTTCCTTTTAGGAACAGTTGGATAAGCCTCAACAGGGGAGACTCGCTGCTTTAAGTTTAAAAATTAAAAACTAAATTTATATTAAGAATCTGCCCACCAAGCAGGGTCCCTTCTTCTGCCTCTTGCTGCTGTGCATGGCTGCAGCATCCCATGGCCCATCGCTGTGTCCTGCGTAACCGTACAAATGCAAAACACAGTTTCCAGCTGGCAGAGCTCGGTGCTTTCTGCTGGGTGACAGTAGGTCACAGTCACAAACAGGCAGGGAAAGGCCAGGTGACAGCAGTATATTTGAGCAGGAGAAAGCTCAGTGGGTGTTTGCAGGGAGACCTGACCATGCGTGAGGGAGAGCCTGGTTGATACAGCTGCTTTTGTGTTGAGGATAATTAGTGGGATGTAGGCTAGGCTGTAAAATACATGTGAAAAGTAATAGCAAGGAGTTGGGGAGCCTTGGAAGGAAGAACAACAGGAAACCCTGAAGATGCAAATCAGGAAAATTGGGAAAATTGTCCTCTAACAGGATTTTGGTTTTTCTGAATGGGGATGCCACTGATCCAAGATGAGATCTCTTAAGGCCAGAGGGGGACAATCGCAATAACTGAGATGTGAGGGGATGCTGGGTTGGTTTAATCCCTGAAAGGACTTTTTTTTTTTTTTTGAAGGCTTCACTGATGTACTTCTGCAGGAAAAGAGCTCTCTTGCCAACAGATTAATCTAGTTCTTCACATGAATAACCTGTGTGAACAGCAAAGCTGCTAGTTGGCAAGGCTTTGGTTGGGGAGGGAAGGGCTGTTCTCTGGAGCAAAGGGAGGAGAGGGTTTAAGAGGTGGATAGTGTCTGTTTTAAGCTGGAAATCTTCCTACATAAGTATCAGCTACTGGAGCTTCAGAGCTGCTTTTGCTGTCCAGGAGTCTTCCAACCTGCAGCACAAGTTAAAATAGTGTTTTCTTGCTGTTTGCAGCTTTGCCAGTTCAATTGCTGCCTGCAGAATGTTAAATTAGGATAGAAAGCATTTCTACTGGAGTCTGGGGACAGAGGTGGCCCTAAGGCATTAGTGGCTAGGGGAGAATTTGGGCAGTTGCAAAGCAGTGGCATGTGGTCTTTCTGGATGGAGAAATGATGAAGACCCCAAGGGAAGGCTATACTGTCATGGGTGACCTGTTCTCCAGCACCTAGGAGGAGGTAGGAGGAGAAGCTGGAAGAATTATCTTCCCTATTTTGGTAGCTGTAACTTCTGTACAAAACTTAGGAGTTAAAACGGGAGATTTCCTGAATACAGCCCAGAGAAAAATACCAGCCCTATTACACCTTGCTTGGCAGACAAAGACAAAAATGCCTGTAGAGAGCATGATACCAGGGCAGAGGAAGGCAGGTATCAAGACTGCAGAATGAAGAGAAGGAGAAAAAGAGAAATCAAGGATAGTAAAGAAAAAGCGAAGAGGAGTTGGGGGCAGCAGTGGGGAAGGAGACTGGAGAGGTAAAATAGTCCAAAAAGGAGAGCATGAAGCTTAGGTCTGGTTACATGTGGGCTGCTCCCAAATTTCTGACCTTGGACGATCACTTGATCTATTACTTTTTACCCATCTTTCCTGTGTGTTCGGAGTGCTCAGAGGCGGACAATAATGCTTATTAAGTGATTTTTGTGTAGCACAGAGTGTAGCGAGGCCATCAGCCTCCCTCAGATTTAAGCGTTACAAAGACACAGATTGGAAGTTACTCTTGAAGACGAGGAAAGGGGGAAAATGCATGTGCTTGTTTGAGCATGACTCGTTCTCCCTTTGAAATTTAAAGGATGTACATCTGGGCATGTGTGTGGTAGAAAATGTCCTTGGACACTCCCTCCATGCAATAGTTAAATGTTGAGTGAAGCTTTTGAGTTGTAACTCTGACCTTTTAAAAATGCCACAGGCCTCTTTCAATGAGATAGACAAATACAAAAAAATAAAAAAAATTGTAATATATTCTCTCAAAGCAGAACTCGTACTTATGTTGCTGGAGTCTGTACAACTTTCTGTACAGCCTGGTATAAAGAAAACTGATACCATGCACACCGAGGTACCAAAAAGTAGCAAATAACAAACGTGAGAACAGTCTGAGAAGTGGGTGAAACAGAGAAGCTGCACGTATAGAGTCTGTAACGCTCCTCTTGTGTTCTTAAAAAAAACCTGGCTGATGTTTGAGTTATTTTCATGTTCGAATTGTTGGTTGTTGTAATGGCATAATGAACGAAAAATTTAAGTTGATACAATATTATGTTTTTAATCGTGGCTTCCTAATCCCTACATGCTCATTACAACCAGGATCTGGATCTGTCTGAATACTGCATTTGTGTTGAAGGTGAAGGGGATGATGTTTGTAACCGTGCTTGGACCTTATTTTGCTGGCTTTGGGGCAGACGCAGGCCTGCTCCAAAGAGCACACACTGTCTTCACTGTCTAAGTGTAATAAATGTACAAAGAAATGCAAACGGGGTGCTTTTTGTGTCACCCTTGTAATCTGCAGTCTTGTACCTGGGATGTCTCACTCACTGCTTACCCAATTTCGTGGGAGGGGGGAGAGAGTTTATTAGTTGCCAAGAAAAGCAACTCAGACCAATTTAAGTGAGAACTTGGAGCTGCCAGCTGTAACCCCGGGCAGTATGTGAGGCTACTGCAGAGCAGCAGAAACAGAGCCGTGAACCAAAGCAGCGGATTAGCGAGCCCCCAGTGAAAACTTGGATTTCTCCACTGGAGGTGAAGTTCTTCACTCCAAAGGCTGCAAAGACTTTTTTTGATGTGGAGCACTTGTCTTTGCCACAAGCTAACCTACATTTCTATGCCAAAACAATACTCAAACCTGTCCCCTTGTATTGCACCACAAATGGCATACTTGACACTTAATACCTAATTTTCCCTGATTGTCTTGGGTTGTTTTGTGCTTTTGACAGTGAACTGAAAGCCTATTTGTGACTTACAAACGCGTGTTTTATTAGAGACGGATGTGTTAGTTGGGGTTGTAGTGACTGTTGTTCATGCTGGCACTGTGATTTGCACTTGAACCCGATTTGTGCTCAGTATTTGAATTCAGATTCCCAGATCCAACACACAGTCTCACCAGAATATGCATCTCCTTTTCAATTTTAAAAACGGACTGTTTTCTAAATTTTGGCAGAGGTAATCCTAAAGCTTTTGAGTTTGTCTCTGTAGGTAGCTGGCAGGTGTCCTTCCAGGGTTAGGGATCATTTTTTGCCGGTTTGTTCTTCCCATCATCCCCTCCAGGCTGCATTTCTCCTGCCCTTGTTTTGCTGTGCCGGGCACGGATGCTCCTCTCCGCAGTGCTGTTGGCTGGGCTCATGCCTTGGTCCTCCAGCAGCATCCACCCGGGCATCCTTATCCCCGATTTATCCCGTATCCTTCTGTGCTTCCCATTTCCCTTGCCTTTTCACCCTGTAACTCTTATTTCTTTTGTAATCCTAACCTGGAATTGCCTCACAGTTTCCTTAAACCACTTTTTCTTCCTTTAAACCTAGATTTTTACGGCTATAACGTGTTTCCTTTCACTGTCATCTGTAGCAATTCAGAGCACTGCCAGCTAAGCAAATACCCCAGTCCAGATGAAACCACTTTTGCAAGCCTTGTTACCCTGCCTGGATTCCTTACCACCACAGCAGCTTCTTTTTTTGCTTTTTATCATACATGTATCCAGTTGTTCAAGCTGGCTTGATTTAAGTTGCTCTGCACATGACTGTTGCAGACACGCTAAGGTGCTTACGTTACAACGGAGCAGCAGCACGCATTAACAGTGAAGATTTCTCTTCCCTTGGAGAGAAACTAAATAGATTGGAGAACAGTGTGGTTTGAAAAGGTGGTTCAAAGCTGGAATTCGCTTGTTCTTGCTGGAGTTAGCTCACTGTAATAAAATTGTGTAAGTCTTGCAAACCCTCTGTTTTCAGAGAGAAAACCAGTGACTTTGTAAATCTGCTTTCAAAGTTAAGTCTTAAGATAATGCTTCTGCAAAAATTCCTTGCACAGAGCTTTGCAGGATGGGTGGGTTTGGTCTTGCAGTGCCAGTTTAGAACAATGCATATAATGACTGCCGCATAGGGAAGAATAAAATCTAAAGTGCCATGTAGGACCAGTCCTGCAAGCCATTGTCAGCAGAGCCAAAAAGTCTTATATTCTGACTTCTAGTCTTTGTCTTTACCTTTTTTTCCCCTGCTGAGAGGATAAGTATGCACCCCTTCCCCCCCCCCCCCAAATAATCTGTCTGTTCTCTGATTTGTGGTACAGTCCTGGATATCCAATTTCAGTCACACGTAGTATAGAAATACATATAGAATGGACTAGAAATAAATATAGAACTTCTAAAGAAGTCCCTTCTTTGCTTTAGATGGGCTCTGTTAGACATGAAATCTGTTTATAACTAATGACAATTTGGTGTGCGGTAGGAGCTGGTGCTTGCGCATTGCTTTATACTTGGTGGGAGTGTGCTGTGCTGGGGGATGGCAAGGCTCTGCTTGTGTTTGGGATAAATGGCAAACTGAAACATGACGAGAGAATTCTGTATTTTACTAAATGAAAATGCCTTATGTTGAGTTTTGAATTACAAATAGCGTTTTGGGTAGACTGCACATTTTGTTAAAGAACGAATGGTGGTGGTCCAAATAGTTTTGTGTAAAATTGGAGAAATGCAAGGAATGAACAAATGTGAGATGTTTCTTACCCCCATAAGCACAGTCTGTCTGGCTCATGCCATCTCTTTTGATAAGCTCTAACCTAAAGAAAAATGTCAAAGTATATATGTATTTAAGAAGCTGCTAATGCAGTCTTTTTTGTGACCGAAAGGCTTTTCTTTCAGGGTTGTGTGTCAAGATCTTGAACACCTGAGTGTAACCAGCTGGCATTAGCCTCAGGACAAAGTCTCCTAGTCAGGATGAAAAACATTTGCTGTCACATCCCTTCAACTTAAAGGAGTAAAATTGTGTGGTGTCCAACAGTCTCAGCCCACTCCGGTGTAATACCTTAAAGAGAATTTTTCTTGCTTGGTTTTGGCTTGCTTTCTGTTTTCTTTTTTCTTTCTCAGCCTGTCTTTTAATTCCCCTTCAGCCCATGCTTTCTCCCTTGCCCATCCCTCCCCGCATCCACCCACGTGCATAGCAATCCAGAAATGCTCCGGACCCCGAACTGCTGGAGGACTGAGCCTGCAAGCCAGCAACCCTTGCAGGGAAGGGATGCTGCAGGACCGGCATGCCGACGGCTACTCTGGCTGGAGTTCTGCATGGAAATATCCTGTCTCCTGGTTTTGACTTACTGCCTGGGTGAAAAAGCCAAGTTCCCTTGTCCCCTGGGTTGCGGCTGCATTTCCAGTAACTTCAGCAGCTTCGAAGTTTTGGCTCTACGGTGTGGGTAAGGGTTAACGTATGAGGCTTGTGATACCATTCTCAGTGCTGGAGCTGAAAAGTTATTGTGAAAATCTATTTATCTCATGCTCGATACAAAGTGACCTCCTTTTGGTATGTGCAAGCTGTAAATGAGAAGGTGGGTGGCTCACCCACAGCCCTGCAGGCACAGCCCAGCCGGGGAGGATGATGATGAATCTCCTTCCTTCTGCCTCCTATCTAAAAGATAAAGGATCCAAACTGGTTATCCTTGTTATATCCTTCTGCCTTTACCTAATTTGCACGGACGTCCCTGATTGTGGCTCAGTTTTGTGGATGAAGCGTGGGGAGGAGCGCGGTTCGGTTGCCCTCGGTGTACGTACGCAGCCAGCGTTGCAGTGCCGTGGTGCGGTTTCATACACAGCTGCTTTTCGGGGGAATATAAGGGAAGGAACTGGCGGCTTTTGTTAGAGAAGGGGCTGCTTTCCAGCCAGCCACACGTGTGGGGTTGTGCAACTTCTGGTCGCTCCCCACGCAGCCACAGAGGATGGGGGTGGCAGAAAACCCCTAACGCCCAGAGGAGCATCGCTTACAACATTGTAGAATAAACGTTATTCCTTAGGGTCTTGTTGTTCCTTCTAGACAAAAGGCCTTGCGTTGGAGCGCGGGAGCAAAGAGAAGGATTTGCAGGAGGGGAAGGGCTGCATACAAAACCAACCACATAAGACCTGGCGGTGAAATGACTGATGTAAATCTGCCGCGTGGATATCCTCAACTTCCCAGATCCTTAGCATGCAGCCAAAACCAAAAGGCAGTGTGGCTGGAAGGAGCAGGCTCTTTAGGGACCTGCTCCTGAAGTTACAGCCAAATTATCTCCCACCTATATTCAGAAAATCCACTGTAATGAAAGGCGTGTGGTGCTGGTCGTGCAGGCAGGGTGCAAGGTGCTTCGGATTGCCTGCGTTGGAGCAAACGCCGGGGTGTCTTGGCTGCTGTTACCTGTCTGGCAGATGAAAACTCGCAAATATGCACGGTTTTGGCTTGCTCTGAGAACACAGGAAGAAACTCCCGTTATTGGACGTGTGGCAAGAAAGGCGGCGGTGATGCTGAGTGTGGGAGCAGGGGAGGGGGCTTGTGCCGCTGCCAGGATCCCCTGGCCGTGCCGAGCCGGTGGGAGAGCCCTCGTGGGGCTGAGACACCCCCCAGCTAGTTCAGGCTCCCTTTGGCAGGCAAGAAGTCACCACGTATAAAAGCACATGATTCTCATTACCCGCGCCTGAATGTCTGCCGGGGCTGAATTGCCTGGATCCCTGAGAGTCGCTCAGTAAGAAACAGCAAACATTTTCCCTGGGAAGGAGCAGCTGTTTATATATAGTGTGCAGTGGGTTCACGAGCGATTATTAGGAAAACATTCCTTTCTAGTCATAAAAAAAGGGCATTTTTGTTGTCTCCTTTCCTCTAAAACACACAAGTTGGAGAGTCAGGGATTTTCATTTGCCATGACAACCAATGAAACCGCCGAGCCATGTGATTTTTCCATCCTCCTATGATTAAATCTTTTTTTTTTTTAAAGGCCATGTTGCTAACAGAGTTGGGAAACATCAGGTATTATTTGTTTTTCTCATGTAGATTAGGCAGGATTTAATTTGCATGTTTGCTTGGGAGCTGTAGAGAGCTGGGGGATATTGATATTTCCATGATTTATGGTAAGAATGGTGTCTTAGTTCAGAATTACTGTATTGTACTGAAGTTTCTTTTGTTTTTTTCCCCCCTCTTTGAGACAGTGCTATTACTGAGGGGTCCTGGCTCCCACAGGACAAAAACCATTGTGGGACCAATCAGTGCTGCTGAACAGCGATGAGGTTCAGAGCCTTGGAGATGTTGGTTTACACATGATACAAATGGCTTAGAGACTTTATGAGCCAATAAATCTTTTCCTGCTCTTATGCTGGAGCAAGGTTTTGCAAAGGCAGAAAGTGTGATGGATGTGGCTCTTGATGCCTGGTCCATGTGAGGACTCCTGTTAGCTCCAGGTCTGAGCACTTCAAGCTAACCGAAAGCCTGGGGGTGGTGTTACTGTCAGCAAAACTTGAGTGCTAGCATTTATCCTCTCTTTTAAAAATTGCTATCTTCTGCTCAGGAATTTCCCCAGGGTGCCAAATATAGATTCAACACGCACACAAAAAACCCCCACCAAAACAAAACCAAAAACCCACCCCTGGGAGCTGCTCTGTTGCTAAGGAATAAAAATAAATGGTCACAAACATGGTGCTGACGTGCCAAGATGTGTCCCCATGACCATGCAGCTGTGAGTGTGAAGGTCCCTGGCTGCCCATGTCATGTTGGTATCGGTGCCTACTGAGGACTGGCTACTGTTTGCTTTAAGTAAACAAAAGGAAAGAACTTTCTGCTTCCTAATATTAGTCCCAAAGAGGTCAAAACTTCAGCAGGCTGCTGCCAGGAGATCAGTAGTAGTAAAGGACAATCTCTGTATTTTTATGTGGTATTATCTATAACACAGCAATGTCTATACTGGAAAAGCCCCGAGAGATCATATTTGCGATGGGAAGGTATTTTTGAGCAGAAGTACCATGCTTTGGGAGATCTTGGGCTATGTCATAGGGCTGTTGAACATTGACAACATCGAAAGTGTGAATATTGGTGCTGCAGAATCTGCAGTTGTTCCCTCACCTTCTCTCCAAATGCAAATCTCTATCTGCACATCTCTGCAATAATTTATTAACCCGTGTGGCTGGAGATGGGGAGTAGCTGAGCTGGAAGTAGAGGTGTGCAGAGGTGAAGACATGATTTATCTGGGCTAGAGAGCTGCTGTGACTGATGCAGTCTTTTACTCTGTGTGTGTGTGTGCATGCACATGCAATGCTTGGTTTTGTGGGGGCCTGCCTGCTTTAGTCCTCGAGGTACTACTTGCTGCATCAGCTTTAAATAATCTCAAAGACTCTGTCCCTGGAACACTGTTTTTAATTATTTTTTCAGATTTCAGGCTTTTAGGTAAGCTATTTGAGTAATGTCCTTGTAGTGTTAGGAGACATAGAACAGAAAGCTTCCACTCTAAAGCTGCTTTTTTGCTTTTGGGGATTTTTTGTGTGTGTGTCAAATTTAACACATGCAGTCTCCTGAATTGCAGCTGGCCCAAAGCTGAAATAAGGTTTTAACAGCAGATACCTGCCCTATATGAGTAACTGTACTTTTGTGGTGGTTTAGCACAAATGAAAAGTACTGTAACCACCTGAAACTGTAAGGGGAACTGAAAACAGGCTATGTGTTAGCATGTGAGCTAAAATCAAACCAGAACATGAACACTGTTCTTTGCGAAGAGACCTGTGATATCCTTATAAAAATATCTTACGCAGGAGCCATGATATGAAATTACCATTATAGAGATACTAGTTACAGTAAAGATACTTTTTTACAAAAATGACATACTGGGACCAGGGCTGTAAAATCTAATTCTGCTGTCTCACCCCCAAATTTTTTTCCCAGTCCTTCCTTTAGCTGGCAGGGTACTGGGCACAGGCACGGCTGTGCGGGCAGGGCTGGGAACCTTCCCTTTGGAAGCAGCAGGGCTTGCATCAGCTTCAACCAGCCCTGAAGCTACACCCAAGTCTCTATTATTTCCACTTTCTTCCTCCTCTGAACAATTTGTTTTCGTGAAACATCTGCTTCTCTGGCAGATACTCGCAGTTAAAACTGTACCGCAGTGTTTCTTTGCAGAAATGCAAAGAATATTCCCTGTCAGCTCAGCCACTTGCCAGACAGGTTGGCTGATCCCAGCTCAGGGGTTTCTATCAAATGAGAGCATTTTTAGAGGGGAAAACTTTTTAGAGGGGACGATGCTTGTGCTGGTGGTGCAGTTTTGTTATGAAGCAGAAGCATACTTGCTTGGATGCATGAGCATGTGTGATGTTACAGGCCAAATGCGCTTCCCATCTGGAAATAAGAGGAGGTGATGAACTGGGGAGCACTGGGGCAATTGATCAGCCTAGGACTAACCTAGACCCATCACCCCAAACTTGATCTTTGTGGCAGAGAGGGCCCTCTGGTTTGGGATCTTAAGCTTGTCTTTGGAGGGAGCAGGGAGCTGGGAGATGAGCTTCCCTGAGCTGCCCTCATCTTCTCCAGCATCTTCATCTCCCTCCCCATAAGGATTTAAGGAGCCAATGCTATTGCGTTGCTTCTGCCATCTTAACAGGACCCTGTAACGCTTTAACTCTGTTTTATTCCTCTGTCACTTCATGTTCCAAAAAGCTATAATTTTGGGGGGAGAAACTTCCTTTAAAATGCCTAACAGAGGCAGAAGTCCTTCCTAAATACCAATGTGGTGTTGCAAATTGCCTCCTTTCCTATTGTGGTGGCACAGGGGTGTGATGCACAGCTCCCATGTGGGTGGCTGATGTACCTGTGGCTGTGATAAGGGAGCCTCCAGCTGAAACACAGGATCACTTTATTGCCTCATGTAAGTTGAAAAAAAAAAAAAACAAACCCTTTTCTCATAGCAATCCTACTTTCTAGTTGCAGGCTATGCTCTTGAATTAGAGGACATGCCTAAAAGTTTTGCCTGGTGATGTCAGCCTCCCTCTTGAGTCACCGGGATGATGCTGCCCCACAGAATCCAGATGCAAATGACTGAAGATGGATTACCTGCAGCGTGTGATTAATTGCCCTAATAATTCTGTGTTCCTTCCTGGAGAAGGCTCCTTCAAGTAACTGTCTTGGAAGGCTTCTTCACTGCACTTCAGGCTGCAACATAAAATGTATGAGAGGTGCTAGTTAGGGGTCAAGATTCTCTCACTAAAACTTTATCAATCCTAATGCTTCAGAGAAACGTGATTTTTTTTTTTTTCCTTTTCTTTTTTTTTTTTACAGCTTCTGTAGTGCAGGTACAGTTCTTACAGCGGTAGTGTCTTGGCTTTTGCAGTTTTGGCTTTGATTCTTTGTATTTTAAGAGAGCCAGCACAAGTGCACATAGCTGTAGCAGGAGAGTGTGCATCTCCTCTTTGGAGATCTGGTGATACGGGACACAGACTGAATCTGGTATGGAGGAATGATAGGTACCGCGTCTGCTCCTCAGAAGGTGTAACTGTCTGAATATGAGTAAGATCAACTCAGTGGATGATGAAATATGTTGTCAAGAACAGTGTGCAAGATAGGGGGTTGTTTTTGTTGGTTTGGGTTTTTTTGTTGTTGTTGTTTTTGTTTTACAGTGAGATGGTGAGACACTGGAACAGGTTGCCCAGAGAAGCTGTGGCTGCCCCATCCCTGGCAGTGTTCAAGGCCAGGTTGGATGGGGCTTTGAGCAACCTGGTCTAGTGGAAGGTGTCCCTGCCCATGGCAGGGGGGTTGGACTAGGTGATCTTTAAAAGGTCTCTTCCAACCCAAACCATTCTAGGATTTTTGTCTTCCTTATTACCTCTTCCTTTTACTGCTAGTATTGCTAATTTATCATTATGTTTTTGGGAAGGTACCTCTTAAGTCTGATATATCTGTCCCAAGCCACAGAGCCAAGAGCCAACATTTTTGGGGGTTGGTTTTTGTTTTGTGGATCCTGTTGTCCATTGTGGACAAACAGCAACCTTTCATCTTAATATAGCAGTTAGTTTTTAGCTTTTTGCTTGCTACTGCAGGATGCTGTTGGGGTGGCCCAGCCTGGCCTCACCAGTGGGATGGGATGACACAGCACGGCATGGTGCAGGAGCATCACGCGTGGTGCCGTGGACCCCACAGCCCTCTGGACGCTGATCTCAGCCATATGAAAGTCAGATTAGACGAGGCTTAATTACTTGTTACTTCTACTAGGTTTGGTGGAGAAGTGATGTAAATCCCAGTAAATCACAAGCTAACTTGAGCAGAAATCAAGAGGTGGAAATACCTGCTTATTTTTTTAATTAAAAAGCATTCCTGCAAACCAAAGCCTTATTAGCAAAAATTTTTAGTTTGTTCGTAGCACAGTCTCTGGCACAATCAAAACAAGATGGTCAACAGCAGTAAGACATGTCATTGTAGTTAAAACTCCAGAAAATTTTCTTGGACATGCTTTTACAACCCAAACTATCTAGTGTACATATTCACATTTTACAATACACCTATGGGACTTAAGTCATTGGGTAATGACTTACTTACACTTATGATACTTCTGTATTTGCAACCTCATTTGAGTCACGATGTTCTCATAAATATTTTATTGAAATCCTTTAGTTGTGATAGCTTTTCTCGTATCTTGTCAAAAACATTGGTGTCAAACTGTCTAATTTTGCAAGTGTTTCATCAGATCTCTCTCACCCTGTGTCAAAACATCTCCACGTATGACCGTGATGCCACTCAAACCCATGCCAGCCCGGCAAACTTAATGCATCAGAAGATTTCTTTGCCTTTTACCTGGTTGACATGCACATACCTCTCTTCTGCACCCAGGGCAAATCATTCCTTCTCCAGCTTTGCCTCCCTGCTTGTAGGGCTGCTGTCCCCAAAACCCTTGCCCAGCTCATGGGACACACCTGAGGTTCAGCCTGATCCTGCACCCTGTTTCTAAAGGCAGAGTAATTCTCACCTGAGGTGCTGATGGGTTTCCTCATTTCAGTGGGTCATGTCTTGGTGAGGGAGCTTTATTTCCCATTGTAGAGAGCTGGGCTTAGGAAGTTTGCCTGGCTTTTCCATGCAAGGCATGTTCCAGTTAATGCTTGGCTGTAGTTTTAAAAAAAATCATTCTGTATTTTTTTTTTCCTTTGGGAAGAGGTGGTTGTTTTTGAGTGGCTAAAACAGCATTTTTGGCTGGATTTCTGGCAATGCAGTTTTCTACGCTTGGAAGTCAGCCTGCCTGCTGTGCTGGCTGAGTATTTAACTGCTTCCATGCAAAAATGCGTTG
The DNA here is from genome assembly GCF_000737465.1 of Haliaeetus leucocephalus. NCBI lineage: Eukaryota > Metazoa > Chordata > Aves > Accipitriformes > Accipitridae > Haliaeetus > Haliaeetus leucocephalus. The sequence continues at coordinate 114,856 of NW_010972972.1, read as the reverse complement.
CTGCGGAGCGTTCAGCTTGGTGGTTGCATGGTTTGCTAAAATGTGGCCAAAACCAAGAGTGTTGTTTTGAGCATGCAGTATTGGGCCTCCATGTCCAGGCATGTCTTAAAAGATGTTTATAAAAGCATATGTTAAGGTTGCACTGACGTTTTTGCAGTCAGAACCCAGATTCTGCCAGTAAATGGAGTGCACCACTGTTCTCATGCTGGGAAACAGTTTTCCAAAGATGGTGCGTATCCTGGGCGAGCTGCTGTTCGTGTGTGGTTTCATCAGCCACTATTGTGGCTTTGTGGATGTGCATGTCAGCTTTTTTTTTTTAATCCTAAGGAAATTAATTTTCTATTTGTTATTTTGCAAGTACTGTGTATGTATCTCATTTTTGCTAAGTAACACAGAAATCAGATTAGTTCATTTATCTGTGTGAGGAGAATCATCATTGATTAACAGTTCAATCCTCAGATATATTTGAGGGAATATAACTTTCTGTCTGCATGTGATATTTTGCACTTCCATGGCCATTCCCAACACTGAAGTGCCTTACCAATGTTACCAAGTCTCCCCTTTCTCCAGGAGGTGGGAAAGTTAAATGAGGACACTGGACTGCAGCAGCTGTGACTTGCCTGGTCTCCCCTGAAGAGCCTTTGGTGGCACTGAGACCCTCAAGGCTGTGTCCAACCCAAACACCACCCAACAGAAAATGTCACCACCTTCCACCACCCAAGAGACAATGATTAACGATGTGTGTTAATGCTACTCTTAACACCGGTACTGGCAAAGGCCCCAGGAAGACTTCACCCAGAGGTAGACGGCATGGACACAAAGCCTTTTCACCATCAGGGGATGCCAGGAACATGTGAAAATCCAAAGATTGCTCCTGACTGTGAGATCTGTAACCTCCACCGTTAAGCAAAGCAGGCAGATGAAGAGGGCAGTCTGCAGTCAGTTATCTCTGGAAGTGAGGAGAGCTGGTGTCCAGCCACGGGCTGTGGCAAGGCTGGACCTTCTTGTGTTGAGTGAGGGCATCACAGCTGAGCATCCTGCTTTCCTGAGCTCCTTCTGCCCAGTAAAGCAGAGCTCCTGCTCCAGGCTCTTCCTTGGGATGTTATTGGTGCTGGATTTACCTGCTGGTTTTATGGTGAAGAGCCTGTAATCATCGGTCAGTGGGTTCTTCCGCAGCACTTGCACAAGCTCCTCAAGGCCAACTAATGTATGAGCCATGACCTGATCAAAGTAGTCCAGTGAGCTGCGAATTTTCACTGGTGGCAAAAGAGGTAAGGGGAAGGGCTGTGTGCTCTGTGTGGTCGTTGATGCAAACCCCCTCAGCTTTAGCTTTTCTGTTGTTTATAGAAATATATCTGCAAGATAAAACATAGCTGTGGTACATGAGAACTTGTACCTACTCAGCTCGCTTGATTTCTGTAAGAGAAATATCCTGAGCTAAGGGTTGAGGAGCAGGAATCTCTCCAAATAGGGTAGGGCTGAGGTTTTCATAACATACTGCTTTTTCCAGCTGGAAAGTTTGGATGCAATTTGCTCTTTTTTTTTTTTTCAAATGTGTCTAGACTTTTGAATGACTGGCAGCTGGTCAGCCAATGAATGCTGATGGGGCTGTCGTGCACGGGGAAGCCCCACACCTCCCTGCACTGCGTGCGTAGTTTCTTGATGCCTCCTGGAAGTGTTGGATGGACTTTTTTAGTCTGAATTTATCAGTGGTAGTGTCAGCACATGGCAAGCCCAATGCACCATGGAAGGTGTGTGCACTATTTGGAGGTGATGCATGTGAGGATAAAAGCTGCTGTGTTTCTGCCTGGAAAATCTCACTTGGAGGCATAGTGTTTCTGCACCCAGGACCTCCCTTCCTATGAGGGACCATCCTTGATGAAGAGGCATGTTTAGGATTGCCAGTGCACGGGCAGCTGGATATTGCTTGCCTGGAATGGCAAGTGTGATGGGAGAAGATGGGAAATGCTGGGCTTTGCAACCCCAGGTGCCTGCAATAAATCTTTCTCCCCTGAATTTGGGAAGGACATCCCTGGAGTTTTAATGTTGCACCAAGCTGAAAGCGTGGATACCGTGTGCTTGTGGCTTTGCCACCAGCAGCAGAGGCGTGGGTGATCCAGGCTTTCGTGGGGATGAAGTCTTTTCATTTTTCCAGTGTGGATGGAAGTGAGATTAAACCTTGTAGAGAGGAGGAGTGAGGACGGTGGGCAAGGGAGCAGAAGGAAGTCCAGGCTGCTTGTGTGCAGAGGGGCATGAGCTGGGCTCGCGCTTGCCGAGTGCAGGAGCCCACTTGGGTTGGCAGGTGCTTTGGAAATGAAAATATTTTATCCTGAGTTACGTAATGCAGCAGCATGTCCAGACCCAAGTTCCCTGCAATTTTCTGGCCCGCAAGGAATAATTTTCTGCTTGAAATATTAGCCTTAGCTTTGAATTTCCTGGCTCATATGGTATGTGCAATCAATGTAATATCTGTATGCATAACTACTGCTGTTTGAACTTGAGATGTTTAGGTAAATTTATTTTTGTTTATAGCTGTTGGATGATGAAGAACAGAAAATACTTGTTCATTAAGAACTGTATAAATACATCAAAACCCACCCTAACTTACTGGTTAACTCCAGCAGGTGGAAAAGGCTGCAGACCCTTCTGTGTGCCTAATTGAAGCAGTAGGTTGTAAATGAGGAATTGAGGTGGGATAGAGCTGAGGTGCAAATTATCAGTGTTTCTGGATTAATATAATTTTGGTCTTTATCCTTAAATGTGGAGAAGCCTTTGCAGCTGTGGATAGTTTTGGGTTTTGTTTGCTGTTGTTGTTTGGGGTTTTTTGGGGTTTTTTTTGTTTGTTTGTTTTTACCCAGCACTTTGCTGGGCCAGGCACAAAGATTTGTGGTGAGTGGAGTTAAATCCAGTTGGTGGCCAGTCACAAGTGGTGTTCCCCAGGGCTCAGTATTGGGGCCAGTTCTGTTTAATATCTTTATCAATGATCTGGATGAGGGGATCGAGTGCACCCTCAGTAAGTTTGCAGGTGACACCAAGTTGGGCAGGAGTGTTGATCTGCTCAAGGGTAGGAAGGCTCCACAGAGGGATCTGGACAGGCTGGATCGATGGGCCGAGGCCAGTTGTATGAGGTTCAACAAGGCTCAGTGCTGGGTCCTGCACTTGGGTCTCAACAACCCCATGCAACACTACAGGCTTGGGGAAGAGTGGCTGGAAAGCTGCCCTTCAGAAAAAGACCTGGGGGTGTTGGTCAACAGCCGGCTGAATATGAGCCAGTGGTGTGCCCAGGTGGCCAAGAAGGCCAGTAGCATCCTGGCTTGTATCAGAAATCGTGTGGCCAGCAGGAGCAGGGCAGTGATCGTCCCCCTGTACTCAGCACTGGTGAGGCCGCACCTTGAGTCCTGTGTTCAGTTTTGGGCCCCTCACTGCAGGAAAGACATTGAGGTGCTGGAGCGTGTCCAGAGAAGGGCAACGAAGCTGGTGAAGGGTCTGGAGCACAAGTCTTCTGAGGAGCGGCTGAGGGAAGTGGGGTTGTTCAGCCTGGAGAAAAGGAGGCTGAGGGAGACCTTATCGGTCTCTACAACTGCCTGAAGGGGGTTGTAGCGAGGTGGGTGCTGGTCTCTTCTGTCAGGGAACAAGAGATAGGACGAGAGGAAATGGCCTCAAGTTGTGGCAGGGGAGGTTTAGATTGGATATTAGAAAAAATTTCTTCTCCAAAACAGTTGTCAGGCATTGGAACAGGTTGCCCAGGGAAGAGGTTGAGTCACCATCCCTGGAGGGATTGAAAAGATGTGTAGATGTGGTGCTTAGGGACATGGTTTAGGGGTGGACTTGACAGTGTTAGGTTGATGGTTCGACTCAATGATCTTAAAGGTCTTTTCCAACATAAATGATTCTATGATTCTATAGCCATGCATGGGTCTGCATCACCTGGCTGTGCTAAGCCTGCTCTGATTTGACCTGCTGTGATTTGATGACAGTGGCCCTGTAACTATGGCTTGTAAGCAGGACATGCCCACGAAGCCTAATGCTTCTTCAGGCTACAGCTCGTGAAAACCCATGAGTGAGACTGGTGGGGAGAGAAGGTGATGCCATGATGTGCCACACACTCTCTGCTCCCCTTGTCACTTGGCCCTGCAGAGATGTGAGCTCCTGCTCCATGATTCCTCCGCCTGTAACTGAGGACTGAGATACCATGGAGGTTTAGAAACAACAGGTTATTTCTGTTTTGTTCTTCTAAAATGAAGGCATCAAAACATTCTTTTAGACATGAAAGGTTTTTTCCTTCAGATGAAGGCCGTCCATCGTGTTTGCTGAGCACGCGTTATCTTGTGATCTTCAGGGAGGGTAAGAGACAGGCAGAGGTTGGCACACTTTGCGGTTGACTGAGAAAGGCTTGCTCTTTTGAAGTATCCCACTCCACTTTTGGCTCCAGGAACCAAAATAATTGGGGCAAAATCATCACCATAGAGCCTGCTCTGAGCATGCCTAGAGGTAGAAATTCCTCCTTGACAAAACAAATCGAGTGAAGTGCCAGAGATTTCTTTATCAGCTAAAAACTTCACTCATACTTGCTGGTCGTTTTGTGTGAAGACTCATGCTGGTGTAAAAGCTGATGAGGGATGGGCAGAATAGTGGTTTCATCCATTTCAAGGAGAACTTGGCCACTACAAAGTCATTCGTGTCTCCCAGGTAGTATTTGAACCTTTGTATTGTGTTTCTACCACTTATTTGGTACCCAAGGAGGCTGAGCATGGCATGGTCAGAGCAGGTCAGAGATGAAGAGGAACCTTCTGTGCCCATCCAAACTAATGGGTGAAAAAACACTGCAAAAAGATAAAATAATTGGTTCAGATGATGATAAACACTCCCAAGTAAACCAAAGTGGATCAGGGAGAACTAAGGGGTGAATGGAGCAAATGCAGGGAGAGGGCATCATGTAAGGGAATAAACTTAAAACATATCTGGATATCTTATTCCCTGAAGCATGTGTTTACTGTGGATAAACTCCTTGCCTTGTGGCTTGTGGTGAACAGGAGAAGCAGGTGGGAGTAGTCTTTCTCCTCCATCATCACTCTCCAGGTGGTGGTCCCACTTTGATTTACCCCTCCCTGCCCCTTGTTCCTGCCCACAGTGACTGTGCATGGGGCTGTGTGATAGAGTGGAGCGGAGCAGCGACACAAATAAAATAAAACCCTGCAAAACTGCTCCCCTGTGAGGCTGGTGGGAACAGCCCAGGGGGTTCATGAGCCACGGGGGTCTGGTTGGGATGCGAGCTGTAAAAACTGTCCCTGGGAAAAATGGCTGCGAAACCCAATTTTCTGCCCTGCTACCAGCCTCAGGCTCTGCTTCTGCTTCATCTCATGACAGGGCATGTCTCTGTGCTGTAGCCAGCCCTGTTTGTGGTTTAAATAAACATGGTGAGGGGTGCCTGGGCCATGGACAGACATCCCATCCCCTGCCCTTGCTGCAGGGTCTTGTCTCAGCCAAAGGGTGGGACAGGCAGCTGTGGCCCTAACACTTTAAACCATGGCAGGGATGCAAGGCAGAGCCCTGTGCCTGCAAACACAAGAAAACGGGGGGAAAAAAACAACAAACACCCCCCCCCCCCCAAGAAAACAAAAACAAACAAAAAAGTTGCATACTGCATTATTTTTTTTTTTTAGCATGTAATTCAAAGTGTGCTGTATTGCTGCAATGCACATTCCCCAGCCGTGGCGAGCCGGGCAGAGGTTGAGACACATCTTCCCTGAGGAGAGGGAGGGATGCGTGAGCCTGAGTCAGCAGCAAAGGTCACTTGGCTGAAAGGCTCGGCTTGCAGGAGAAGATTTCGTAAGGGTGACTGATGCAACGTTTCTGTGGTCAGTGCTGACGGCGTGGTGGGTTAGCGTGTGTGCGCATCAGAGGGAGAAACACCAGTTTGGGCAAACAGGGGTGATAGGGCAGCGAGGGTCAACCTCACCTGCCCACTCCACTTCCCAAATCACTTCTCTCTCTTCCTTGCTGCTTCCTTTTCTTTCTCCCCTCCTGTGCCCCCGCTTTTTGCGCGTCTTCAGTTCTGGCATTTAATCTCATCGTCGTGTTGTTTTATGGCCTTGGCTCATCTTCCAGTTGCTGTTTGGGGTCATTATCACATATGATTAGTCCTGGAGCCTAATGAAGGGGATCAGACATAACTCTAGGGTACGTCTGAGCCATTTAGTGTTTCTGAGCTCAAAGATCTGCAGAGGAAGTTTATTTTTAAGCTTCCTGAGAAGATAAATTTGAATGTTGGATTGTTTAGGAGACAAGTAATAGAACTGAAATCCTTCCAGGGGGAGCAGTGTCCTCTGGGATTTGAAGCATCCCAGGGATAATTATCCAGTGCTGAGTAAGTCTCGTTTAGTCTTGAAATAGCTTTTAGAGGATGATCACATTTTTCTTCATGTTGGCTAGTGTGAAAGCTTGAAACCATATATTAACATTTAGCCTTTATTGTAAGAGCACTGTCAACATGTTCTTAATACTGTTGTCGTTATCCAGTCCCACTCTGGGAAAGCCAGGCACGGAGATAAGAAATGATTACACAATATAACAACCCCCAGAAAATAAAAAAGGGCATTTTTTGAGGCTGCTCTTTAAGGTCCCACTCTTTCACTGTATTAAAAGATAGGAGGGAGCCGCAAGGTCTTGCGTGCCGGAGCAAGGTGAGGTTAGAGCATCCTCAGGACAGCTCCAGCTGCTGCTCTTTGGCACTTTGCAGGGGACCGTAGCTCCAGCTCAGCAGAGCAGAAGCAGGGCAAGTGCTGTGCTGCATCACTGGCCCAGGCAAAGTGACATATCAGTGTGTAGTGACTCAGCTGTGTCTCTGCTAACCATCTGCTGATGTGATGCAGATCATTAGTCACTAATTGGTGTGGTTACCCTTTTTTTAGGCTGCTGGAAAGGCCAAGGTTCACAGACATGAAGCAGGTGACTCAGTCTTCCACCTTGTCTGACTTCAGGTCCACCAGGCTCTTGGTGGTGCTTGGAGAGCTGTTTCTGTGTACCCTGCCAGGCAGACCCAGGCTGTCTCAGTTTTATCTTGTACTCTCTGGCTGTTTGACCATGAGCCTATCACAGCTGTATGGCAGGACCAGAGTCTGTAGCTGGGGCCTTCTGGTGTGTGGCAATGCACCCTCCCAAGGAAGGACCTTTGGAGGCAGCAGGAGAGGGCACCCTGCCTTTGGGTTGAGCATGAGAAGCTTGTTTCACCTGTGCTGCATTTGCTCCCTTTATCAGCACTGTAAAAACCCTCTGAGTAATCTGGGGCTTTACTGAGGTTAGCAATTTCATAAAACTGTTTCTTCTTCCTCACCCGTCTCCTATGCTTCCCATCTTTGCTTTGTCTCCTTGTCCAGTGCCAAATCTGTATGTACTGGTGGGTTAGGTACTGATGCTTAGGTATTGCCTTACCTGGTATCTCAACTGACGGCTTGTAAATCTGTTTCTTTACTGATGTCTTTTATGCCATTACCCCAGCCCAGTCATGAGGACAGGTCTCTGATGCCATGTATAATATGTAGATCCTCCTGGATGCAGCTGGGTTTGGACGCTGCCCTTCTCTCCCTTGTCTGTGGGTTTTTCTGTCTGCCTAAAATCTCTAACTGAGTCTCTTCTGGCTGTGGTTGCTTTTCTCAAAGGTTACAGACCCCTTCTTTGGTCATGGTGTTGGCGGCACCCTTGGGTGCACTGGAGATGATGTGGATACTCATCCCTCGTGCCTTGCTCAGTCACAGCAAACTCTACATTTATTTGTTTGGTCCTTCCCATACTTCGAGTGACTTAAGCCCTGTAGGTCTACCCCTGTGTAGGCAACCCTGCCCATCTCCTGTGGCGTTGCTGAAACATCGGTCTCTGCATCCTGCCAAGGAGATTGGACTTGGTGGGGGTGATGTGTGCTGGGTACCCCCCAGGCTCCTCTCTGTTCACTTTCCATTTGAGCTCTACGCCAAGCAAGCTATCCTCACACAACTAAAGAAAATGATCGTAGTAGTAGCAGTATTCCTACTAGCATCTATTTCGTCTTTTTTAAAAACTTTTCTTAATGTACTTCAGCCAAGCTATTACCCCACTCCCCAGTACTATTTTAGCAAATGAGCTCTTTCTGTCTTTAAGGCAAATGCTGCTGCTTTTATTTTAAAATTATTTTAATTTTCCCATCTGTTCTGCCCTCATGTGTGCCCCAGCCCTGGTCTGTGGGTACCTGGTGCCCACCTGGAGGAGCTCATGAGGGGTTTCTGGGTATTGCCGTAACAGAAATAAATTATGCGATCCCCTCAGGCAATGTGGCAAAGTCCATGCTGTCCTTTGGAGCTGATGTGGTTAAAATCGAAACAAACATTTGGGGACATCTAGGAAATGGTGGCTCAGGTTTGTGGAGCATTGCTTGAAAGCTGAAAATCAGTGTCTGTAATTCTTGGGCAGCCAAAATGTGGCTGAGGTTTCGCAGCAGCTGATGTTGGACTATGTGGATGCCCCGGCTTGGAGTGGGGAGGGCTCTTCTCCCTTATCTGAGGAGCCACGCATGTGCCAGGAGACCTTTGTTCTGAATATCTGGAGGCATAAAGTGCAGCAGGAATAAAAGGGCATTTCCCCACCGCCTTGGTTCACACTGTGTTGCACACTCTGTCTCTTGCAGCTGCGTAAATGAGTATGGAAGATTATGATTTCCTCTTCAAAATTGTTTTAATCGGCAACGCCGGTGTGGGGAAGACCTGCTTAGTCCGTCGCTTCACTCAGGTAAGGTTGGCCGCCTCTTGGACATGGGACCTCGGGGTGGGACATGGGACAGCACTGGGACGGGAGCATGGAGCCTGTGGCTGTGCACCAAGGGCTCTGCCAGCATCACAGCTCCAAAGCATTTTGTTGTCCACACTCTTGGTGTGTGCATCACCTATAGTGACATATGGGCACAAGCAGCACATCTGTATCTAATGCTCTCCTTGGCACTGTTGGGGATCTCGTGTTGGAGAAAGCTTATCCCTCTCTGAAGATGGAAAGTCCCCTCTGAAAACTGCTGGGACAACTCCTCCTGATTCGGAGGTACTCTGGACCGATTGTAGGGACCAGCACGTCTCCTGGTGTGCTCCTATGTGCCTTCTCCTCCTCATCTCTTGCTGCACAAAGCTCTCCCTGTTATTTGTCATTAGTAGATAATTAAATAATCTGGGTCCTGGGCTGTCAGTCCAGTGTATTCTGTTAAACACAAGTCCTTTTTTTGTGGCAGAATAACAGGGGAAGGACCATGCTTCTGTGATCCAGGGCAAGAGGTTATGCATGATGCACTATAAAATATAAGTTGGGGGGGGTTTTGTTGCACTCTCCTCTAGGAGTTGTCAGTAGTTTTCCCCCTCACTCTTAATTTTGGTTTTAAAGCCATGGTGATGTTAAACACTCCCCAAGCGCATGTGACAAGCAGTGGCAATAGAGCCAGTCAACCCCAAAGGGTTAACCACAAAAATCTGCGGCTACTTCTGCTGCTTGTGCTTTGGCAGTGCAGCTGCTGTAGGGGATGGATATGGCCCAAAATCAGCATGACTTTGTAGACCTAGGCCAAAATCAAAAATCTCTGTTTATTTTCTTTTTTGGTTTGCTATTGCTCCTTTCTGATGGTGCTGCAATCTCATAACCACCAGCATCATGCCGGCCCTTGCCATTGCTCTGGCACCAGTAGTGGCTGGCTCCGTGCTTTGCTCCCAAAACGCTGTGCAGGGATGTGACCCCGGTGCTGGGAGCTGCCAGAAATGCTTTTCCAACCTGTGGCATGTGGTGGAGGGGAGAGGGAAGGCATGAGGTTGTAGGAGCAAAGGCTCTCATCCCACGCAGGCATTCACACCTCTTTTAAGGCATTGGGAAGTAGGATGGAGGGTCCGCATTTACCCTTCCCCTGCCTCTTCCCAACTGCACAGAAGCATAAGGGCTTTTCCCCTTTTTCCCTCGTACGCGTCCTCCTTTTCTTCTGTTTTCCTACTTCTGAAGTCAATGACTTGCTACATGACTAGGGACATGTAGGCAGGGAAAACACTGTGGGGTTGAGTTACGGTAATCTTTGTGCAGGGGAAATGTCACATGTTAATTTCTAAATGTGATGGAAGTAAGCGTCCAGGGAAGGGGACAAGGGAGGAATAGTTTTGAGGATGGAAAAGGGTGAGAATCGGCACCCAGAGAGTTTTGTCTTGCTACAGAAATTTGCTTAATGAAACTCTTGTTTTCTTTCAGGGGCTTTTCCCACCAGGTCAAGGAGCCACGATTGGGGTTGACTTTATGATTAAAACTGTGGAAATAAACGGTGAAAAAGTAAAGGTAGGAGCTTGATGGTTTTAAGTGTAAACTCGTGTGGCAGTGCCATAGCTGAGGTTTCTTGCTGCAGCCCTCCTGCTGCTGGGAGGCATGCAGGGTGCTCTGGCATGGCTCAGGCAATGCGGGGTCTAACCATCTTTGTGCCCCTCTCCACAATTACCGTCAGGACTGTAATGGTGAACCTCCTCTAAGGGAGAGAACGAAAAGGGGAGATCTTGCAGAACTCTGTCCTTGCTTAGGAGACACTAAGATCGTGTCTGGCTGGGGTTGCGGAAATGTAAAGCAGCGCTTCAGTGCAAGCTCTGCTCGCAGCATTTCTGGTAAGCAGAATTCCATTGTGTTCCCACTGTGCTTGATGACGGTCTTCTCCTGTGAGCTCCCAAGACAGCCTCTGGGGAGAGCAGGCTTCTGGACTGAGGTGGTTTTGCACAACGAAAGCTCATCTTCCACGTCTGCCAAGTTACGGGTTCGGGAGAAGCAGAGATGGTCACAATACTGGTGCTTCAGTCACCAGGTTGAATCGAGAAGGGCAATGTCCTCCATATTATTAATTCTTTCACCCTCCAAAATAGGGTGGTTGCAACCGAACTGCTGCTGGGAAACTCCTTGTCCTGTGCTAACTCCCAAACCGAGCCTGAACATCACTTGGCAGAGAGCTCCTTTGCCTGGGCCAAAACACAGCAGGGACCAATCCCATGCTTTAATGGGATCCATGGTTGGGTTCCAGCACCCAGAGATGTTGGCTGGCACCGCTTCGTTCATTAGTAGAGATTTTGCTAGAGCTACTGTGGTGCTCAAGAGGTGGGAGAAGAGTGTGGTTATCTGAGCCTCTAACGTCAAGATGTCTAGGGTCCCTGGGCTGCTCCTGGAGTTATTCTGCCTGCATTAAATCCAGGGGCATTGAAGCGAAAAACAGCAGTTTTCCCCTTGCTGCCTTCATCAAATCTAGGAGTGAGCAAATGGGAGAGTGGCAGCAGCGTCACAGCAGCTGGATGTGACATTGAGAACCATTTTTAAGCTTATGTAAGTAATGGGATGGAAACAGTGGACTTGTGCAGATTTTCATCCCTGGGTTTTTTTAACCTGTATTTTAGCACAGAGGGTTGTTAAGAAAAAAATCAGGTGGTGTATTCCTAAGTTTAGGACAGATTTTAAAAGCCGTGATCGTGTCAGCAGGCTGCCACCCTGCTGTGTGAGGAGCTATACAAACCTATGGGAAGTGATGGTCCTTGACCAGGAGACCTTCCAGCCTGAGCAGGTGAAGGACAAGAGGTGTAAATACCTTCCCCTGATAAAGACCAAGTTAATATTCAGCACATTGCTGTGCAAGTGGGACAGAGCAGCAGGCAGGAAAGCAGTGAGGATCACGTGTAGCCCCTGTGGTGTCGGTGCTTGGCTCGGTGGTTGTGATGCTCATTAGCAGGTGTCTGGTGTAGCAGGGTTGGCCAGGACATGGATGTGCTTGTCCAGGCTCCTCGGACAGCAGAGATGCTTCTTTCAGCCAAAACCAGCTCCAGTCAGCTCTGGTGGAGCAGCTCAGAGGATCTAAGGTGGTAAATGGCTTAAGTACTGCACTGAAGGTGGAATTAATTTTTTCCCCTTATGTACCTGGCTTAAGCCACCTGTCTCAAGATGATCCTGGTCAGTGGAGGGAGAAATGCAGTCCTAAGGAAGATGAATCCCATCCACTTCAGATGCCTCTCCTTTCCAAGCATCTGGTTCCCTATAAAGTACAGATGGAGCCTTAAGAACATCGCTTATATCTGAGGTCTGGTTTTTGGACAGGTGAACTCGCCTTGAGGATTTGTCTGCATTTGACTTCTTGCTCCCATGACATAATCCTGTTTTTAGCTTGGACTGAGGGTGAAAGCTCCTTAAGATACAGTTGGGAGCAGCCATGCCAACATGGGCTATCTCAGGGGCAAGGACGGTTCAGGGAAGCTCTACAAGCTAAATGAAAACTTGTCAGTGTAGTAAGTCCCTGCTGCCCTCAAATGTCTGATGAATGCACAAGTGTCCACCCAAGCAACTCTCTTAATGACCTTGGGGCTGGCTTGTGTTTCACAGAGCCTTAGCAAGTGGTGGCTGGGGTACCAGCTGTATTTCACATAGCAGATAATGAGTTGTTAAATCAAAGTCCCTCTCCCGACCCCACCAGTGGAGTAACTTGGAGTTGCTGGAGCTCAGCCGCAATGACCAAGCTTGGGAGGAAGCTTAGTACGATACATTTGGGCATTTGAATGAGCCTTCCAGCATCTGAAAGGCAAATGGATTTCCTTCAGGGAGTGATCTTATAGCCGAAACTTTTTGAGTAAGCACTGCTAGTGAGAATAAACATTTAATGAGCGGGAAAAGCACGAATGAGTCAGAGCACAGAGCAATAAAAATGACATCTCAGTCAAATGAGGCGCTTCTCTGACTGTTAGCTCATTTAACAGTGCCCAAGCTGTGACTCTGCTTCTGTGCTGGGCAGCATCTCCTGCATGTCTGCTGGGATCCAGGGTGAGAAAGCAGAGCTGTTTACCGAAAAGGTTTTCAGACTTGAAAATAAATGATAGATTTCTGGGGAAAAATACTTTCCAGCTTTCAAAGTTGCATTTGAAAGTCAATGGAGAGGGACTTGCTAGTGTGAAAGCTGTGTGCAAGCTGTATCAGGTATGAGCAGCTACTAAAGCTCGTTGACAGATGACCTGAGACAGCACTATGCAGTTGAGGGGACTTTTGATCTGCCTGGCCTTTTCTAATAAAACCAAAAATATGTACAACACCTGCACTAAGAGGCTACACAAATTTGATCCAAGTAGGTAGCAGTTATCATGCTGGTCAAAGCTAAGCATCCTCAGTGCCGCAAGCAGAGGGCTGTGCTATATGGACCTGTGGTCTTATTGTACATGGTGGAAATGTTCATATGCATAAAGGTAAATGTATGTGCAAATGTTGGGAGAGCAGAAGGTATCAGCTGGCTCTGAGAAAATAAACATCTAGGTTTTCTGCAGGCTGAGTCAAGCACCGTCCTTTGGTTCCTCTGATAAAATGATACAAGTAAAATGGTTGCTGTAAAATACTCTATTTGGCAGAAATAATCAGTGGAGTGAAATGAGACATGCATTTTGTGTGCAGGAGGTTTGTCAGTGGCTGTAAGGCTGGGGGCTCTCCCCTGCCGTCTGCACAGGTAGACTCACAGCTGCAGCCAGTAAGAAACCCTCTCCCCCAGAGCAATCCTTTTGCTTTCAATGGCTGCTACATTAAAGTGGTGGAAGAACATATTCACATCAAGTTTTTTATCAGCTTGGACATCTTCTCAATAAATGCAAAACATATATGCTGGAGTTAACCAGGAGACCAACTGGTAAATGCTTTTCCTGGGAAATAGCTGAGCAACAACAAAATTATCTGTATTTTTCCATCTGCCAGAGTTAGGAGGCTGGCTTGTTTTAATGGGGACTCATTTGTTATCTGAACTTCATGTGCAAGTAATTTCACTTATGGTTTTGTGTGTCACTTAACTGCAGGTGCCAGGTATAGCCATTTAAATACAACTATGCCAAGAGATTAAGAACAAAGGTGCCCAGCAGCTGTAAGCCAGCCACAAATTACTTTCTCTGCAAAAAATGTACTTTTTCAAAATCATACCCCATGTCTGAAAGCTTCTACTGGGAGCTCTCATTTCAGACTAACACATTTATGATGAGTAGCTGGCGTAGTTTGACTTTGGAACTGGCAAGAATAAGGTTTTCTCTGTTACAGGCTGCTGAATATATGGAAAAAATCTGAAATACCTTACCTTTTTCTTCCCAAAGTACACAGGATTCTGGCTGGAAATCACCCTTTCACATATTTAATTCCAGGGAGTGGTGCTTTAAAAAAATAAAAGCTGAAGTAGAGGAGTACTGTTTTATGCTGAAGTGGTTTGATTTTGGATGTTTGTTTCTTTGACTGCCTTTTTGAAGAACTGAGGTTTTGATGACCCACCAAAAACTATCAGATGGTCAAATTATGAGAACAGTATGAGTTCAGTTTGTATTGGAAAATGTATGTTGTCTTCCTGGACCCAGAAAGTTTGGCACACACTTATGACTTCTTTGATATAGTTAAGGACATGTCAGCCAGTTCTACGTGTTGGGAAGGCAGGCAGCGTGCAACTGGGTGAGATGGCTGAAGCTGTAGAGAGGAAACTTCTTATAGAGTCCTTGGATCAGCCTTCAGCTGAGCTCCTTGTTCACTGCTGTGGTTTCCACCCATTAGTGCATCATCTCAGGATACTATAACTAGCTTTGGGAGCTAGAGGAGGGGCTTTCTTATTTCTTCTTGGGATGGATGCTGGTGTTTGTTGGACTACAGGACCAGGAGAAGTGACTTTGTCCCTCCAGCACCTGTGTGGCCAGCACAAAAACCTGCAGACCTGTGGCTTCCCGGGGCCGTTGGCCGCAGTGCCAGCTGACTTTGTGCCTTGCATTTCAATCCGCAAGTGCAGGAACAGAAACAAAATATGCTGGTGGAGGGAAAGCCTCCCCAGCATTGGAGAGAAGACCTAAGTGCTTTCCCAGCATTGGTTTTACCCTGAAGTGGGTTTTTTAGGTCAAAACAGTGCTGCTATCAAATAAAAAAAGTTAATTTTTTTTCCTTTTACTGCCCTTCCTTGTTATGCCAAAAGCTGCAGATCTGGGACACGGCAGGACAAGAGCGATTCCGATCCATCACGCAAAGTTACTATCGCAGCGCTAATGCGTTAATCTTGACCTACGACATCACCTGTGAAGAATCCTTCCGCTGTCTCCCCGAGTGGCTGCGAGAAATCGAGCAGTATGCCAGCAATAAGGTCATAACCGTGCTAGTGGGTAAGTGACGATCGTCCCTAGTGGGGTGGTGTGATGAGGGGGTGAGCTGTATGTGTCGAGGGGTTGGTGGCAGATGGAGGTGTTAGCGGGAGGAGAACGTGGCATCTCTGTGAACTGGTGGTGCAGGATGCTCAAACTGGTGCGGCAGATCTTGTTGCCAACCAGAATTATAACCGCAGGGTGCAGCTGATGCCTTAAACCCAGTGCTTGCATCATTCCTTCTGCAGATAACCCCGAGATGCTGATAGTGATGTTTGGGACGCCACAGGCACTTCTCAAAGCGTGGTCCTGTCTCAGGTCTAAGGCTATGGCATGCAGAGCTGGATACTTCCCACCAGTTGGTCCCATATGGGACTAAAGCGTTTGATGGTGCAGCTACCAACTGAGCTAAGAATAGAGCAGTTGCCCTTGTGATTCCCAGCTCGGATCTCTACAAGTATAGAAGGATCTGGTCAAGTTGGGGTTGCCTCTGGGTTGCTGTACCCCATAGCTGTGGGACAACCAGTCTTGTCTCAAGTGGGTCAGGATCTGGGAACCAGATCAGGATGTGATGGTTGTGTGGATCACAGCGTTCATACGTGGGACAGAGCTGGAAAACAGGATGGTTTTTGCATGGACTTTAGAGAAACTAAACTAAAATAATTGAATGTTATGTTAATCTGTAGAGCTTCAACCCAAGCTAAAGCAGACCTCAGGCCATCTGTCTGCTACAAGCAAGGTGAAGGTTATTTTGCCTACCTGTGCTTTTCCATGCTCTGCTTTCAGCATCTGATAGTCAGGACTTGGCTTTTAGAGGCCCAAGAATATATAAAGAACAATGGGAAAATAACTTGGGGAAAGCCAGACAGTTTCATGCTGCAGTGTTGATATCACCTTTAATAGTTTGCTGTTGAAGAGAAGAAACATAGAGGGTTGTAAAATGTGTTTAAGGTGGCTTTAAAAATCTTTTAAGCTTTACATGCCCCAGCAGTATTGCAAGTGAGCTGTGGGATTTACAGAGCCCCCATACAACAAACTCATTATATGCCACGAGAAGTGTATGGCATGTGTACAAATGGTTCAGAAATAATTAATGAATAACAAATGTATACATGATTTTTTTGTAGGGAACATTAACTATCAGCATCTACAGCACAAAATATAAATGGTAACAGCCATAACACACACTTCGAAGATGGTGACATCCATAAACTGCTTGTGTTGAGTGATAATGTGTTTAGAAAGGTAACTTCAGTGTATAAAGCAGGTCCAAGAAATTGCTTTGTCAGGAAAGAAAGGGGATCTCAGATGAGAGGAGGGCAATGAGATGCAGCTTGCCAGTGGAAGCGCAGTCTTTTCCTTCCACTAGTTCTCACAAAATTGCTGGTAGAATCGAGGCCAGGAGATGTTTCCTCCTGAACCTGCCAGGTCCCCAGACACAGCCCCCTGTTATCGCAGGTCCTGGTCTGTTAATCTTCTTTGTGAGATTAATTTATGGCAAAACCATCATGTTTGAAGTGAAGTGGCTGGTAATAGGGTATAATCTTATCAGACACTTGCTTGAGGCTTTAATCAACTCTCTGCTAAACTGAGCTCTCCCAAGGAAGGGGCTGGTTTCTCGCCCCACCTCGCTCTGCAAGTGCTCCTGAGCCTGTCCCTCTTCCAGCCTCAACAGCTAAATCCTTCCTGTGAATATTGAAATAGGAAAGCTGCCTTCTGTGCCAGGCTTCTTTTTAAAGCTTGTAATGACATAAGAAATATCACATTTAGTGTCTCATATGCTATAATTGACATTTTAAGTGCTCCTCGGAGCAAGAACAGGAGAATTTTCAATAGATATTAAAATGGAAATCCTTTAATGTTGGTTGATAGCAGCAAACAGATGCACTGGTGCTAAATTAAAGCTAACTGACTTGGATGTTCACAGGGCATATTCCATTAAATAAGCTGATATTAAATGAACCTGGTCACATGTATCAGGGAATTTGTTATTTGGAGGGGAGAGCAAGCACTAAGAGTTTCACATCAAAATCACTGTCCATACATATATACAACACCAAACTCCTCTTTATTCCTTATCAACCTCTGTTTCTCTTGGTTTGGAAGTCAAATTAATTCCTTTTCTAAAATATTTTATCAATGCAGGTAATAAGATTGATTTAGCCGATAAGAGGGAAGTCTCCCAGCAAAGAGCTGCAGAGTTTTCCGAAGCACAGGACATGTACTATCTGGAAACCTCAGCAAAAGAATCGGATAATGTGGAAAAACTCTTCCTGGACTTGGCCTGCCGGTTGATCAGCGAGGCACGACAGAACACCCTTGTGAACAATGTCTCATCCCCCTTACCAGGAGAGGGGAAAAGTATCAGCTACTTGACTTGCTGTAATTTTAATTGAAGAGCTGGCATGTGACTTCCCTTTCTGCCATGGGCCAAAAGGATTTTTTTTTTTTCTGCTGGGATTTATCTACTTGAAAGGAATTCCTGCCACTTTGACCCATCTGACTTACCCTGAGTCAGGTTGCAGACCTGGAAGCATGGCAGGCTGATGGCCCCAGCTACATGGCGACATAGCAGAATATAACATGGTTTAAATTTAATTTTTCTTGCAGTCTCTGGAGAGGGTTAGGGAAAGAAGAGTTGCACAAGTGCTTCATGTAATGCAGAACATGAGCTGTTGCATTTCCTTCTATGGGAGACTAGAGCAGCCTCTCTCTCAGAAGATATTGAAGAGATCAAAATCTCTCTTATAGAACAATGTGTTTGGTCCTTTTTAAAATAAAAAAATTAAGAAATAACCAACAATGAACACTGACCTTGGACTACGCTGGCAATCTTCCAGGCTGCCAGCAAGCGAGCTGTTAGTACATGTACATAGCGTCTGCCCATGCATCTTCATGGAGGACTCTGGTGTTTGAAATAGTGTTATGTCTCTCATCTACAGGCACTTTCATGAACATGGAATTAAAAAAAAAAGTTACATATATCAACATTTTCAAGATTTAAGAAGACATGGATACAGCTCAGTTGCTCCCTTTGGTGCTAGCAGTTCAGCAAATATTCCATAGACCAAACGTAGTCTTACTACATTACTGTTCTCTGAATGTGTAACTTAGACTGGTTAGGAAAAAACACTAATAAGCACTGTTCATAAAAATAAAAAAATCTCGTTACCTCTTTTTCTAGGCCTGAACGTAGTGGGAAAGGACTGTGCTTTGATATCCAACATAGGATGAAAAAACTTTCCAGAAATAAATAAAAAAAAAAAAATTAACTGTTCCTCCTCTAATTAGTAATGTCCTAACATGAAAAATTACCCTCAAGAAAGGTTATTGGTGGAAAAGCGTACCAGACGTGACCAAAATCTTGTGTGTGCATGGATTGCATATAAGGGTTCGAAAAGAGCACAGTTTGAAGTGGCAGTCTGCAATATGTCCGGCTTAAAAATAAAGCTTGTAGATACAGTTCTTGTTGGAAGGCAGGTGTACAGTTTTGTAGAGATTTTTTTTTTAATGCCAAGCAGAAATAGTGACGGATTGCAAGCAGTATCATTCTGTGTCTGACCCATCCAGCGCTCACCTTGTGGAACTGCTCTCCAAGATGCTCCTGAAGGCATCTTCTTGGCATCCAGTCTCTCTGCTAGAGTAGCTTTCAGATTCAGGGCTGTAATTTAATTTACTTGATGCTTTGTACTCTTAATCCTGGACTCCAGTGTATGTGTAACTTTAGGCAATTTCTTTCTACGAAACCCCTGAAGTGGAAGCACTATGAAGTTTGCGATGTTATTAGACCTCTAGTGCCATATGCGAATAATGCATTGCAAATTTACATGTTGACGTTAAAGTGAAATTGGAAGATAGTGAATGTGCACATGAAAAATGCTATTTAGAAGTTTGAGTTCAGTTGAGCTAATCTGAATAAATGTCTCCTGGCAATCACATGGCTGTGATATGCTGTACTTTAGAGCTAATCAATTTAATATTATTTGGCTTTTACTGAAGATTATAACGGAGCTTTTGTCTTGACATAAAAAGCTGCCAGTAAGTACTTCTTGAAAAGAATAAAAATTAAAAAAAAAAAAAAAGCATTTTAAAATGCTTTCTCACATTTTCCTGGAAAGACTTTTGAGCTGTATCATGTTGTGCCTTTGATCTGTAATGGGGAGCGGACTCTATGTGTCAGAGAGGGAGGATCGGTGTGTCATATGGCCATTTTTAATATTTTCTTGCCATTTTTTTAGGTCACTTTCTTCTTTTATGACTAGTGGTACAAAAGGAAGATGGAGAAGTTGTGGTACGAGGCTTGTTTGTCATTTAGTTAACGCTTAGCAAAGAGCTTCTGTAAGTGTGAGATATTGGGGGACGTGTCATCTGCTGCACTGGCCTGGGCCTTTTCAGGCTCCGCTCGTGGTGTAATCCAGAGGATTTAGAATGTGTGGGACTTGGTGGCTTCTGCTGTGCTGGCCTGTGTGGTACAGCCTGTGTCAAAGACCAATGTTGTTCTTGAGTGTTCCCAAAATTGCCAAATGCAGCCTCATATGAGCTCGTGAAGGCCACCCAACTGTGAGACAGCTGATTCTTTTTGGTAGTTGTTTAGAGCAAGGCTCAGGGTGTTACATGTAAGGTAACACTTAAGTTAAAAATCAATACTATATATATATTTAATTTGTAAAAGCTCTTACTCTCCAGATGCTGGACTTGTCAGCATATAACTGATAACAAATAGGGCAGGGCTGTTTGATGGAGTTAATCAAGGAGGAAGGAGTCTGCCCACTAAAACACCTGTGGGTTTCTCAGCCTGATTTCCAAATGCATCAAAGCTGGGCAGGTACTTTTAATTCCTGCTGAATACCACTATAAATGCACTTTAAAATGCTCCTTGCATCACTTCTGGAGGTTGAAGTCTAACACATTTATCATGGTGCAACAGGCTGGACTGGTCAAATAGCAGAAACTGCTAACTTCATTTTCTTGGATATTCACTTTGACGTTTCTAGAAGGCTAAGTCTCTTTTTACAGTGTTTTCCTAACCTGTAGGTGACTATTTTGAAGACTAGCTGCCTACTAGCAACCTCAAAGCATTGGTTCTTTTTATTGCTAGCAAATCTCCTCCATTTAAGGACACCATCTCCAGACAGTGACGTGCTTTTGCGGCGGGGTGGTGTGCTGCAGTTGGGCTGATGTTACAGTGAAGTATCTGACTTCTCCAGGGACAAATCTGAACTGATTCCTTTCAAGGTTTATTCTGTGTAGACTTAAAAAGTTGAAAGGAAACAGTGGTGGTATGTGCAACGTTTTATAAGGTCAATAAGCCAAAGCTGTAGTTTGAAACTCGCCTCTTTTTCTGCAGTTAACAAACACACTACCTGTTGAAGCAGTGATATTTTATTGTAGTAACTCCTTTGCAGGAGTTATTTTTGTACACCTTTGAGTATCTCTCTAGTGTGTGCAACCCACTTCTCCCTGTAGCACTGAGGGTTTATCTTCTCTTCTACAGTCTGGTCCACTGCTGAAGGCTTCCCAGCTAGAAGAGGAGCTGTATCAACTGCTAATGACAACTTAGTGCTGTGGCATAGTGATCAAGGTCTTGAAAAATAAAAGGAGATAAAAATGCAAATCCCAATTATCTGACAATCAGCATTCCAACTATGGCCAACACCTTGCTAGATGAGTGGATTTTTGAGAGAACTGTCAGTAAAAGCTTTGTGATGCTTGCTGGGTTGTGTGTCCAAAAGCCATGCAGAATTGATGTAATGGAGCCAAATTTGACTGGAAATGTTCTCTATCAAGAGAGGAAAGCATTGCTTTTAGCATGGTTGCTAGATTTTGATGTGTTTTCGGGGTGATATATTCACAGCCATGGAGTAATCTTCTTATTTCTGGGTGAATATTAATTTTTATAGTAGTCCCATAATGAGACCTTTTCTTGAAATTTTTTTAGCACAATGACTATGTCCAAGCAGAAGCCAATATAGGATGGTCAACAGAAGTTTGCTTTATCTAGCAAACCTGTTTGCAGAGATTAGTAAAAGCATCTCCTGAAAACTGGATGGTCTACACTCTGTTTTGCAGTTCAGCCACTGATTCAGTCAGGCTGATCTTGGGTAAACCACCAAACATTCTGTGCTTCAAATCACTGTATGTGAAGTACTTGCTGGTATTTTGCATTGGGTGTCTACACAGCAAGTTTGCTGGGACAAACCATGACTCCCTTCTGTTCCTATTTGTGTTGCCTATGAGAGACCAAGTGCTGGGGGGAAAAAAAGAAAAAAGCCCTTCAGGTCAAAGAGTTACAATGGGAGAAAGTGAAATTATGAACTCTGTAAAGAAGGGGACACTGGGTACCTCTTCCTAGGTCTAACACTGAAGTCCTGATTTGATCTACAGGTAAGTTTGAGTGTGCAGTCAGATACATGTTTGTGCTGAATGCTAAGTGGCTTTGTGATCATTATTTAATGAAAACCACCTACAACAAATTGTCAGGCAAGATACTTTGTTCTTTGCTGTAGAACACAAGAAACAGCCCTTAAAATCTGTCAGCCTGCTGGTGCTGTTTGTCTTTTTGGAAATAGCTATATTGGTAACAGTTGGCTCCCGCTAGTCTAGGTTTAGTGGTTAATGGCTATTGAATTCCTTCAGCATCAGTAATAACAGCAGCAGACTGAGGTTGACACAGAAGACAGTGATTTGAAAAGAGGGAAAGTCAAAATTAGTGATGCAGAAGCATGGTGGGTGCACGCACATGGGACAACAGGCTTTCCTGAGCTTTTGTTGACAAGGGATGCAATTAGTTATAGTCAAACCCACTGCCTCATTTGTTATCCCTAAGGACTGCTGTTTGTTCAGCTGCTTTTCCACTTGTCTTCTCTTTTCAGTATGAAGAACTGTCTATAAATCAGGCTGAGATGTTGAGCTGGCATGATTTGTGTAGTCAGAGACTGAATTCAGTTGGAAAACAGGTGAAATTCTCCAGCTATTAAAACAGGCTGAGCAAACTTGCAGGATGCACTGCCCTTTGGGGACCGGTGGTGCCATCGTGGTCAGATATGGCTGGAGACACTGTTGCCGAAACCTTCTCCTGGCTGTGGGGCAGACCGAGTGCTATAGCCCTTTGTGCAAGGGGAAGGATGACTCTGTGGAGCAGAAAATGCAAAGTAAAGAGATGATTCTACTCTCTCAGGGTTTTTTCAATCCCATCCTCTTTTAAAAAAAAAAAATGCATCTATGACTTAGAATTTGATTTATCTGGACTTTAATAAGGGATGCTTTGAATTTGAGTCTCATCTGAAATTCTTCTGCATTCTTTTGCTTTCAATATCAAAGCACCCAATATTGTTATATGGGTTGCTCCTACCAACAAAGACCTTTTTTGAATTAACTCAATTAGAAAAAGGTGTTTCTAGAGGACACTTTGTGAATTCCTAGGGAGCAAATATGGAAACTCTTTGAAAAGTTGATATACATAAGGGCTCACCAGAAAACCCACTGGAGCCAAAGGAAAATACTCCAATCAATTCTAGTAGTGAAAACCCTGTGAAAGATGTTTTCTTTCTCTGTTTACAAACTTTGTTTATCTGAACAAATTTGGCTCTTGACACCACCCTTTTTCCTTGCATCAAGTCTGTCTCCTCTTGCTGTGGGTAATAATTGTTCTAGTTACTGTTCACAAGCAGCAAAAGATCATCATTTTGAAGGACAGTCTTGTCTTCTTGTGATGATGAGTGGTGGGGAAACACTAGCTTGATTTCCTACAAGGAAGTAGTGCATCCTAAGCAAAGCACCCTCAACTGGAACTGGTTGTATCTTTGAAATGTGATCATCCACTCGAGCTGTAGTTAAATGTACCATAAAGGTTACAGATCTCGCATCTGCCTCTGTTTAGGATTTACGTTGGCTAGGAAAATAACAATGGGGTAATTGTGCTGACTGTGATGCAAGGCTCCCAAAGTAGCCCGCTGCATTGCTCTGAGTTACCTCGCTAATCACCACCTTGCTAAACTGACCCAAAGTCTCCTTTGCTGTACTGTACTATATCCAGCTGAGATAGATTGCCAGCTGTCATCACCCGTGGATGCCATTGCACCATTTCCCCTCATGTGAATCAGCTGTAACTTAAACCAGAAGTAAAAACTATGCAATGTGAGTTAAGGGTGGTTTTTTTCCAAGTGGGAGGCACAGATCCAGAAAAAAACCCTCATGCTTGCCCCTCCAAATACAGTCATCTGGGTAATTGGAGAAAGATAACCCAGGTATAGCAGAAGCTGAGGTGGCAATGGGTGTAATTTCGGCTGTAAATGTTGTCAGTGAAAAATTAGACTGGTTTTAAGAGTATAGGCAGGGTTAACAGCTCAGCTTATGTGTCTGGATAAACAGGAGCTGGCTGTACTGTATTCGGAGATTGTCTCTGTTTTCACATTAATAACTAGCTATTAGCACTCCCTGGATGTGATCACATTTGTTGAACCAGTTATTCTTTTCCAGCAAGCGCAGAAAATAATTTTATCTCCAGTTATAGTGCTACAATTAAACTCAAGAACCAGACGCCACCTTTACCTTTGCACCTTTGCTTTTCCTACTACTGCTTATCTTGGGGTAACGTTCCCAAGGACATGCAGGCTTGTGAGTGCACCGTGGTGGTGTCCCTGCTGAGCATCTTCGGGAGTCCAGCCCTGGTCCACAGGCCCCTGACACGGCCAAAACCTGTGTCAGTTGTGGTTTTAGCTGTGCATGGCGTCCTGGGAGAGAGGGGATGTTAGAAGTACTCTCACGCTTTCGTGGGCAGTGAGTAAGGGCTCTGGTGTGGGGGTTTGTGAATGCAAACCTTGGAGCTTTTCAAAGCCTGATTAGTACCTTTCATCCATGAATCTGCTCCTTCCCAATACTGCTCATGCCTGAAGCACTGCGGAGGTCTCAGACTGGAAACAGTCCTGGTTGCGTGAACCACTGGATCCTACTGCTGCTTTAGCTAGAAGGAGGAGCATCCATGGCTCATCTTCTGTGCCACCTCAAGTTTCTTACTATGGACAGACACCTTACTAATTTGATAAGCCCATTCTCAGCCATGTAAGCATCCTATAAGGAATGCTTCCCTTCTTATGGGACCAATACAAGAGACTCAGATGTTAAGAATCGGTGGGGGTTTGGTGCAAGTTGAGTAAATCTCCAGTGAGCAGGAGGATGCTGTTCTCCATCCAGGGAGACTTATGGCCATGTGGAGGAGGAGGGTCGGACATTCTGAGCTGTCGCTTGGGTGCTGGTGTGAATATCTCTGAGGGTCTGGGTTGCATCATTGGCATGAGCTTTAGTAAATCTAACGGCTGCAGTGTCCCCAGCAGTCAAGGCTTTATGGAGGGGGAAGCAGAGGAGAGGGGAATGCTGTTATGACATTTTAATGGAGTGAGAATAAATTGTTTGGTCTATGGCGAGGAGAGCTGCCGTGATTTCAGGCACTACCATTGCCTCAACTCTTGCAGACTGTTTGGAAGAAAGCCTTACCACTGGCCCCCACGTGCAGTCAGCACTGAAGGGGAAAAATGAACTTCTTAGCCCAATGTTTTGGGGGAGAAAAGGCCATCTAATAAGATTATGGAGGAAGCCCAGTGCTTGTTGCTATGCTAGTTTGGAGTGGCAAGTATATATCTGGATATTAGAGAAGTAGTTTAAAATGTGCCATGGTTTTTAGCATAATAAGATGCACTGCAGATATGTCACATCCATTTTATTCCCCACAGCTGTTTACAAAAGGAAAAAAAATTAAAAAATCCTGAGATTGGAGCAGCTGCAGTCACTCAGCTGTCAATATGGGACAAGGCTCTTTCTGCTCCTCTTTTATTTCCACTTCACTCTGTTCTGCTGCACATATTTGGCTGTTCTTTGAATTTGCAGATCATGAGATTTTTTTTTCAAACTGCCTTTGATCTATACAGAAAGACTCACCCAGCTCTCATTTGAATTCATTAATAGTTTGAGTAGGCATTTTAATTTTATGTTTACTGGTTTGTTTCCCTTTGTAACGTTATCTAACTGACAAGTTCGTCGTGCTCTGCATTGCCTTTAGGTTTTTGAGTCTAAAATGTTTCCTCTTTCCTGAAAGCTATGATCATTTTTAGAGATGTTATAACGGCATCTTCATTTCCTCAGGAGAAAACCTGAATTACTCTCAGCTTTGATTACTAGCAAATCAATATTGAAGCACGTAATTTTTTTTACAGCATGAACAAAGTATGTTTTATACCATCAACTGTAGTTTGAATTGTAGTTTAAAAACCCGCTTAAGCACTAAAAGCAGCTTTTTTTTTTTTCTTTTTTCTTTTCCTCCAACTTCCATGCCAGCGAAGTCACAGTATTAAAGGAATTTCCTGGGTTGGAGTTTCTCCCATAAAGGTCTGCTGTCTTTTCCCCAACAATTGTGAATTTAGCACAATGTACAGAATTTTAGCAAGAACCCTGACTCCTAAACATGTGGCCAGAAGGATGAGGAGAGGATGTGTTTCTTGTTGATCAAGCACAACCATTTCAGTGGAGAAAATGCACTACAGCTGGTCAGACCATTGATCTCGGGTTGCTGTGGTAGTGCTGTCTTTGGGAAGGGTATAGGTGTTAGCAAATCGCCAAACTGTGAATCATTGACTGTCAGAAGCATTTGGCTTGTCTGTTTTTTAAGTTCTTGTGGTCAAGTGTGGTACAGCGGAGTTGAGAAAGGAATGTATTTTGGATGACCAGGATGATGAGTGTATGATGCTTCATGTTTATTTGTAATGTCCTTTTTATACTTAGAAATTGCTTACATATGTATCTGTATGTAAATAAATGTTTAATCCTTTCCACTTGGTGTTTAAAGTGTTTGATTTGTTTGGTTTTTTATTTGAACTGCAAAGCAAAGTTGCCTTAAAAATATGCACGAGGCAGATTCACTTGATGTGATTTAATATCAGACCAACAAATGAATGGCTGCTAAGGACTTTCTGCTAAGGCTCTTGCAGCATTGGGCCCTCACAAGAAGAGCAAAAGTAGAGCTGCTGTCCGTGGGAGCAGTGTCCCTTTGCACTAGAAGAGAAGAAAAATTTTATTCAAAACAAGAGAGATCATAGCAGTTTGAAATGCCAAAGAAATGCCGGCAGCAGTCACTAGAGGGTGGTCTTTGACAGAGGTACCATCTTCACTCACTGTCACTGCAGACCTGGAGCTGGTTAAACTCTGGTCCTAGCAAGATGCTAGGTTTGTGGTGGATGAAGATGATGTTTGTATGCTTCGGTTGTCTTTTATTCTTTGTCCCAGTGCCTTTGGGTGGTTTTTTTTTTTTAATGCTAGTTCTTCTCTTCAGCATTCAACTCACTCTTTTCATGCTCCTGGAACTCCACTGGTGTTCCCCAATGACCTGCTTTTCTGGGGGCCTAGAATCCTTGTGGACAAGATCTCCCATTTTAGGCCTTTGTTCTTTTGGTCAATACAGAAAGTTTGTGCTCTGACTCATTCTGGGATCAGGTTTCCTCCCCTGTGCTCTGCTCCACATCAAAGATGACTTCTGCTAACACACTGAGAAATGAGCTGTGAAGCTTGAAGACGCCATGTGTCTTTTATTGCCTCTTCCACTGACCTTGAAGCTCCTTCCTTGGTAAATGTCTGACATGAGGGTTGGACCATCTGCTCTGTGTTCCCCAGGAAGCTGGCAATTTGAGTCAGTGATAAAACAGAGAGGTACTCAGAGAGGGAAAAGTCCCTGCATGCTTCTAGGTAGGAACTGGGCAAAGGGAGGGGAAGAAAACCTCCTTAAAGCACAGACACCTTGGGAACTGAGTATTTACTGAAAGAGAGGAGGGTTGGAGTGTGTTGCCTGTGTGGGTGATGGCTGGAGAAGCCAGACCAAGCTCTTCCAGGGGAAAGGTAAGGGGGAGGTGAAGAGCGGCAGCTCTTCCTTGCAAGGAACATGTAACCGGTGGGATGTGCAACCTTCTTGTTCACTGTGGGTAAAAGGACTGTAGGAGCATCAAGGCTCCCTGCAAAAAAAGGGATCAAAGTCCCCAGAGGAAGAAATCCAAGGCTGACAGGCTACAGGAGCAAAACCGAGACAGCTTACTGCCTCTCCTCCATCTTCTCATGTACAAAGTCTTCCTACCGAGCACCTGGGGAGCTCTGCCCAGAAGATGTCATCTTGCTGACAGGGGTCTGTCACACAACAGTACTTTTTGGTCTCACTATATGTGCACTCCTCTTGCACAAAGCTCAGGAGAGCTGGCTGCTCTGCATTAATTTCAATGGTATCGTACAGACAGTCCTACCTAATTAAAAATCTAGTCTTGATTTATGGATTTCTATGCATAGGGAATCAACCACAAACCTGGTGTGCAGTTTCAGGAGTTTTATTACCTTCAGAATTAAACATGCTGAGTTTTATTCTTTTTTACAAACTTAAAATCACATCAGCTTGCACGAAAGCTATCGCTTACTGTAGTATGTAGATGAATTCTCCACTGAATAAAATCACTCATGCTGGACAAAACATTTCATGGCAAGATGCTGCCAGGTATATGATGTAGAAGTTCTGGCAGTGTTTCATAGCTAGCTGCATCAAGTCTCTGGTGTATCACTTGGATCAGGTCTAACCCTGTGATAAAGTACGTGTTTGTCCAGTTTGTCACAAGGGAGTGTTTAAAGAGCCAGTGATACTGCAGTCTTGTATTATGTGGGAGGCTGTAGCAGAAACATCTAGTTTCAAGTTTTATTTGTTTGAGCACTGATGTCTTAAAACCCTTTCAATACTGCCTTCCCTGTGCTCAGTGATTTGGGTATGAATAATGCTGTCTTTCCCTTTATTTCTTTTACATAAGCTATTGACGCAGATTTACCATTTCCAGGCAGGCTACATTTCTTACTCATTTTCCACTTGCCCCTAACATAGATTCATCAAGTAGGATTTTATTTGCAATAAATACAATCTTTTGAACAGGCATAGCATTGGTGATGGCAGGCAGAAGCACAGGCTTGTTCACCTGGGCTCACCCTAGAGCCCTGCACTATCCCGACTGACAGTTCTGGTGCTCAGATTTGCTGTCAAGCACAGGGCTAAAGCTCAGCTGGGGAAATGATCAGCAGCTTATAAAGGCTATATGGCTGCTTCTATTACTGCCATGTCCCTCTGGCTGTGCCAAGAAGCCCCGCATAGGGATCTGTGTATCCCTTACAGCACAGCATTGCCATGTTCTGCAGCGGTGGTTTAGGTGGGTGTCACTGGCACAGCACTTAACAAGTGACTCCACTCACAGGTATAATGCTTGAAGTTACTTTGGTCATCAAATTATTATGTTTAATTCTGCTTTATTTTTGCCCCCCTTTTTTTTTTTGCTATGACTGGATGGTCCTTTTTCTTCTGCTTATGTCTGGGATCCAGGGACTGCAGGGATCTAGGCTTGGACCTATAAGAGGAAACCCTGAGCCTCTTGCCACCGCCACCTACCTACTGCAGCATCCTTAAAGACTGGCAAGAACTTTCGGGTTGTGCTTGAGTATCTTGCTGGGTAGGACAGCAAGGAGAAAAGGTGGTTTGCTGGTTAAGGTCTTTCAGTGATATCCAGAGCTAGGCTCCACACCCTCTTCATGTTGGGCAAGTCTTTGAACCTGTGCCTCCATTTCCTCAAGTAAAGTAAGTAGGGAAAAAAACCCAAACGACACTGACCAATATGGAAAAACTTCTCTGTAAAGTGAATTCAGCTGTGCAGACTTGCTGTGTAGCCATGAGGAACCGTTTCCTTTGGTCAGCCTGCAGACTCAGCACACTCGTACCCTTGGTAGGAGAGGCTGTATCTCATTAACACCCTGCTCAGCTGCAGAAGCAGCTTGTTTGATTTCAAATACTCTCCTCCCTTCCATCCTTCAGTGAGAAATGCATTTGATTAGAAGGCGCAGAACTTACAGTGGAGACTGAGAAACTGAAAAGGTTTACCTGTATGTTCTGTAAGGGTAAGCCATGCTAAAAATAGCAGGTAGGGGACAAGGTGGTGAAAATAAATGGCCTCATACTTCCCTGAGTGTCCTGAAAATAATGAGCAGGTACCTAATTATTTTGTAGAGGAGATATGAAGGCACACAAAGATTCCAGCTCAAATTCCAAAGGTCTGTTTTCTTCATCCATCCCAAACATGGTTTCCATTGGCTGTCTCAGGCAGGTCCTGCCTTAACACACTGGTTTGTGTGCATGCCCCAGTGAGACCAAGTGAATGTAAGGTTAGGGAAGCCTTTCAGAGTCACACAAGAAGAAGCCCTTCTAGCCCTGATGCCAACAGTGACCAACAACAGATAGTAAATAAAATACCCAGGAACAAAAAGATGAGCACAAAATGATACATTCCCACAATACTCTTCTAACTAACTTCAGCAACTTCTTCCTCTCAGACCTCTTAAGGCAGAGGTGGTGTCTTTATAACCTGAAAGTGCTTTAGTTATCGTGATTGATACAATTTGTTTCTTGCATACAGACACACAAAACTCTTCTGAACAAACACTGAGTCTAGGGCTTAAGTAGGTGGATTAGAAATTAAGTGAGGCCTCACACATAAAAAACCATAGTAATGTGTATCTATCTTGTAGCAGAGAATGAACCAAGTAAACTCTCCTTGTCACCAGTCACAATGTAAATGGTGCATATTCATTCTATGCCGCAAAAAAACCCCAAAAACCACAACAGATCGGGCCTGCTTCTGGTTCTACAAGTCAGCATTTTCAGGCTGATGAGATCCTGTGGCATCAGGTTCCCACATCCTTCTGCAGGACCTGACCTACAAACTTGCAGCAGCAGCTCCAAGATTTCTCTATTCAATGATCTTAAATGCAGCTGTTCTGGGTGGGGGATATGGAAAAGCCCAAAGCACGGAAGAGGAAAGACATTGCCAGGAATCTGCCACTAGCAGTCCTTTAACTTGAAAAAGCCTGCAGGAAAACTGGGAGCTGCTACCAGCCTTTCAGGATGGCCCCCTCCACCCAACTCAACTCTCTCATAAGATCCCAAGCAGGCTCAAATAGAAGGCTCCCACATGGTATTTGAAATTCTTTGATAAAACCTGGCCTTTTTCCACAGAGAGTCATCAGCTAAGAATATGGAGTGGACATGGACTCCAGGGCTGCTCTTATGGTGAAAAGACACCACTGTATGCTAAAACACTTCACCTACATGTACTTGATAAAGTGAGATCTATTAAATAATCACACATTTACAAAAGTTTTTATTGCACATTCTAGACTTAATTTACAATAAAATATAGTAACTGCAAATCCTGTTTTCCCCCGTCTCTGTGGTACAAAGATCTGCAAATAAACGTAACTCATCTTAGGAAGACATATGCCAATAGGTGTATAAACAATGTAATTGTTAAATAGCTATTTTCTTCTACTGGCTCCTTCCCAAAAGTCTTAAAGATAATTAAAAAGAATACAGAGTAGGAACATCTGGTTTTTAGTATTTTGGCTTATTGGAAAAAGGGGTCCGTGCTTGGAAGAACAACTCAGGAGACCAGCCAGCTGCCCCTTCTAACATATCCCCTGAATAATTTGCACTTGAGAGGAGACTCTTGCCTTCTGAAGGAGAACAAGTTTCCAGGACTGTATCGTTTAAAAACAAGGCCTTGGTGACACCTGCAAATACAGGAGTTGTTAGAATCCTGGCTGTATCCCCAGGGTTTAATCTCTCATTTTGGAAGCACACATCATTTTCACTGGTCTCTTTGCTTTCAGAAATAGGGTTCCTGCCAGCGTGCCCACAGGTCGATTGCAGGTCAGCAGCCCAGCTAACTGTTTTTAAGTCTAAAGATCCAGTTGATTTCAACCTTTTGTTCGCAGATGGAGGGATCCAATCCTCAAAGTTGGCAGGCGGTTGGCTGTTAAGGAACTGCTGTGAAACAGAGCTATGACTTCCTTTCTCTTCCCCATTACTCAGCCTTTCACGTTTCACTAACCTGCCAGTAAGCTGCTGCAACAGAGTGTTTTGAAAGGAAGACCTAGATCGCTTGCATTTGGAATGGATTTTAGTGGGATTTTGGGGGGTGAAGATAGTGACAGAAGAGCTTTCCCCAACAGGCCACAGTTTCTGGAAAGGTTTTGTCAGAGGAGTCGACTGTAAATAAGGAACAAAGTCTTGAGCGCTAACTGAATTGCATTCTGAAGGACAAAAGGAGTAAGTTACTGGTGTACTGTGCTTACTAAAAGCAGGAGGGGACCTGTGTAGGGATGAGCTCAGTTTTGAACTGTTACAGAGAACATCATCTCCAGGATAAAGCACCAATTCAGAAGCTGTGACCCTTTCTGTCAAAGTATCTTCCTGTATTAAAGAATTACATGATTTATTTAGGAATTCTACAGGTTTTGCTACCTCTCTTGCACTTGTATCAAAGAGATCAGCAGAAGCATTGTAGCTGCCTTCAGGGAAGATACTGTTCCACAGCATCTCTCTCCTGTTAACACTTTTGAAGGTATTTTCTGACAGTTCTGTCAATGGTTTTAATTCTCTTTTATACAGCCTTCTTGTATTGCTGGGAGTTGTTGGATCAGAGTCCCATGCCCCTGTGAATGTAAGATCTGTTCTTTGGCTTGGTGTAGAAGAAGAATTTTCTTTATTTTTGCAACCTGCTAAACAGCTATCATGTGCAGAACACACACAGGTAGCTGCCTTGCTCCTTTTTAAGCAGGAGGTTTCTCCATGTTCAGCAGTACACTGCAGACTAATAAAAGACCAAGATGACTTTGAAATGTTCATATTTGCTTCTTTGGGCTGCACATATCTGCTCTCGGAAACAGAAGGCTCTGATGTAACTGGCAAGGACTGTGACAGAATAGGTAGACAAGGGTTAGGTATAAAGCAAGATGCTCCACATTCCTTGTCAGTTGAAGATAAAACACTAGAGGAAGACTCACATTGTGACACCTCATCACTCGGAGGATTTGCATTCGACTGAAGACAAGCAAACAGTATATTCTCCCAACTACCATTCTCTGCTGGTGGCAAGAACCTCCCCAAGATGCTCGCTTCAGGCAAATCAGCAGCTAGTAGGGTTTGCCTGGGATACGATTTATTAAGATTTACACCCAAGTTGCTACTTTCAAGAAGGGTCTGTTTGCCTGCATCAAGGCTGGGTGATGTTACAACACTCTTGCCACCTTCTATTCTGGCTAAAAATTCATTTAGGCTTTCTGAGAATGGGAGCTCATCCCAAAGCATAGAGTCCGTCTGAGACGCTCCAGCTACATTTATGTGATTAGATGCTGAGGCATCTCTCTCATAAAAAAAGGAGTTGTGGGATTTTTCTGGGTAAGAATAATTTCTACTATTAGTCTTTGGGTAGATGCTTTTTACCTCAAATTCCAAGGGATGTCGTAACAACTTGGAACTGTTTCCATGTAAACACTCTGTCTTTGAAGAGGATACTCTCTCTAATTTATCAGTTGCAGAGATACTGCCAGTCTGACGAGTGTGTGAACTCAATTCATTATCCTCCTCCTTATTTCCTTCCTTCACAGAAGAGCTACAAAACTGTGAATCCCCAAAAGTTTGATTGTTGAGGCTTACACTGCACCATTCTGCAGAGACAGGCCTCCCCTCTTGTTCATGCTGTTCACTCACCAGCTTTCCCACTTCCAGAGTGGGAAAGTCTTCTGCTGTTACCCAAGCAACAGATGAAGTCAGGCTGAAGGACTGCTGCCAGGACCCTAAAAAAGTTTCTCTGCCACTAGACTGAACAAAACAGGAGTTTCTGCTCAGGCTAGACAAACTGCTGAGCTCACTGACAGGTTCATCTATTGGAGCTGAAGATGCATCAGGTAAGTATGAGCTGTTATTACAGCTCCTGAATTTTGCCAACTGCAGGAGCTGATCAAAGTAGCTGATAACAGTAAAGCCAGTAACAGCAGCATTTGGCAGGAAGATCTGGGAAGCTGTAAGCTTTTTTGTACTTCTATTAATTCTGGAACAGTTTTGCAAGATGCTGCTGACAGCAGAACGCCCTCCATCTTCACTTGCACAACCCTGGGGGGAAAAAAAAAACAAAAAAACCAAACAAATTAAAAACTTAGTACAATGCTTTATTTTGTGATAGAAAAAAAATATAAATTAATGCATGTCTTTTAAGTCAGGCTTAAATTTAGGTCTTACTTTTTGTCAGGATCTGCAGGGAAGAGAATACAAAACAGTCTGTCACACAAAGCAGTATGCCCTGGGAAATAAGCACTGGCAAGGGCTATAAAGGGCATCACAGTGAGAGGTTCTTTGCTTGTTGCAATTACGCAGAGTTTTGGAGCTGGAAAAACAACCAAGAATTCTAAGAAAGGACTTCACAGAAAATTTCTTCCTCCCTTTAGGGCACGGGGTGCTTCCGGGCTTCCTCCAGTGCAGTTCTGTGCAAATGGCTGACTGCCTAAGGCCAACACTTTTCTTTTATCTAGGAGGCACTGGGCAGTACTTGAAGCAAAGCCCTCTGGTACCAGATACCTGACTTGGCAGCTCAGCTATCAAAGCCAGCATGATATTTTCTATGCACTACCTCTGTGAAAGGGAAATAAGCTACAACCTTTATCTTCTCAGATTTATTTGGAGAGTAGTGTTTCAAACCTGCTTCTCTCTACACAGAAATTTCAGGTAAAAAATGACATTAAAAGCAGAGGGAATTAGCCAATGTTTTGAGAAGTGGAAAAACCCTTTTCCTCCTCCCCCTCAAGGTCTGGCAATGCCAGAGAGGCCAAAAAGCAAATATAGCTGTCTCAAATTCAACAACCCTCCTAGCTCCTGAGTCTATGCAAAGGTTGAGGCTGAAGGCTGTTAGCCAAGGACAATATCCTTCTAGGTAAGTCTTAAAAAAGTATGTTGATTCTGAGTTTTATCTGGCAGAGTGCAACTGTATGCATAGCTGAACACAACTATATGGAACTGTTTACAGCCAAAGGCTGAACAAATGGTCTTCAAATGTGTCTTCAGTCCTTGTGTGTGCATGAGCAGCAACAACGCTGTTGATATGTAGAATTACTTATATTTGTAAAGGCACCAGACATAGAGACCTGGTCATAGAACCATAGAATCACTTAGGTTGGAAAAGACCTTTAAGATCATCACTTCCAACTGTTAACCTAGCACTGCCAAGTCCACCACTAAACCATGTCCCTAAGCACCACACCTACACATCTTTTCAATACCTCCAGGGATGGCGACTCAACCACTTCCCTGGGCAGCCGGTTCTAATGCTTGACAACCCTTTCGGGGAAGAAATTTTTCCTACTATCCAATCTAAACCTCCTCTGCCGCAACTTGAGGCCATTTCCTCTTGTCCTGTCTCCAGCCAC
The DNA here is from genome assembly GCF_000737465.1 of Haliaeetus leucocephalus. Classification (NCBI taxonomy): domain Eukaryota; kingdom Metazoa; phylum Chordata; class Aves; order Accipitriformes; family Accipitridae; genus Haliaeetus; species Haliaeetus leucocephalus. The sequence goes on along the minus strand of NW_010972972.1, from coordinate 80,411 downwards.
CTGACAGAAGAGACCAGCACCCACCTCACTACAACCTCCTTTCAGGTAGTTGTAGAGAGCGATAAGGTCTCCCCTCAGCCTCCTTTTCTCCAGGCTGAACAACCCCACTTCCCTCAGCCGCTCCTCGTAAGACTTGTGCTCCAGACCCTTCACCAGCTTCGTTGCCCTTCTCTGGACATGCTCCAGCACCTCAACGTCTTTCTTGTAGTGAGGGGCCCAAAACTGAACACAATACTCGAGGTGCGGCCTCACCAGTGCCAAGTACAGGGGGACGATCACTTCCCCAGTCCTGCTGGCCACACGATTTCTGATACAAGCCAGGATGCTACTGGCCTTCTTGGCCACCTGGGCACACTGCTGGCTCATATTCAGCTGGCTGTTGACCAACACCCCCAGGTCCTTTTCCACCGGGCAGCTTTCCAGCCACTCTTCCCCAAGCCTGTAGTGTTGCATGGGGTTGTTGAGACCCAAGTGCAGGACCCAGCACTGAGCCTTGTTGAACCTCGTACAATTGCCCTCGGCCCATCGATCCAGCCTGTCCAGATCCCTCTGTGGAGCCTTCCTACCCCTGAGCAGATCAACACTCCTGCCCAACTTGGTGTCATCTGCAAACTTACTGAGGGTGCACTCGATCCCCTCGTCCGGATCATTGATAAAGATATTAAACAGAACTGGCCCTAATACTGAGCCCTGGGGAACACCACTTCTGACTGGACACCAACTGGATTTAACTCCATTCACCACCACTCTTTGGGCCCGGCCATCCAGCCAGTTTTTTACCCAGCAAAGAGTACACCTGTCCAAGTCACAAGCAACCAGTTTCTCCAGGAGAATGCTGTGGGAAACAGTGTCAAAGGCTTTACTAAAGTCTAGGTAGATGACATCCACAGCCTTTCCCTCATCCACCAAGTGGGTCACCTTGTCACAGAAGGAGATCAGGTTGGTCAAGCAGGACCTGCCTTTCAGAAATCCATGCTGACTGGGCCTGATCGCCTGGTTGTCCTGTACATGCTGTGTGATGGCACTCAAGATGATCTCCTCCATAACCTTCCCCGGCACCGAGGTCAGACTGACAGGCCTGTAGTTGCCCAGGCCCTTCTTGTAGATGGGCATCACATCTGCTAATTCCCAGTCAACTGGCACCTCCCTGGTTAGCCAGGACCGCTGATAATTGTTCGAAAGTGGTTTGGGGAGCACTTCCACCAGCTCCCCGAGTACCCTTGGGTAGATCCCATCTGGCCCTATAGACTTGTCTGTGTCTAAGTGGTGTAGCAGGTTGCTAACCATTTCCCTTTGGATTATGGGGACTTCATCCTGCTCCTCATCCCTGTCTTCAAGCTCAGGGAGCTGTGTATTCTGAGAACAACTGGCCTTACTATTAAAGACTAAGGCAAAGAAGGCACTAAGTACCTCAGCCTTTTCCTCATCCTTTGTCACTATGTTTCCCCCTGCATCCAATAAAGGATGGAGATTCTCCTTAGCCCTTCTTTTCTTGCTAATGTATTTATAGGAACATTTTTTATTGTCTTTTATGGCAGTAATCAGATTAAGTTCTAGCTGGGCTTTGGCCCTTCTAATTTTCTCCCTGCATAACCTCACAACATCCTTGTAGTCCTCCCGAGTTGCCTACCCCTTCTTCCGAAATTCATGAACTCTCCTTTTTTTCCTTAGTTCCAGCCAAAGCTCCCTGTTAGCCAGGCCAGGCTTCTTCCCCGCCAGCTTGTCTTTTGGCACATGGGGACGGCCTGCTCCTGCGCCTTTAGGATTTCCTTCTTGAAGGATGTTCAGCCTTCCTGGACTCTTTTGCCCTTCAGGACTGCCTCCCAAGGACTCTGTCAACCAGGCTCCTGAACAGGCCAAAGTCTGCCCTCCAGAAGTCCAAGCTAGCAGTTCTGCTGAGCCCCTCCTTACTTCTCAAAGAATTGAAAACTCTTATTTTGTGATCGCTATGCCCAAGACAGCCACCAACCATCACATCACCCACAAGTCCTCTGTTCGCAAAAAACAGGTCCAGCCAGACACCTTTCCTAGTTGGCTCACTCACCAGCTGTGTCAGGAAGTTAGCTTCCACACACTCCACGAACCTCCTGGACTGTTTCCTCTCTGCTGTATTGTATTTCCAGCAGACATCTGGTAAGTTGAAGCCCCCCACAAGAACAAGGGCTAGCGATTGTGAGACTTCTCCCAGCTGCTCATAGAATATTTCATCTGCCTCTTCATCCTAGTTGGGTGGTGTATAACAGACTCCCACCATGATATCTGCCTTGTTGGCTTTCCCCCTGATTCTTACCCATAAACACTCAACCCTATCACCATCATTAAGCTCTAGACAATCAAAACACTCCCTAACATACAGAGGTACCCCACCGCCTCTCATTCCTTGCCTATCCTTCTGAAGAGTTTACAGCCATCCCTTGCAGCGCTCCAGTTCTGCAAGTCACCCCATCATGTTTCCGTGATGGCAACTATGTCATAGTTTTCCTGCTGCACAATAGCTTCCAGCCCCTCCTGTTTGTTTCCCATGCTGCGTGCATTTGGTGAATGGTTCCAGTTAAATAAAGTTAATCCATGAAGTCCTCGAACTTCCATGACTTAAGATGCTGTGCATTAGGAAATTCCCAGCTCAGATACAAACCTCATGGTACCTGTGGGAGAGGAAAACCTCCTGCCAGGTAGGATTTAGTTCACAGACTTCATAACATGACTCACACAAGCACCACTTGAAGAGACCTTAGAAGACTGTTTCTATGGAAATATTACTAAGAACTAATATTTCAAAGTCTGTTAAACACATAAAAGAGCCACAGATGCATATGTTGAACAGCTGTACTTTTATCAACATTTTTAAACATGCTCTTAAATCCAGAAGTATCAAAATGTTGCAAGGGGATGAGTTTCTCCTTACATGTCAGACACCAGGAGACTATGCAGCATGGGAAAGGTAGGACAGTGCTTGAAAAGACAGTCTGATTCTTGCTTGAACTGTACATGGTTTTTCACAGACTCCAAGCTGTTACTGATATGCACAGGAGCTGGCACTGCTCAGGCTCTCTGAGAAGCAGCCCTGACAGGCTGTCAAGCTGACTACTGCCATTCAAGATGGCTTTTGGATGTGATTCATTTAAAATAACACAGGAGTCGGGGGAAGAGGAGCAGAATCCTTCCCATGTCCTAGCCCTAAATTTTCTCAAATTCCCAAAAGATGTTGTACATGATGCTTTGGTAACTCAGTCTATGCCTCTGACTGGCTACAAGCTAATGAAAAAACTCATTGTAAGAGAGTAATGTGGATTAAAAGTTACCTTCACTCCAAATATAAATCTTTTTCCAATGAAACAGGTTTCCACTGCTTGAACTAACACTCCTGGAGGTGCTTCTGTGTTTGTTTCTCCTGACAGCTGATTGAGGTCTTGAATACACCTTGAGTAAAAACATACAGAAGTATTGGACTAACAGAGGAAGGCTTATATAGCATTTTAGCTGTAGTATAGGTAGGACACATATTAAAGAGAAGATACTGTGGTAGCTTAAACTAAACACAGAATGAAAACAGGAAACCACAAACCTATAAATTTGATTGTTTAGTTTACTTAATTTCTTAGTGAAAGAGAAGGAAACAAAACAACTGCTCTGAATAGGTTTAATATACACACGACTTTCAGGTTTTCTCTGTGTGGCTGTGATTTTTGTATCAACACTGCATAATGCTCTCAATATGCTGCTATTGCTTACACATCCTTTCTGCCCGCATCTTTACAGCAACAGCAATATCCATATTAAGACATGCAAATAACTCTGTTTTTTCACAGCTGACACCAGTACAGCAGTCTAGTGTAGAATGCCTGCCATGAGTATGTTATTAATGATGCTAATATAGGATTTTAAAAGTGTTCATCTTTGACCCAGTGATAACACAAGGCATTGGAAAATAACAGAATAGAGAAAGAAGCAGTGAATGTATCTGAATAGCCCATCCTGGCAGTCTCCCATGTCAGAAAGTCTGAAGCTTATAATGTGGGTGGTCAGGCTCTGAGGACTAACAGGCTTTCTTAGAAATCCCTCCTTTCTAAAGGAAATCTCGTCACATTGAAGAAAAGTCATAAGATGCACACTTTTTTTTTTTTAAATCCAAACTGTTAAAGAAAACAAAACCCAAGGGCTCTATCTTTACCTTAAGATTCTTCTTCTAAAATCTTGAGGAAAAATTATGTCTAAATCTCTGGAAAAGCCAACTTACTTAGTAACGTAACATTAGACAAAGGAAATTCAAGCATCTCAGATAAAGGAGGAAGGACGCAAGGAAGAAGCCCAACCAACCAAACTGTGAAGCTCACTTAGCAGGTAGCTGTAGCTGCCTTCAGTAGATGAGTGGAGGATCTCTTCTACTACATAGAAGTAATCCATCTCAAAATTTCAAGATTTCAGGAAGACACCAAACTTTTCTCAAGGTGATGGGTACCAAGGAAATGCTGGAAGGGAGCACTTTAGAAGCTTCTTCCCACTCGTCTCCCCACCATCCAAGCTCATCTCAATTTTTTTAAGCTGAAGAAAAAGCAGCAGCTATATATTTAGAAACAATCCATTCCTTACCTCTGCAGATTTTCTGCGGTGACACCAAAGAATGGATCTAAGCAACTTCCAAACACGGTAATGTCAAACAAATCATTAGTGTCAGCAATCTTTAGGGACAATCTATATCTGTAGCTTGCATCTTTAGCTTCACCTGTGCAGCCACATTTTACACAGTTAAACCTGACAAGACAATAAAAGGATAAAAAAGATTGAACACATGAACTTCTGTTAATCACTGCTGAGGTAAGAACTTATCTGCAGCCCTAAGTATTACTACTATAATGTATCAAATATTCCATTACAAACTATAAGATTCTTTCTTATTCTTTACTCCTTGAGGCATTAATCTCACCACACACTCAGCAAGGTGTCTGTATCATGACAGAATCCCTCTGGCTTCTTTTACTGATTTATTAAATGCTAGCCTGTTGTGAAGTTGGAGAAAGACAGTGGGCTTTTACCCGCTGGGGAGTAATTTTTAATTACTTGCATGCCCATTTTTTGCGTTTTGTTCTGGTTTTGGATTTTTCTTCCTGCAGCTTTAATATAATACCCAGATTTAAAAAATCATCAGGAAACAGCACTGTTATCGTTTACTTCAACAGAAGTAAACAACAGATATTCTTGCTTTGTAAAGTCAGCAATGTGCTGACATTCACTGATGTACTGTTCTTCTGTGTGTCACAGATTTCACATAGCAGTGGGATTAAAAAGGAAATCCCATACCTTTCTGGACACACAGTAAGTGGAAGAGTCATACAGGACTACCTGATGCATTGCACACATAAAATGAGAAGAAATTAAAAAAAATCAGGCCTTGATTTGCAGGGCTTTCAACCAATGCTTTCCAACCTAGGAACAGCACTGAAGAACTAGACTGCAGGGGATGCACTTGGAAGCTATTAACACACATAATTTATTCTCCTAAACTGTTCTTCGATACTGCATGGCACTGAATGCAATAGAACTCTTGATCCGTAACAACCTGCAAGCCCCTACTGGAATACAAAGAGATCTAAATAGTGTTAAGTAACATAAATATCTGAAATTAGCACTTATTTCTACAATGGCTGGATTTTCACCAATTTGTTTCAACTTGTGTTCAGCTAACGGAGATTCCCAAGGCCTCTGACCGTTACAATTAACGATCCCCCAAACAGGACATACCTCCTAGAATCCAGTATCAGCCTAGAAAAGCATTTTTGACAGGCAGGATAGAAGAAGCAGGAGTTCTGGACGGAAATTACAGAGGCAGCCAAGAGTCCTCTCACACTATTCATGTGCTCACCGCATCACCTGAAACAAGTAAGTCAAAACAGTCCAAAGAGTTCTCATTTCTTGAGATGTTAACATTAACTGCTTTTAGCTAGGTTTTTTGAACATTTTGAAAGGCAGCCCTCAGGAAACCATGATCTCTGTTTGAAAATGGTAGTCCAACTGAGGCAACATCTATTATTACCCTTAATTAACCCTTTAAAAATAATGAAGATATGTAATAAGAAGCAACAGGCTGCCCAGGGAAGTGGTTGAGTCACCATCCCTGGAGGCATTTAAAAGACTGTAGACGTGGAGCTTAGGGACAAGGTTTAGTGGTGGACTTGGCAGTGTTAGGTTTACAGTCGGACTCGATGACCTTAAGGTTCTTTTCCAACCTAAATGATTCTGTGATTCTATGTGTTCATGATATTTGCATACTACTGCAGATAAATCATGCAAATTCCCACTCATATTTAGGGAATCTTTATTAGAACTATCCTTGAGCACAGCACTGCAGCAAATTGGTTTCTGTTTTTTTTCCTTAATTTAGAATGAAGTCACAACATGGGGTTAAAAAATGAAATGATTCTACACTTGTAATTCTGCAAACGCCTTCAATACCAATGACTTTGAAAGGAGAGGATGCCCAAAAAATCACAGAAGGGCTACAATAGCAACTATATTCATGCCCTTTGAGCCAAAGGAACAGCTCTACAGTATTTACCATTGATTTCAAGAAAGAGGCCATATGGATATAACAAATAAATGAACTGAATATCTAAATAAAGAGGAATTAATTTATTTTTATTCAGTATTACTTTCCTGCAGAATTATCTTGCCTTTACTATCACTATACTTTCAAAAATATCTGTTTTTAGGAAATGTCCCCTATTTTAGAAAGTTAACTTTTTTCTCAGCAGATGCTAGAAACATATAGACAAAAATACTCTAAAGCACCTTAAATCATTCAGTTCCAACTTAAATGACCAAAATCTTCTCTACAGCTGAATTAAAGGACACCTTAAAAATCCTTCTTTGCACAAGCACTTTTATCACAGTAATAGCTAAATATACAACTCTTCTCAACCTAAGCTGCCGAATAAACTCAGAATAGGAATTGAATTCACATCTTCATCCCAGAACTCCCTCAGGGAGGCAGAAGGCCAAGGAGATAAAGGAGACTCAAGTACAGCTTTTACATGCTAAAACCATTCAATAATCAACAATGATGTTTTGTTAGTATTTTGCCACAAAAAAAAGGTCAATTTACAGGCTATCCCTTTGCCCTCAGGGGCACCGTTCTCAACATTCTGGTAAAAACAATCTCTGTAACATGAGTACTAGAAAAATGTGAGTGGCTAAACTAATTACTCTGAGTAGTTCAGAGAAGAAGAGAAAAAAAACCCCCAAACAATCAGCTATCCCAATATTGCCCATGGCAGAAAGGTGAGGAAAACATGAGGAACACAGAGGCAGGAAAAGGTAAAAGCTTTACTGGGGGGGCCAACAAAAATGAAAAAAATCTGTCTTCTGAACATGTATTAACAAGAGACCCATTTGACCTAATATATTAAATGGTGCATGCCTTCAATTCTTGCCAAAACAGAACTATTTTATTTTAGTTACAGTACAAGATACCAGTAGAAAGTACATGGAAAACATATCAATATATAGAAAAGAAATAATAAAATTAAGTCTGATTTTGTCGTTGTCCAAGAAGGTGGGCTTGGAGAAACCAGCACGTGCTTCGCATTCCAACTGGTTTTCAACTTAGAACTATATAAAGAACGTATACTGTTGTCTGCAGTTTTTAATGAAATAACCCCCCCCCTACACCCCGGAAAACACAGCAAATACTTCAAGTATTCCACTAGGAGATGGGAGATAAAGCATAGCATGTACGTATTCACACCGGTTCTGGTAAGAGTTCCTTTTAGAGCAAACAGACTCAAGTTCTACACCTCTATTTCCCTTTGGCAGAAATATAGCACATAAGTTAAAAAAGGACTGTACAAACAGATCTGCTTTACTTTTTTTTTTTTTAATAAGCAGACCAAACCAAACCTCTGGTCCCAGCCCGGGAATCACACAGCACTCCGGGCGCTCCCCACCGCCAGCCTCCAAAGAGCGCTGCCTTTCAACAGCCCTGAAGTCTCACCGAGTTTTCCATCAGTGCCTGCTGCCCTCCAGCGGGCTCATTGCCTTAAACTCTCCCTAACAAAAAAAAAAAAAAAAAAAATCGAAACGCACAAGAAGAGTTGTAACAGGTCTCACGCTGCAGTTTCTACCCCTTAACCAGCAGCCTCCTCGCCCACTCCGGCCCCGAGACGCCCCCGGAGGCCGACAGCCAGCAGCCAGGCCGAGCTCGCCGCCGAAGGCCGGGCGGAGCGGCCTGGCTTCACCCCCCCTCCCCGTCGCTCGGCCTGGGCGCTTGAAGCTTGGCTCAACCCCCAAGGAAGCGCTTCAGTTCCTGAAGCATTACCGTTCTTACCGACCTGCCGATTTCAGCACCGTTATACGCCGTCTCCCGGCCCCAGGGACCGCGCTGAAGGGACACGGCGAAGGGCAAGGGCTGCCCTCGGTGCCCTCGGGCCCGCAGAAAGGCGGTTACCCCGGCCGCGCCCCCATCGCCTCCGCGCTGGCCCCGGGGAACCGCGGCCGCGGCCGGAGCCGCCCCAGCTCTGAGGAGAACCCGGAAGACCGAAGTGGCGGTTGCCGCGGGCCGTTGCTGGGGGCGGGGACGAGGCTGCGCTCACCCAATCGCGACGCAGCCCGGCGGCAGGGACGCCCCACTTGCCCAATAACAAAGCGAGGGCGTCAGCCTCGTTGTCACGCGGCAGCCGGCGACCCGCAGGGCGGATCACGTGCTTTCACGCAGCCACTCGCCGCCTCCTCACAGGACGCCCATCCAAGCCGCCGCAGCCAACCGCGAAAGCGCGCGCGAGCGATCCTGGCCTCCGCAGCCAGTCGGAAAGCCCCGCTACTTAGTGCCCACCCCCTCCACGTGTGATAACCCCTCCCACTTCGAGAGGGGTGGGGTGGGTGAGTCGCCTAGCACCGCCTTAGCCCAGAGGCGCACGCGCGGCGCCGCCTTGCTCCGCTGGGTCCCGCCGCCCGCCGCTCCCCGCGGGGGGCCGTCCCGTCCCGGGGCATCCCGCGGGGCCGCTATAAAGCGGCGGGCC
>NW_010972972.1:49696-71390 GCF_000737465.1 Haliaeetus leucocephalus | reverse complement strand
TCACGGAGAGGCGGGCGGTCGCCCTTCCCCGCCGGGTTCTCCTCAGCGGAGCCGGGCCGGCGGTGAGGGGAAATCCGGGCGGGGAGGCCGGTGGTGGCGGTGGCCGTCTCTGAGGGGTTTGGGCTTAGCCCGGCCGAGCGGGGCTGCTCTGAGGAACCGGTGGTCCGAGGGCGGCTCGGGCAGGGAGGTTTCGGGGCGGGGGGGGGGGGGGGCATTTTCTTCTACCCTGCGTCTCGCTGAGGCGCAGGGTGGGCAGTACTACTTTTTTTCGGATTTCTGGAGGCTGCAGTGTTTAGTTCCTTTGGTAAAATGTTCCAGGTCTTGAATATTCCAGCTGCCTGAAGTGACAGGGAGTCTGCTCTGTTGTGTCTGTACGCCGTCTCCTCCACCAAAGTCTGTATTCCAAACCATACTGCACAGCATGTTGGCGGGGGGGGGCACGGACCGTGGTTGTACCACATTTGCAAATAGCAGTCGTGTGATTTTTCTTTGTTTTAAATATGGAACAGGCTTCTGTTACTAACCTGAGCTTTGTTTTCCTGTCTGCTCCAACAATTCTCTTTGCAACTTGTTGGCAAAATCCATAGCACGCGGACAGAACAGAGGGCTCCCCAACGTTGGCTACAAGTGCTGGTGTGGTCCCCTTGCAGAAAACTTGGAGCCATATTTGTTCATAGGTTTTCACAAAAACGGTCAACAGTTCCTTTGTATGTGTTGGGGAACATCTGCCTCTTCACCCGTGCTGTACCCAATTTTGCAGGGGAGGTAACGGTTCCTCTTACTGGGAGGCACAATAAGGGGAGAGGACACTTTCCTAGTATTCCCTTGGTTTGATTAGAATCAGGCTTGTAGTCTGCATCTGAATTTCATGCCCTGGTCTGTGTAGGGAGTGGTGGGAAGGAGAAGCTGTTTAATTCACAGCCATCTTGGATGGTATGTGGATTGAACATCTACTGTTTCAACTTTGTAGAAGGTGAACTTAGGACGGAATGAGCAAAGCAGGCACATCAAATTTTCCGATTTTAGTGATTTGAGATTTGGGTCCCTCCATTAACTCCTCTGATAGCCCTGAAGCTTATTTTGTACTGCAGATACCTTCTGCAATGTGTGGTCAGTGTTGGCCTGGATATCAATCCTGTGGTAGTGTTGTAACTGTAAGCGTGACACCTAATTGTTCTGGCACGTCGGTTGTTACACATTGCTATCATAGTATCAGTGATACTAATTCTGTGCCGTGGTCTGAACCACCCTTTATCACCATGCTGTGACACCTCTGTCCTCATCCCCTCTCTGGCTTGTGATATCACCTGGTTATTTTCCTCTGCTATCAGCAGAGACAGCTCATGTGCCCTCCCATTGTCAGCAAAGAGGCAGAGTTGCTGTGTACCCGAGATCTGTGGGTTTTGGGAGGTAGATAGATGTTGAGAGAAAGGAGGGGAGAGTCCCAGTAACATCTTGTTGTAAAGTTGATGCCACATCTTGCTCCCTTCAGTCTCTTCCATGTTCTCTTCCCCTCATGCTTCAAGCAAAATCATGTTGGCTGAGAGTGGCTGCTGCGGGAAAGAGAGATCCTATTCATAGCCCTTGAAATCATTGCTTTCCTTGTCCAAAGACTTACTAGTATTGTTGAACGTGGTGGGACGTGTGTATATTCATGTATTTTTTTGTATTCATCAAAAATTTGGGTGCTGCTGCCTGGCACTTGAAAGATACAAGGTACAGGGTTAGTATAAGAGGTCTAATCACAGTGAGGGCAGAAGACTGCTTTTTATCAGTAGCATAGCGTGCAGAATGGACAGGCAAATTCTTCAGGCCTTATGAAACGTGCACTGAGGCTGCTGTCTGGGAATTTGTAATTACATTATGACTCTGTAGTGGAACATAAATACCATGATTAACATATTAAATAGGGGTGGTGATACTCTGCCACATCTCAGGATTGTTGAAGCTTAATTATTTACGTTATAGTAGCTTACAGCATGAATCATCTGCTTCTGTTCTGTGCTGCTGATTCTTTCTTCTTAGCTAAAGTTCCTGTTTTGGTTCTTGTTTCTCCCTTTGATGGCTTTCAAGATCAGTTGAAACTATTATATAAAATCATACAATATAAAAATTGCTTCATAACATGGCAAAATACTATGCCATCACAAAGGAAACATTTCTTATACCTATTTATATTAAAAAATCTTTTTGAATAGAGTCTTTAAATATTTAATACTTCCACAAAAGAAGACTTTGAAAAGTCTAAGTAGATTTCTTGCATGAATTCTGTTGCTTAAAAATACCTCTAGGGCACTGCAAACAATTGATTAATGTTGCACACTGGAGGAGTGAATTTCAGAAGCTGAGAATTTTCATGTGGAATTACAACTGCTAAATGGAGTGTCTTGGCATGAAGGCCTATAGACCTGTAGCGTTGCTTGGGGGTTTGTTGTCAGCCTTTACTGAAAGCTATGATATTTAAGTTTGCTTTCATAAAGATGGAGAAATAACAGGCTCAGAGTTCAGCTCAACACTGATTTATGCTGAACTTCCTCCTGTTCACCATTTTAAGTATCAGACATCCCTGATAAAGGGGCTAAAGTCTAGAATATTGAGAAATAAGTCAAGCAACGCCTGTGTCAGTGTGACTAGGATCTTAGCTTTTGCATACTGGCCTGTGTATGTCCTTAACAACTCTTACTATTTTGGCTTGGGAGTGTGATTCCCCCACACCCCTGTCAAAAGTACTTGATGCCTTTCAGCCTTCTACTCCTCCAATGCATGAATGAAATTACCCCAGTATAAAGGTACCTCATGCTGACCTAGATTAGTAGATGGCCCCTGAAGGACAAACTCTGCCATCACCTACATCTTTACATCAACAAATTGTATATTAGGGAAGTTGGTCTCCTTTTCAGCTCTTCTGATGTACTAACATGACTTCAGTAGGCAAGACTATTTTTGCTTCTGCTTTAGTAGCTTGCTTGCTAAAAGGTTGCTTGTGATTTGTGTGTTAAATTAATCCATCCAAAACTAAACTTTACAGAGAGAATGATGTTGAGGATGTATAGAGCTGCAGGAAGACCACCACTGAATGGCTTCTTTGTAGGCAGCTGCATCTGTGACCACAATTCAAATTTGTTGGGAGGACTTGGTGAGGCATCCAAGAGCCATCCACTTCTCTCTGCCGAAGTAGAAATAATCTTATAGCACAGTGGGGAGGGTCTGGAGTCAGGCAGCTTTTCTGACCATTGGGGAGCCTTGTCTTGTACCTCTACATTCCCATCTTCAATGCATATACCAACATTACAAAAACCATAGCCTGAGAACTTGTGGTGCTTTAAGTGCAGTACTGCTGGGAGGATGATGCCTTAAATTTTCTGATATTTGAAGGCTTCTCAGTGATAAACTGCTCTCTTGGAAAAGAGAGTGGATGTGGTATCTCTTCGCTCAATTTGATAACTGATGGCTGTGTGAGACTTACTGTGGTGATGGACCCTTCACCCCAATCCCACTTTGTAAGCACATCACTTGCTTTGTGAACTGCTAGGAATTTGTCTAAGAACCAATGTAACAAGTACAAATTAACTTTTGTTCAGCAAGTTACTGAGCCTGGTCTTTCAATTGGATTGTCTTTTGAACTAATATGTCAATTGTCATTGTTTCCAGAAGATGGGTTCTGATTGCATTTAATAAATTCCTAGATTTCATACTTATGTATTTCATAGCTTAGTAAATTCATATGCAAGTCTTTGTGCTCTAAAACACATCTGCACTTCATATTGTGTGTACATAAAAAGAAGCTATGCTGAAGCTTCAAAGTAATGAAGTTTAAAAAGTAAAGCAATTTGATCTTTTCTGGCTAGATCAGGTGTCTTTAATACCTTATTTTGTGTTACAGACTGAAATTCTGAGGCATAGAAAATGAAAGTCTTGATTGAAAGTGTGAAAATTAGAATGCAAATTTCAAGCCAGAAAACAGAATTTGAGAAGGACTGCATAGGAGAAGTGAAGATATATATATATTTTTTTTTTTCCAGACATGGTTCTTTGTTTACAGGAAGGACCAGTTTGGAGAAAGCCAGTGAACCCCAGAATTTTCCTGCTCTAATTGAAAATCAGTACTACATCAAAAAACAACTTGACTTCAGTCAGGTCGCTGCATGAATGCACAGAGTAAAGGAAAGTGTGGTGAAGAGGTTGGATCACCTTTTTGATGACGATGCTGTCTTAATTTATCAAATTAATCCAAACTGAGGGTGTAGTTTTGCTCTTAAGCGAATGTTGCATCTGTTGCACTCACAAGAAAGAATTTTACAATTATGAAACAATGTATCTTTAATCCAATTCAGCATTTTTCAGTATTTGAAGTTTTCACTGTTGCATGTAAATGTGTGTCACTAAAAATGTATATACAACAGTTTTATGTCTAAGTGCTTTTAATGTTAATGGAGTAGTTTTCAACCATGGGCCTAAAACTTGCTTGTAAAGTTATGACAGATTGAGATTATTGCTTTTAATTCTGGTTAGCAGCTTTTTCAGTATCTTATTGTGACTCAGGTTGGTGTCCCAGAATAGTAGCAGATGTCAGGAATAATTAAGATGGCTTTATTTTTCATGTCTGGCACCATAATACAATAGCACTTTTAACTTCCGGTGAAGGAAAAAACAAAGTGCTTTTTACAGAGCCCCTTGGTACCAATTAAAAGTTATGTCAGTGGTTAGAGAAGAAGTGATGCTGATGCTTGTCTCTGAGGTGAATTACTTGGAATATATGTTTTACTCATCAAGTAGTACAGGAGTACTTGGCAGCTCTTACTCTGACTTCATAGTGTGATTTAAAACAGGAGCTGTAAGCTATAAACCAGGTCTATAAGCAGAAACAATAGCTCTTATTCAGTGGACAGGAAAACAGGGAAGTACTTACTAAAGCTTGTCAGTGAATTTTTATTTTTATGCACTACTTATCTGTGGGTCACAATACAGACATCAGCTTCTCAAATTAAGCAGGAAACACTTAATTTCCTCACACCTTGCAGCCTCTTCCTTCAAGTGAGCAGTTAATACTAGAGACTACAAAAAGGATCAATGATCACTACTCTCTCTGAAAATAAGCATTGTTTATCTCACTAGTTTTAATCATTAAAAGTTGTAATAGGCCACTGAAGGATTTCTGATAGACTGTCTTGATTAAAGAAAGTCCAAAGGACTCAACAATAAACAAAACTGCATATGGCTGAAGTAGCAAGCTGTTTACAAGCTGGATGTGAATGAGATCAATGAAGTTAACAGGATTTAAGTTATTTTGACTTGTACCAATTGCCCATGAGCTTCTAGCAGTTGAATCGAAGTCTTAGATCTGAGTATCTTGGATTTGTTTGCGGGGGGAGGGGGGCTGTGTGGGAAGATAGGGAGGAAAATGAAGTTCAAAATGGAATTTGATGCTAATGTGTTCTGTATTGAATTGTTCATCTGACTTTGAGGAGATCAAGACCAGCCAACAGCATAAGAAGTTGCAGACTGTGCAGATAATCTGTAACATTATGCCAAATTGGTGAGAGACTAGAGATCACACTTGATTATTTCATTTTAAATCTTCAAAAACTGAAGTAATACCTTAATTTCATTTCACACATTCTGGAATATTTAGATTTTATATTTAAAGCAGTGAAACTTGTAAGAAATTTAATGGGGAAAACCAGGCTGTACTTGGTCATCTTCCATATACTTGCAAAATGGTTCGTTTCTTTGTTTTCCACGCATGTGAATTCAGAGAATTAAATATGGGTAGAAGAATGGGAATGGCATTTCTTCTAAGCACAGTCAGTGGATACTGTCCTCCTTGCCTGCGGTGTAGGGGGATAATTTTCTTCATTTTCAATTTTTAGTTGCTGTCTCTATGCTTTAGTCCAGCCCTACTGTCCATGGAGTATTTCCTGATACTCAGCGCTGTTATAGTGCTACTGCCAAGTGGCATTAATACTGTCAGTTTTGCTGTGGTGTGGTTGCTGTTCTCCAAATGTGTACAGTAAGCAAAGAACAAAACTTGTGATTGTTTTGGGCTGTTGAGTCTATCTTCAAATTGACATAACAGCTTTTTCCATTATTCACTCCTACAGCCAAGATACAAAGTTCATGTACAAGTTTACCCTTGTGTCAGGCTTAAAGTGAGAGCGATCCGGTAAAATTTATCTGGAAAAGGTCTTTGTGGAGTAAGATCTGAGAAGCGTGTCTCTTTCCTGAAGAGAAGAGGCTTCACTGAAAGGCCTGCCTGCATGGAATGTGAGTATGCAGAGAGCTATGATACTGTGTGCTAGCTTCTCCCTCTGACTGCTGATGCGGACACACTTGGTGCATCTCCTTTCATTCCTAGTTAATTTATTCTGCGTTGAAAGGGAGTAAGTTTTCTTGCATTGTGAGGCAAAAAAACTTTTCTAAAAAGAATCCACCAAGGGACTTAGCATGAAAAAACAAGTCAGAGGTAGGCTGAGATGGTAGTTTACATGCAGGAACTTCCTTTCAAGACAACAGGAACAGAAAGTGATGGGCATCAGACCCTTTGACTTCAGCAGGGCTTGGACTAAGGCCAGACTGAACTAGAGGAAGTGGGTGAAAGCAAAACTAGCATTAACAAAACATTTGATTTATGCCTCAAAGCAGCAGCTTGCTTTGCCCTACTGCGTGACTCCCTGAAAACGGGAGTCTTCCACAAAAGCTGTTCAGAACCACATGCTGCTCTGGAAATGCTGGCTTTTCTGTAGTGTTTCCTATACAGTGATAAATCGCTGGCCAACTACAAGTGTACAGTTTGCAGTCCTACAAGTCACCGCTACCAGGGGGGGAATGTAGAGTTCCCTCAACTCCTAAGCAGGAGCTCCTGTCCTACAAGATGATGGCAAATGGCTTTTAGCAATGTCTGTGGAGTTGTTCAGAGTCTGTTCTGAATGGGGTAGTTTATCAGAAAATGTTCTTGCCTATTTTTAAGTGGAAAAAGGAAAATAGAAAAAGAAAAATCTTTTTGAATAAAAATCTGAGTGCCTCTATTTAGGTGAGAAAACTGTTGCTTTGCTATGAGAAGAAAAGCATCTGTAGTCCAGCTCAATTGTGGGTGCTAACTGTGCTGGTATAAAGACCCACTGTTTATCCATATGTTTACTAGAGCTTTTCAGCCACTGTAGAACTTTTGTAATGGCTGTGACAAGACCTGGATGTTTCTGTTGTAGAGCAATCTGTCAAAAAACTTTTTCACCTGCAGGGAGCCATGGATGTTATTTCCCTGAATGCTGCTGCTCTCCCTGTCATCCAGTCTACCAATGTCTCAGAGGCTTGCAAGCAGACAGTTCTTCAGTGTTCAGATGCGTTTGTTGCAAACTTGCCAAAGTAGCAGTTGCTCTGTGGTATTTTTGCTATTGTATAAGGGCTGTATGACTAATGGCTGCTTTGATGCTTTGTTTTCTGAAATTTTTCTTCCCTACCTCCCTCTCATCTGAATTGGCTGTTTAATAAGTGATCCACAGTGGCATGTATAAAATCCCCAGCACTGGACTGTATGTAGTTATTCAGTGCCTTTTAATACAAATAAACTGCCATCCCTGGACTGAGCTTTTGCCATTTTGCCTGTGCTTCGTCTAATCAGAAGAATATCCAGGTGGATGACAGGACAGTTTTCCTGTTTGCTTTCACTACATCTGTCTCTTATTCCTTGGATCCTCTGTCTTGTGTGGGATTAGCTGTAGAAAATAAAATACAAATAATAATGGTTGAACTAAGGCTGGGAGAACGATAGAACAGAGCAAATTTGTTTGTAGCTCTGAAAATCTGGGAAGTAAAACAACTGCAACTTGAGTTGAACCTTTAAAAATATTTGGCAAAGTAGAAAGTTCTAACCCTTTTTGGGGAAGGGTAAAGGTGTTCTAAATATTTAATTTGACTAAATCAAAATATTGTCTTGAATCTGAAATGCTTTTCTTCCCCATGTCTTTGTTTAAAAAAAAAAAAAAGACTGAGGAAGCCTTTCAAGTAAAAACCGTTTTGATCAGAGAAGATCAAACTTTTCTGAAGTCTTTTGTTTGAACAATTAGTCCTACTCAAAACTTCAGGACATTCTCAGTGAAACTGTAATGTTTTTATACTACTTAATCTGTGACATATTGAAGGTTCATGTCTGATTTTTTTTTTTTCTCTCCTCTGAAGTTAATCCTCCAAATGTGATGGATTTGTAATTCAATCTGAAAGGCAAATGGAAAAAATTACAGGCCTTTGCCTGTTAAGGGTCTGAGAGACCTTTCCCAAAGGTAACTTTGTTTTTGCTGGTGTAGTACACCTTCTTTGTGCTTATTTCAGCCTTATGAAATAATGCACTTTGAAATATAGCTCTGACCTGTTGTTCCCCGTGCCTTGCCCCACCCCTTGTCCTGTGGAAGAATTTCACCAGGATAATAATGCCTTGAATGGAAGCATCAATGATGTGAACATTTGGTGTGTTTATTGCCATAGTAGTTTGTTATAAATTTACGTAGCTGACTGATTCTCAGCAGCACAAGCCTATCCATTGCTTGGAGAAGAATGGAGTGGCAGGGGAATGGAGAGCATGGTTGAGGAGCATCAGCAGTAAAACTGATCGAAGCAATTCCTGCCATCTCCTGCCTTGGTCACCCATTCTCTCCCTTGTGCTGGAGCTTTGTGACCCTCAAGTCGGGGGTAGAAAATGTTGGGAGGACTGTGGGACCTCTCAGACTGTCCTTCCAACTGGAGGAATTTTAACAAGGAATTGCATCTTCACTGTGACTGCTGGAGGATTTTAGACCTAAGTAATTAAAGCCTAACTGTGTTTATGGACTTCATTTTTACATGGTAAACAGAATCTGGAGTTTCGATTGCAGCACAAAATGACTAATGGTATGTGGAAGTTGACACCAATTTGTTTGTGTTCTTGTTAACTGCTGAAGTTTCCAATATAAAAATAACATTTCATCATATACTGTTTGGGAACTGTTTGTTTCTAACAAGGGTTGACCTGAGTAGCCTGATGCTTTCCTACAGCATATCCTGTAGCTGTTTAAATGTTCTTGATCTTTTTAAGTGTCATGTCCAAACTGTGTGACTCAAGGCTGGTGTAGAGTTCCTGTCTGAGGCTTTCCTTGTCAGTGCTTTTTAATCACTGAAGTGATAAATGAGTGCTAAAAGCAGACTTCCTTAAACAGTTGCAGCCTCCCAAGAGCAGGTGACATGGTTTCTGCGGAAAAGAAGCTTCAGTAAAATAAAGAAAGCATGATTCTAGTCAAAGGCTGTGTTCACAAGGTCATAGTTGCAATGGAAGAGATCCTTCCACTACAAGGATCTTAAGCCTGCATTTGTTTTGGTGAGCATGTTTGGCTGAAAGCCAATTCTAACCAAGGAAAAACTGGTAACAGTTGCTTTAGACCATCATGAGTAGAACAGAAGTTGGAATTAATTAGTAGGCAAAAAACATGCATATTGTTATGTCTATGTTTTGATAAATGTGACAGATTAAAGAAATAAAATTAAATCTGGTGAACAAAACCTCTGAATTATGGGGAGTGTGGAAGATTACAATGACAGAGTCCATCTCTTCCAATTTTCTTACATTATTTATGTGTAGGACTTTGAAGTTAGTGGGTTACACAGCCTGATGCAAGAAGGTGCAGTCTAGATCTTCCTGCTCTTCCACAGAGCATTAAATGATCATGCATTTCAACAGACTGGTGCTAATCCTCAGTGTCTGCTGTCCCTTGCACAAGTATCAGCCTAGAAAGCAAGGAAACACCTCATTCCTTGCATTTAAAATGGAAAAATAAAGCTAACCTTGATTTTCTTGTTTGTTTTTTTTTCTTTTCTTTCTTTCCTTCTGCACTAAATGAGCAGGGACAGAGAATCTTACCAGCTGTCGGTGAGATGAAGCCTCAGTTGTGGCACACTATGATGCACGTAAATATGCGATAGGAGGAAACGGAGCAACAAGAACAGTGTCAGGGAGGGAGACTTTTTTAAAAATTTATTTTTTAGCTTTCATTTCTGGTTCTGTGTCTCCCCTGCCATGCCATAAACTGTGTGAGTTTGTATTTTTTTAGTGGTACTCTACTGCTGCAATGGTTTTTATGAGCTTGAATATTTAATTAAATGTAGTAGTACTTGTAACAAAATTTGGGCCTCACTTGAATACAATGCTGTGCAAAGATGACAAGGCAGTCCCTGCCCTCACGAACTTCCAACTTAAATGGAGGAAGCAAAGATTATAAGAGGAAACAAAACTAATAGGACCAGCTAACCAGGCTGGAGTCCCACAGCCTGTCAGGAGTAAAACCAGGAATAGAAACACATCAGTGAAATCCCAAAGAGGCTAGTGCCCACACTGCTGTTCACACAGGAGGATATCCTCAGACTATCCTGTATCTTCCTGTCCTCAGGAAATAATTCAGACAGGATGAGCACTCAAAACAACCCCATGAATGTGTGGTGGGTGGAGCATGACTCTTGAAATCCCCTGGCTTCTTACCAGTAAAGCAACTGACTTGGTTTCACATGGAATATCCAAGTTTGGGAAAATAAAGCTATTGCATAGAGGATGGAAATTCAAGGCGTGACAGAAGGGCTTTCAGAAACTCACAATCTTGTCAAACTCAAAAGCATAAAACCATCAGGTGCTGATTTACCACCTCGAATGACATTAAATGCTTTTGGTTAGAAACTACCCTGTGAATTACAGTCTCTCTTTGATAAAGGGTTGGGTTTGCTGTCCTGTCTCTGTAATCACTAATGACCTTAAGGTGCTGCTGAGAAGGAAGTGGGTTTTAGCCCATGTGTCCTGTTTTGCCTTTGTACTTCACTCATTGCCATAGTTCCTGAATGCTTCCAGGAGTATATTAAGCAGACTAACATCTGTACAATAACTAACATCTGTTGTGCTTTTTTCCTCCTCCCCAGGGGAGATCTGTGGCAGAGTAGCTTGTTTTACTTTAAATGGACTTCCAAAACCACAAAAAAAGCACATTTAAAAAAAAAAAAAGCCACCCTGAGATAAGTCATCTTTGAGAGATTGACAAAAGCATGTGATACATGTGTACATATAAGGTAAAGTCAAAGAAATGTGCCATGTATTTCAAGCTGAAGGCAGCAAGGTGCATTTTGGCCCTTCCTTCCAATGTGAGTTCGTTCTCCTTGTCCTGAGCCATGAGTTGCAATTCACTGTAGAAACTTTCTCTGAGCTAAAGGATCAAAGCTGCTGACTAGAGCCTTCAGCCTGGAGCTCTCATCAGCCTCTTGGGCACAATGTCTCGTACTGCCTACTGCCATTTTTAATCAAACTCAGTGAGTGCAGTTCTCAGAAGCTGTGCTTTGGGTAGTGGCTGCAGTCTTCCATCTGGAGCTGGCTGCCTCTCAAGCAATCTGTTGTGTCTACGTTTGTATTTTGCCCAAATGCTTCATGAGTCTTTGGACTCAAAAGTGCAGGAAAATACAAGATGATTCATTTTTTTGATTAAGGTTTGTGAAGATTTTTGTACATGGAACTGAAATTTTGTTGCTCGCTTTCTTTGCCTCGCAGCTGTAGCTCTTCAAAGTATTCCTATCCTGCCTACCTCAACTGACAAAAGTTTCCCTTAAACTTACTCATAACTTACTATCAGTACTCCTTTTTCTATTTTTATCCTTCCTTTTATTAATATCAGAATGATTGTTTCTGTGTCAGTGTTTTATGTACATCATAGCTCCACTTGAAAACATTGCTGTTGTATGCTGCTGCTGATTGTATTCTTACTTCTAACCAAACTTGCTAGGTAGTCCTGTTTACAGAAGATTAAAACTTTAGGCTGTGTAACTGGTTTGGATTAATCCTAGAATAGTTTAGTTTTGGAAGAGAACTCTGCGTGTCATCTGGTCTAACCTCCACTCAAAGCAGAGCCAATTTCAAAATTGTATTAGGTTGCTCAGGACCTGCTGACATCCTGGCAATAATTGTATTTATGAAAATTTTAAGTAGAAAAACTTCATATATGCTAGTATAACTTCTAACCAACAGTTAAGGTACTGTAAGTGTGTACTAAACTGCTTTTTTCTTTTTGCTGTTGTGGTCTATTCTATTTAAGTCTGGTTGCAAAAGTCATTGCTTTTGTCTTACTCCTTTTGCATAAGTGCAGAAAAGAAATTTTATGGTTCAACTTTTTAATGAGATCTGACTTAAGAAAAAAAAGCAAAAAAAAATCTGGGTGATTTGCCTTGTAAAGTATACTTCATACAGTTTGTGGGGTTAATTACTTGTTTGCATACCTGTTCTATAGAGGATAGTGAAAGCAAGCACTTGAATGAGAACCAGCAGCTCCCATGCGCAGCCCTGCATGTTCCTGCAGCCTAGTTTGGCTACACGACAGCTCCATCTGCTGTTCTTGAACTACAGCGTTCCCTTGGTGTCCAAACCTTTCACTTCACAATTCTGTATTGATTCTTGTGCTTCTTCCCTCTGACTTACTAAATTTTCAAACAGTTTTTACTCTTGTAAGGAGATATTCTTTGGGACACCTCCCAGCTGTGTTTTGATGTTCTGGATTCAGAATTTTTTGGCAATAACCAGCAGCTGTAACATCTTTCTCTCTTTCTTTGTCTCTGTTACAAATGTTAGGGTTTGGGGTTTAAGTCATGTCTTTTCAAGGGTAAGACACAAGTTACTACAAGGTATGAAGCCCTGTCATCTAGCAGTCAAGCTGTTCCTGCTCTTCAGTTGAGTAATAGGTACTTCGGATTTTTTTTCTGGAGAGGTCTGGACTTGAGTGTGTGCTGCCTGGGATCTTACATGTGTCCATGGTTTGATGTGTTACAAATAGAGGCAGCTTAGCTGCCGTGAGGCTATCAAAACTTTACAGACTGAGGGAGGAGTGGGAAAGAATGTGACTGATGGCAGTGAGTGAGTCTACAGCGTGGCCCAGAGTCAAGATAGAGAATTGTGACACTTTGATCAATGTGGTTACTAAAACTGGCAAAAGAAAACTTAAATTCCTGTACTTTTCTTCCTCTTGGTATTGAGAGGCAGACTCACTAGAGCACTGGGATTTTGATGTTTGTTTTGTGGGAGTGGACTGACAGGTCACATCACAAGGAAACCATAGTAAATCATATCTCTAAAGAAAACTAGCCATCATTCAGGAAAATATATTCATATTGGAGTATTACTATTCTAATTTTCCGGCTCCTGTGGGATAGGAACAGTAAGATGGGCTTTAGAATCTGTTCTGCACAATATCCCATTGAATAACCTCAGCCTGGTGCCAAAAGGATGCTTATCTGTTAAACTATTCTGATTTTTTTCCCTCTTCCCACTCCCCCACCCCCATATGTTTTTTTCTGTTGCATATTAAGCTGCTTGTACTGAGGAGATTTTGGTACATATCTTTGTAGTTCAGGAAAGTTGAATACTTTTTGTGGTGTAGTTTTGTAGTTGGTGCAATGGCTTCAGGCAGGAAGGATGTGGAATCAAGTTTTAAAGCTAAATGTTTAATTATAGATGATTCCATAAAAGGCAGACAGGACATAGGAGCTTATTTTTTCCTATCTGTGGCTAGCAGCCTAACCAGAAAAGTTAAATAGAAAAAGATACTTCTGCCCTTTACAAACAGACCTGAAACAAAAGATGTATTAGTTGTACTTTCTAATAGTGTTGGAGAAAGACTAGACTATAGTATAGTCTGACTAGACTAGACTAGACTATAGTATAGTCTGACTATACTGTGATTTTTATTAGAAGTGCCTTATCTAACCCTTTTCTTTAACTGTCCCAAGGACTTATGACCAAAGACTTTTTCAGTTGCTGACCTTGCTCTGCCTTTCTATATCTAATCACTACATCTAATCAGTCTTGATTATGCTTGATGTAGAAAGTGAAACTAAAATTAATAACTGCGAATGAGAAAGGAGCAGGTGAGTTGTCAGTGTAAAATAAGCCCAGCATATGTTGTCAGCACTTGAATTCAGTGAGAGTCCTTAAATGTGCGCATGATAACATCACCACGTACATATGAGTAAGTAGTAAATGGTCCCACTGAGCAAAACTGTAGAACATGCATAAATTAGTCTTATTTGGGTCTGGACGTAGTCACTGAAGTTAACTTATTCAGGGCGAAGACATTCTCTCATGTCTGTCAAGACCATGCAAAGACCTTCAGCTGCTCCTGCTGTTCTGCTAGCCATGAGCTGCAACACAACTGTCCTCTCACTTCAGTCCAGCAGTGAGAAAGCTTTGGGAGAGTTTGGGAAAGACACTTTGCAGCAGATTGTATGTCTTAAGTTCCTGCACTCTGTTTGACCCAAAGCAAATATAAGTACATGGTGCGGAGTAGCTGGATCCTGCAGGTCAAGAGTTAGGCTTTCCTGAGCTGCCTGGAGGAATCTGCGTAGCAGTTAGGTCACTAAGTTAGCAGCGAGTGCTTGCATTTGTGTGTAGTTTGCTGCTTTTTAACATTAACTTGCAGATATTCTCAAAGTAGGAAATGTGAAAGGTTGGTTCCTGGAGCATCTGAGAGATTTGGCAGAGTTGTCAGTGTAAAGACAGATGGGTGAGCAGAGATGTTCAAGCCAGCAGATGTCAGGCTGTTACCGCCAGCAAGAAACTATGAAGGGAGAAGATGATGCTTTATGCTGATGCAAGTCCAAATTGGGAAGCTACAAGTTCTCTTCAACTGTTGAATAAAAGTAGTGATGATTTGTGACTACATGGTAATTAAGCGGCATAGCTCTTCTGGAGTAGTTGTGTGTTTTGTTTTGGTTTTTATTTTTTTTATAGTAGAAGCCTATGTGGGTATTCCAGAATAAGATTGTCTATGCAGGGAATTACTTTGTAAAAGCAATTGATAAACTTTCCAGTATGGATGATTGCTTGGGGAAGGATGGGTCAAGGAGGATAGTGCATACAAAGCAGTGTGAATAAAAGCTGAAAAACTGACTTTAGGAATTGAACTTAAATTTCTAATGAGGGAATGAAGCTAACACTGTGGGGTTTGGTTTAAGTGGTATGTATAGACTTCCAATATTTGTAGGGCAGTGGAAAGAATTGGGGAGGGTATGTGAATTAGTGAAAATTGCAAGGAGAGAAGAAGCATTCCATAAAACTTTGAAAAATCTGTCAATAGTACAACTACTACAAGGAATTAGTATTTTCTAAGAATTAAAAAAAAAACCCAACACTTTCTAACAAGAATCTGTTTAAATTTCAATCTTATGCTGAAAGGAGGAGAAAAGGAAGAGGGGTTGGGTATATTTTTTTGTTGTTTGTTTGTTTGGTTTTTTTAAATAAATAAGGCTAGTAAGGAATTTTCCTAAGACTCAAAACACTGCAGGACAGTGACTCTTTTTACTTGTTGATACAGTTTTATTACATCAGATACTTAATTGATCCCTCAGCAGATTTGTCCGATTACCTAAATATATTTAGAATCTCTCATGTTAAGTATGATGCTATAAAAAGGGCATGGATTTTTTTATAGCTGACAATAACTTTTCTCCTTCAGTGTATACAGCTGTAATTTTGGCTGGTTTCCATCCTAAAGCAGGAGAATTTTGATGTATTAGGAATATAAATTAATTCAATGTCATTTTTTTTATCTTAGTAAAACTTTTCTGCTGTTCTTTATTTTTCGTCTGCAGAGTAATTGTCAACACTTCCAGTGGACTCTGGGATCAACTTTAGCTTTCTGAACATGTTGTTGTTCCTTGTTCTTACAGATTGATCACTTTGGATTTGATGAAAATCTTACATTCCAGCAACGGTATCTAGTAGCAGATCAGCACTGGAAGAAAGACAATGGACCAATACTATTTTATACAGGCAATGAAGGAGACATCACATGGTTCTGCAACAATACGGTATTTAGAAAAGAGATTCTTGATTCTTAAATTAGTCCTTCTTTCCAGTAGTGGCATACTGAAAAAATAAGGAAGAACAAAGAGACAGTGTCAGAATCTATCGTTTAAAGAGAAGTTTGTAATGGTTGTTATGGTTGTTACAGGAGAGGAGGAAGCTGAACAAAAGTACAGAAAAAGTTTTAGGGGGTTCAGGGTCCTATTTGAAGCCCATAGAAATCAAAGCGATGCACTTACATTAACTTCCTGCAGTAGTGAAGAAAATTTCTAGAATAAACACTGTAAGGTGCCTCAAGCTAAGAATGCAAAATTTTGGAGCAAATTACATCTATCCTTGTATTTTAGGTTCCCCAAGTAAAATGGGAGGTTTTGATAGTTGTTTTTTCTCTATAAGAAAAATGTGAAGTGAAATGAAGGGGGCTGGAAATCAAAGATAGATTATTCTTGTTCTATGACAAGACCTGTGGAAATTTTTACTTCCCTGACTGATACAAATGTAGAATGGAGTGTGGGTATTTTTCAGCCACTTCAATACAAAGTCCAGTAACACAACAGGAGGTGGCATGTGCTCAGCTCAAAGCAACCAAGGACTGCCTACACACTTTGTTCGGTCAGCAGGCGATCTCTGTCTGCTTGTTTCCATAACTGGTGGTAACAAGCTGCTGTCAATAAGTAATAACAAGTAGTAGTTATTTATTAGTTGGAAATAAGTGTATTGCAATGCTCTAGATTATTGCTTATAGCCAAACAATTTTTTTGTTTTCTGTAATGTAGTCCTAACTCAAATGCATGCTTTTCTCCTGTAGCTTTTTTCATTTCCTGTGGATTAATCTTATGCTGTAGGAGTTCTGGCAGGATTGCCTGTGTCTATTCACAAAACAATACTGCTTAATATTTTGCAGCATTTAAATATACATATTTTCTTTGTACGTGTCCCTGTCTCTGGGTGGATATCTGTTTTGTGTGTCTTTCTTGCTTCAGTGATACTTTAAAACTAAAATGTACTCTGTCTTTCTAGTTGTATTTTGATAGTGATATCGTTCTAATCAAAGAATAAGAGTTGGAATACACTAGACTGGAAGTAGAGACTTTGAAAATAATTGATTCAACTTATTTAAGTGTCTGTTTTCCTCCAACCAGGGTTTTATGTGGGATGTGGCTGAAGAACTTAATGCCATGCTAGTGTTTGCTGAACATAGATATTATGGAGAATCTTTGCCCTTTGGGAATGAGTCTTTCAGCGTAAGTGTCGTCTTTTGTCTTCCTTAAATGTGTTCTATGCAAACATAATTCTGCCTATTGTAATTCTTGCCAGTGCAATGATTGTTAGCCTGAGTAAGATTTAAATGTGCTAGAAGTACACAACTATCCTATTTTTGTAACTATCAATTCTAGGATAAAAAAAAAATTCTGAAATTTTTCCAGCACTTCAAGGCACACCTGCAAAGAATATTTCATTTGTTATCAGGCACATGTTTAGAACTCTACAGCTGCTGTGTGGGATAGAAAGACTGCTGCTGGAAGTCACTCCTGTGCTATATATGTATTATAACCTGCTTTCTTTGTCTCAGGATTCCAAGCATCTGAATTACCTGACATCAGAACAAGCTCTGGCAGACTTTGCAGTACTAATTGAGTACTTAAAAACGACCATTGCAGGAGCCCGTTACAGTCCTGTCATAGCTATAGGAGGATCTTATGGAGGAATGCTTGCAGCCTGGTTTAGGATGAAGTACCCCCATGTGGTAGTTGGGTGAGTGTACTCATCCTGCTCAAACACAGAGCAGACATTTGTTACTTCTGTGCTATAAATATTACGGCACTAGGAGAAGTACCATAATTCAAGGTAGCTTGAATTTTTCACTATTGGGAGGAAGAATAAAGTTACCTTTAATTTGGGAAGAGGCACTCTTTGCCTAATAAAGACAACTGTAGGTCAGCAGGTACTGGATGGTGTGTATTTTCAGACCTATCTGTTGGTTTTGTAAAAACAATTATTATGAACACTGACTTTGCACCTAATTTTTTTTTAAGGTCACCAGACTTACTGGTGGCTTGAGGCAGGTCTTTAATCTCTTCAGTGCCTTAGTTCTTCTCTGGGAAACAAGAATAGTAATTCCCCTACCTTTGTCTGCTAGAGAGTAGATTTTTGTGGGCAGGGGCTCTCCTCAGTTGAGTTTTCATAATGCCTAGTGAGAAAGACATAGTTGCTAGATGAGAATGAAAACAATAAAGTAAGCAAGTTTGAATTTCAACTTTATGTATTTACTGATATCTTTGTACTAGTGTCTAAGACTTAAAACCTTCAACAGCCTTTGCATGCAGACCTATAGAATAGTTTTGCAACATCATGGTAAGTTCGCCTAGGGCTCAGTATCCAAGCTGAATTATAAATGCTACTTAGATAGTGACTGTGGGGAGGGTATTGACCAGAGGATGGAATTTCACTTTGCAGGGGTTCAGGATGTTTTTCTGTCCATTTGCAGAGCTCTGGCAGCCTCTGCCCCAATCTGGCAGTTTGGTGATTTGGTTCCGTGTGGCACTTATTTCAGCATAGTGACCAATGATTTCAAAAAGAGTGGGACAGGCTGCTCAGAAAGCATCCGGAATTCCTGGAATGCCATTAACCACCTTTCCTCAACAGGTAAGACCTCACCAATACCTTTTTTCAAAGGGTGGTGATGTTCAGGATTGTGTTACGACTTCATAAAATCAGCAAGCTTGTGTTATGGCTTTCACCTGTATATGTATTGGTGGTTTTGAAACTATACTCTTAGTACTGGAAACTGCCAAATGAGCTTAGCGTTATTTTTTTAAAAATGTCTGTTTTGTTGGATCACAAGCTCATTCAGGCCTGGTGTGATTCAGAATCCAGGTCCAAACACCCCTAAGGTCAGATAGGAGCTGACTCCAGATCAGAACCTCAAGGCTTGTATTCCTTTCTGACAAAGTAGGCTAGATAGCTGTTACTGTTAAAAAGAATAGTTTAAATACCAACTGAGGCAATTGGGTATAGAAAATCACTGCAATCCTTACAAATTCAGTGCTAGGGGCTCAGCTGGACTCAATGATCTTAAGGGTTTTTTCCAGCCTAAATGATTCTATGATTCTACAACTACCTGAAAGGAGGTTGTAGCAAGGGGATGTCAGTTTCTTTTCCCAGGTAACAAGTGATAGGATGAGAGGAAATGGCCTCAAGTTGTGCCAGAGGAGGTTCAGATTGGATATTAGGAAAAATTTCTTCACCAAAAGGGTTGTCAGGCACTGGAACAGGCTGCCTAGGGAAATGGTTGAGTCACGATCCCTGGAGATACTTAAAAGACACGTAGATGTGGTGCTTAGGGACATGGTTTAGTGCTGGCTGTGGCAGTGTTAGGTTTATGGTTGGACTCTGATCTTAAAGGTCTTTTCCAACCTAAATGATTATATAATTCCATATCAGATGAGGTTGCTGTAGAGCAAAGGAATGCAATTTAAAAAAAAAATAAATCTTGCTACTTCAGTTCTGTGTCCTAAAGAGAAAGCCTGGTATGATGAGTTAGCTAATTAAAATCAAGGAAGCTGAATTGGATGAGTTTCTAGACCAGATCAAATAATGAAAGGGAAGGCCAGGAGAGTCCCAGGAGATCTATCGATTAATAGTCCTTGCACTGTGTGCTAGCTGGTTTGAAGTTTTCCTTTCGTTGGAAGAAGTGTGCCCTGATGTTACCTCCTAGCAAAAAAATGCCAAATATCTTGTAAATCTTTGGGTTTTTAGGTAACATTATCTTAGCTGTGATATACCCATACGCTGAAGTATGCAGATTGTATTTCCCTTCACTTAGAGGTGCTGACTAAAATTTGATCTGCTGTGCTTGTACGTATGTGGAATAATTTCACCAGATTATTTATACTAAGTGAAAATATTTTTTAGCAGCACAACTGACCTATGTGTTAATGGTACAATACATTAAATATTTAAATTTTTTTTTATTGAAGATGCAGGTTTACAGTGGCTTTCCAGCACATTTCATTTGTGCAGCCCATTAAAAAATCTTCAGGATGCTGCTCTATTGAAAAATTGGCTGAGTGAAACATGGGTAAACTTGGCTATGGTGAACTATCCCTATAAAGCTGACTTCTTGCAGCCTTTGCCAGCTTGGCCTATACAGGTAATTGAGAAACACTGTCTTTTAGAATTGACCATTTGGTTTAACTAATTCTCTCCTTTTCTCCTAGCCTGCACCTTTTCCTTTGTTTTTGACTCGATAGAACCAATATGGCTGAAAAAAGAGAACCAGGGCAGTATCTTCTTGTGCATCAACTGGTTTGTTGACTAACTGCCACTTGTATGGCTAATAGGTTGCATCAAGAGCCCAGAAGAAGAGTGCCAGGGATGACTGAAAAGCTTCCGCTATCCTGCAGAGTTGTTCTTGAGGAACAGAAATGCTGCACAAAAAGCACATGCAATTAGACCTTCTGATGCCAGGCTTAGCTGCAAGAGCTTGCAATTAAAGAGAAAATTTTGAGCCTATGTCCTTTTTGATGTGGGAGAATTAGTGAGAGAGGAAATGTGGATCCCCACAAATGTATTCCTTGCAGGGTCACTTCTCAAAGCAGAACCATCAGGTATCATGTGTTAATCTTTATTTCTTGCAGATTTAGACCCCCTCTTCTCTCTTTGTTGCAGGAAGTCTGCAAGTTCTTGAAGGATCCCAGTCTCTCTGACAAATTGTTGCTGCAGAATGTGTTCCAGGCGGTAAATTTATACTACAATTATTCAGGAGAAGCCTCATGCTTAGACATGTCTGAGACTGCAACAAAGAATCTGGGCCAGTTGGGTTGGTACTATCAGGTATGCGCTCTATCCTTTCTAAATTGCAACTCAGTGAGGTTTTTTGAGCTAGAGCTGATGGCGAATTACCAAGTCATTTAGCTGTCAATATATTGTGCCAGATGTAATTGATGTACTGATGACAAATGTAATCATGAAGCAAGTATGATTGTATGGGGGAGGGCAAGGCAGAGAAGAGAAGCAGCTTTCCCAGGAGGTTTAGGTTGTGTCTTCATTATCTAGCTAATTGTTGAGTTTCAGCTCTTTATATTGACTGGAAAATGATGTACAGCAGCAGCATCTTGGTTTTGTAATCCCCCCATCACAGCTGTCCACCCCAATTTGTGCATGCAAATATGTCAGGATATGTTGATACTGATAGCTTTCAACTAAAGCTGTTTATCCTGTAGCTCACTGAGACACAACCTTCCCCATCAAGTAGGTAACAAAAAGAGATCCCCCTGGTAAGAGGTCCAGGGGATTCTGCTCTGCCTATCCCATTTACTAAGCACATGCAACACTCTTATATACAGTCTCTTGACTGAGGAGCAGGGCAGCTTCTTCCAGAAGCAAGGTCGTAAGAATTTGATGTTCAGGTTGTGACCTGCTCTTGGCTACTGTCTCCTATGTATTTGTTCTGCACAGCTCCAGGAGATGTGCAGGCTTTATATGTTGTCCTGTGAGAAAGGGGGGAAACACCATGTGGGTAACAAAGAATATGGCAGCTGTGCTCATCAAAACAACACATCCACTCTGCATTTTGTTTCTTGCCTGCTTCCGAAAGCATGTGGGAAAGGGAGCAAGTAGGAACAGACTGTGAGTTAGATTAATTGCTGCTGTGGGGGTTATGTTGCTTCCAGGGTATAATTTGTATTTCTTTTTTTAGCTAGTATCACTAAGGTGTCAGAGAATTCATTGTGTGAAAGATGAAATTTTTGCTTAGTATCTACAAGAAGAGTGATAAAGAGGATCTGGGGAACTGCAGGCCTGTCAGTCTGACCTCAGTGCTGGGGAAGGTTATGGAGCAGATCATCT